>NC_142881.1:5217500-5524166 GCF_051225735.1 Oryctolagus cuniculus
TTGTGACATACAAAAAGTTTTTCTTGAATATGAATAGAACAGATTTCATGTATTTCACAGATCGGATTCTCAGAAGAAAACCACGCTTTCCCCTCCCTCCCTCCCTCCATGCCCGTCCTTCCTCCCTTTCTTTTCTTTCCTTTAATTTTTGCAATAACATACTTTGACTTATGACGACAGGCTTAATGCACCCCTGACCACAATGTTCAACAAGTAAAAAGGAGAGAGACCACTGTTCCACTGGAGTATGAACAATAATGGAATCATAAGCTGTCAGTATTTTCTGGTACCGCTTTTTGTATTCTATATTCTACATATAAAAATGTCTTTTTGGGACTGGTTTATTTCACTAAACTTAATGGTCTCCAGTTGTTTCCATTTTGTTGCAAAAGCCAGGATTTCATTATTTTTTATGCCCGAATAGTATTTCACCACACTACATTTTCTTTATATATATATATATATATATATATATATATACACACACACACACACACACATACATTTTCTTTATCCAGTTATCATTCGATGGACATCTGGGTTGATTCCATGGCTTAGCAATTTTGAATTGAGAGGTAATAAATATGGGGGTACAGATAGTTCTTTCATATGCTGATTTCATTTCTCTTGGTTAACTTCCCAGGAGTAGGGTGGCTGATTCATATTGTAGATATATTTTCATATTTCTGAGGAATCGCCATATTGTCTTCCATAATGGTTGTACTAGATTATATTCCCACCAACAGTGTGTTAGGGTACATTTTTCCCCACATCCTTGGCCAGCATTTGATATTTTTTGATTTTTGGATGATCAACATTCTAACTGGAGTAAACTGAAACCTCATTGTGGCTTTTGTTTGCATTCGCCTGATGGCAGTTATCCTGAGCACTTTTTTCATGTGTCTGTTGGTCATTTGAACTTCATACTTTGAAAGATGCCTGTTCATGGCCTTTGCCCATTTCTTACCTGGACTGTTTGTTTTGTTGTTGTTGGGTTTCTAAAGCACCTTATATATCCTGTATATTAATCCTTTATCGTGCATAGTTTGAAAATATTTTCTCCCATTTTGTTGCTTGCCTCTTCACTTTGTTCAGTGTGTCCTTTGCTGTGTAGAATCTTCTCAGCTTGATGCAATCCTATTTGTCTATGTAGGCTTTTATTGCTCATTCTTCTGGGGTCTTATTCAAGAAGTCTTTGCCTATGCCAATGTTTAGCAGAGTTTCCTCAATGTTTTTCTCTAGTAATTTGATGATATAAGATCATAGATTTAGATCTTTGATCCGTTTTGAGTTGATTTTTGTATAAGGTGTGAGGTAGGGGTCTTGTTTCAGACTTCTGCATGTGGAGATCCAATTTTCCCAACACCATTTGGAGACTGCCTTTTCACTAGGGATTGGTTTAGCTTTTTTTGTCGAAGATTAGTTGGTTGTAGATGCATGGATTAATTTCTGGGGTTTCTAGTCTGTTCAGTTGGTCTACAGGTCTATTTTTGTGCCAGTTCCAGACTGTTTTGATTATAACTGACTCATTGTATGCCTTGAAATCTTATATTGTTCGAACTCTGACTTTGTTTTTGTTGTTTAAAATGGCTTTAGCTATTTAGGGTCTCTTATGTTTCCTTATGAATTTTAGGATTGCTTTTTCTGCTGGTGCCGCTGTAGCTCACTAGGCTAATCCTCCGCCTGCGGCGCCGGCAC
Organism: Oryctolagus cuniculus; assembly: GCF_051225735.1. Taxonomy (NCBI): domain Eukaryota; kingdom Metazoa; phylum Chordata; class Mammalia; order Lagomorpha; family Leporidae; genus Oryctolagus; species Oryctolagus cuniculus. The sequence continues at coordinate 5,219,199 of NC_142881.1, forward strand.
CCTGGGTTCTAGTCCCAGTCGGGGCTCTGGATTCATTGGGGGGTGAACCAATGGGAAAGGAAGACCTTTGTCTCTGTCTCTCTCTCTTTCACTGTCCACTCTGCCTGTCAAAAAAAATTTTTTAAAAATGTATTTGCATAAAAATATGTATTTATATATGCATATACCATGTATATGTACTTGAAATTGTATACAAGAATACTTCAAAAAGTTTGTGGGAAATGGAATTAAAAGCTAAGTTTGTTTATAAAAAGAAAGGATTTTTTTTCTAGATCGGAGACAAAGGTCATTGGAATTTTGATTGGGATAACATTAACACCATAAATTGCTTTGGGTAGTATGGACATTCCAATGATCAAATTAAAGTAACAATTAAGTTAACATTTAAATTAAATTAAGTGAACATTTAATTCTTCCAATCCATAAACATGGAAGATTTTTCCATTTTTGTGTCTTCTCCTGTTTTTCTCCCCTTAGTGTTTTATAATTTTCATTGTATAGATCTTTCACATCCTTGGTTAAATTTATTCAAAGGTATTTAAATTTTTTGTTAACTATTGTGAATGTTACTTATCTTACATACACTTTATCAATCATGGCATTATTTGTATGTACAAATGCTATTGACTTTTGTCTGTTGATTTTATATCCTCGGATTTACTAAACTCTCTTATGAGTTCCAATAGAGTCTGTCTGTCTGTCTGTCTCTCTCTTTTAAATATTTATTTATTTATTTGAAAGAGTTACACAGAGAGAAGGTGGCTGCAGGGCCCAAGGCCTTAGGCCATCTTCTACTGCTTTCCCAGGCCATAGCAGAGAGCTGGATCAGAAGTGGAGCAGCTGGGACTTGAACTGGTGCCCATATGGGATGCCGGCACTGCACACAGCAGCTTTACCTGCTACACTACAGCACTGGCCCCCCAATATCCTCTTAGTGAAGTCTTTTGGCCCCCCTATATATAGGATCATGTCATCTTCAAACAGGGATAATTTATCTTCTTCCTTTCCAATTTGTATCTCTTTTTTTTTTTTCTTGCTTAATGGCTCAGGCTAAAACTTCTATAACTATATTGAATATTAATGATGAAAGTGGGCATCTTGTCTGGTTCCAGATCTTAATAAAAGTGCTTCCAGCTTTTTCCCGTTCAATGTGATGCTGCCTAAGGTTTTGTTGTGTATGCCTTTGTGTTGAAATGTATTCCTTCTATACCCAGTTCTAAAGGTTTTTATCATGAATGGATGCTTTATTTTGTCAAATTATTTCTCTGCATCTATCAAGATAATCATGTAGTTTTTATTCATCCATTTGTTAATGCAATATACCATGTTTACTTATTTGCATATGTTGAATAATCCCCGCACTCCTTGGATAAATCTCACTTGGTCAGGGTGTATGATCTTTTGGACATGTTGTTGGATTTGATTAGCTAGTATCTTGTTGAGGATTTTTTCATCCATGTTCATCAGGGTTATTGATCGATAGTTCTCTATTGCATCTTTTTCTATTTCTGTCTGATATTAGAATACCCACTCCTACTCATTTTTTATTTCCATTTGCATGGAGTTCTTTTTCCATCCTTTCACTTTCATTCTCTGTGTATCCTTGTTGGTAAGATGGGTTTCTTGTAAGTAGCATATAGATGATTCTTGCTTTTTAATCCATTTAGCCAGTCTGTATCTTTTCATTGGAGATTTTAGTCCATTTACAGTCAGGATAATTAATGACTTGGTCTTTCCATTTTCTCATAAATATTCATATTGCTTGTTTTTGATCTTCTTTGCACTATTTTTAGGAGATTTTCTGCTTTCACATTCTTGTATGATGCTGGCTATTTTTCTATTTCTGCACATAAGACATACTTAACTATCATTTTGTAAGGCTGGCAAGGTGGTGACAAATTCTTTAAATTTTTGTTTGTTTTGGAAAGTTTCTGTTTCACTTTTATTTGTAAATGAGACTTTTCTGGGTACAGTATTCTGGGATGACTTTTTCTTTGAGGACTTGGACTATATCTCTCCACTCTCCCCTAGCCTATAGGGTTTATGATGAGAACTCTGTCAATCTGATTAAAGATTTTTCTCTTGCACATTTTAGGATCTTTTCTTTGTGTTTTACTTTTCCAAGTTTGAATATAATGTGTTGTGGCAAAGATCTTGATCGTGTCTGTTTGGGGTTCTGTGTGCTTCCTGTACTTGTTTGACCATATATTTGTCCAAATTAGGGAAAATGTCTGCTACTATTTCATTGAATAAGTTTTCTAAGTCATTCTGCTTTTCCACACCTTCAGGAGGAATGCTGTCATGTAAGTTTTTTCATCTGTTGGTATCCTGTAGATTCTGAACAGATTTTAGTTTTTCTAATTTTCTTCTTCTTTTTTGTCTGACTGAGATACTTCCAAAGCTTTGTCATCCAGCCCAGGTATTTTTTTCTTCTGCTTTACCAAGTCTGTTGTTTAAGCTTTCCACCATATTTTTACTTGACATAATGAATTCTTCATTTCCAATATTTCAGTTTGATTTTTCTTTACTATTTCTACTTCCCAGCAGAATTTCTCATCCCTGTCATTCACAGATTTCTTTAACTCATATAATTGCTTCTCTGTGACTTTTTTTTAATTTGACAGGCAGAGTTAGACAGTGAGAGAGAGAGACAGAGAGAAAGGTCTTCCTTCTGTTGGTTCACTCCCCAAATGGCCTCTACGGCTGGCGCTGCGCCAATCTGAAGCCAGGAGCCAGGTGATTCCTCTTGGTCTCCCATGTGGGTGCAGGGGCCCAAGCACTTGGGCCATCCTCCACTGCCTTCCCAGGCCACAGCAGAGAGCTGGGCTGGAAGAGGAGCAACTGGGACTAGAACCTGGCACCCATATGGGATGCCAGCACCGTCTCTGTGGTTTTGAGTAATCTTACAATTATTCTTTTGCATTCCTTTTCAGGCATTCCATCAATCTCCTTATCTTCACTGTCCAATTCTGAAGTCTGGTTTGTTCCTTTTAGAGAATCATATTGTCCTCCTTATTCATGTTTCTTGTATTTCTAGACTTATTTTCCACATCTGGAGAAAGACTTTGTGATGTCTCATCTGAAGTCTTTGTTCTTGGGAGTGTGCCTCAAGATGTGGTAGAATGCCTGCACCTTCAGGGGATATGCAGTGTGTGAAGGGCAGGGCGGGGGCTCTGGGCAGTGTTGATGGGGCAGGGAAGTTGGGGTAGCACCCAGGTTATGTGTGGTAGCTCTCCTCTGTAGTCAGCAGGGAGAGGGGTGATCATCCTGGCTGCTGTGAGCACTGCCTCCCCCTTCTCTGTGCCCCACCCCCGACTCAGTCAGTGCATGAACCACACTCCATAGTGTGGAGTACACACTATGTTCACACTCCATAGAGTGGAGTACACTGTGGGGAGCAATTCGGACTATACTGTTACTGGAATTAAGACTTATTCTATGCATCTGCTCTCCCACAATATGGCGCTGGGAGAGAAGTAAACAGCTTCCGCACAGCTGCCTCCAGTTCAACCAGTAAACTGTAGGACTTGCTCCTGATTGGAGAGCAGTGTACTCGGCATGTGGGCAGCCGAGTTAGGATTGGCGGAGGAGGACTATAAAGGAGGAGAGAGACGGCATGCACTGGGAACATCTAAGGGGAACATCTAAGGGAACACCTGTGCAGCCCCCGAGAGAGCCGGCCGGCGGTGTGCCGCTCCCCTGCGGAAGTGGGGAATGTGGCCAGGGGGAACTGCCCTTCCACGGAGGTGGAAGGGATAGTAGCCAACCCGGGAAGAACCAGCAGCAAACCCGGGAAGGGCCGAGCAGACGAAAGAACAGCGCAGGGTCCTGTGTCGTTCCTCCATGAAGAGGGGGAGCGACATAATGGTGCCGTGACTCGGATATGAAGCCTAGGCAGGGTTTAGTGTCGTTCCTCCATGAAGAGGGGGAGCGACAGTACACACTATGTACACACTCCGTAGAGTGGAGTGCACACTATGTACACACTCCGTAGTGTGGAGTGCACACTATGTGCACACTCCGTAGTGTGGAGTGCACACTATGTACACACTCCGTAGAGTGGAGTGCACACTATGTGCACACTCCGTAGAGTGGAGTGCACACTATGTACACACTCCGTAGAGTGGAGTGCACACTATGTGCACACTCCGTAGTGTGGAGTGCACACTATGTACACACTCCGTAGAGTGGAGTGCACACTATGTGCACACTCCGTAGTGTGGAGTGCACACTATGTACACACTCCGTAGTGTGGAGTGCACACTATGTGCACACTCCGTAGTGTGGAGTGCACACTATGTACACACTCCGTAGTGTGGAGTGCACACTATGTGCACACTCCGTAGAGTGGAGTGCACACTATGTACACACTCCGTAGTGTGGAGTGCACACTATGTGCACACTCCGTAGAGTGGAGTGCACACTATGTACACACTCCGTAGTGTGGAGTGCACACTATGTACACACTCCGTAGTGTGGAGTGCACACTATGTACACACTCCGTAGTGTGGAGTGCACACTATGTACACACTCCGTAGTGTGGAGTGCACACTATGTACACACTCCGTAGAGTGGAGTGCACACTATGTACACACTCCGTAGTGTGGAGTGCACACTATGTACACACTCCGTAGTGTGGAGTGCACACTATGTACACACTCCGTAGAGTGGAGTGCACACTATGTACACACTCCGTAGTGTGGAGTGCACACTATGTACACACTCCGTAGAGTGGAGTGCACACTATGTACACACTCCGTAGAGTGGAGTGCACACTATGTACACACTCCGTAGTGTGGAGTGCACACTATGTACACACTCCGTAGTGTGGAGTGCACACTATGTACACACTCCGTAGAGTGGAGTGCACACTATGTACACACTCCGTAGTGTGGAGTGCACACTATGTACACACTCCGTAGAGTGGAGTGCACACTATGTACACACTCCGTAGTGTGGAGTGCACACTATGTACACACTCCGTAGAGTGGAGTGCACACTATGTACACACTCCGTAGTGTGGAGTGCACACTATGTACACACTCCGTAGAGTGGAGTGCACACTATGTACACACTCCGTAGTGTGGAGTGCACACTATGTACACACTCCGTAGAGTGGAGTGCACACTATGTACACACTCCGTAGTGTGGAGTGCACACTATGTACACACTCCGTAGAGTGGAGTGCACACTATGTACACACTCCGTACAGTGGAGTACACACTATGTACACACTTAGTAGAGTGGAGTGCACACTATGTACACACTCCATAGTGTGGCTAGCACACTATGTGCACACTCCGTAGAGTGGAGTGCACACTATGTACACACTCCATAGTGTGAGCATGGAACCCTCCACCATGTCCATTCCCAGCGCTCCAGGAATTTGAGCTTCTGGAGTCAGCTCAGTGATTTCCCAAAGACCCAGGCACATCCCACACCCTGATAGGCTTCCTAGCCTGCGGAACCACCGTCCCTAGAGCCGGCTGCCTGCCTGACAGAGGCCGGTCAGTGCCCCACCCCGGTAAGTTGAGTCCGGAGCTTTGGTGGGAGGAGAGGAGGGGAGCATTGTGTCAAATGTGTGCCCTGTCCGTGCCAGCTCTTCAGGCCAGGCTTCACTCACCTTATTGTATGAGAATGGTGCTTCCCGCATTGGTCACTGGGCTCCTTGCTGGGGGGAGGAGAGGGGCGCAATGTGCCCTCCATTCCCAGAGTTAACTCCCCAGAGTTAAGTGCCCTCTGCCAGCTTGGACTCCAAGTCGGTGGGGACCACGAGGCTCTCCCCCAGGCAAGGTCACCAGTGGGGCAAGGGCTTCTGCAGCCTCCTCTCTCCTTGCTCAGGGGAGAAGGCTTTCCCGCCAGCTGCTGGCCGCCAGCGTCTCGTGGGTCCTGCAAGCCCTGTGTGTCTGTCCTGGCTTTGCTGTCCCAGAACCTCTCCTCTTTCTGTGGACTCTGCACTGCAGACTTCTCTCCAGCTCCCTCCTAGGACGCAGATCCCCCCTGTTTTTCTGGTTTCTTCCCATGATCCAAATCAATATGTCTTTTCCCTATTCAGCCATCTTGGAACCCCACACTGTGCATTTTTTTAGAAAACGTTTTTTGATGGAAACATGTCTTCATGAAAAATGTAATGGTCACTTTGGGGAGCTTTTGCAACAAGCGTTTTAAGGAAAGCTCAGATGTTCTTCTGCATCTTGCAGGAGTGAGTCAGGCTGGGATAAAGGATTGTGGGAAAGCAACCACGGGGACTCCGCTTCCTGCGTGGAGGCAGAAATACACGCCCTCATCCTCCCCCAGCTCACGTCACCTGCTGACCACCTGCAGTGTTGTGGAGGTGGTCCTGTTGGCAAGCAGACGTGTGCACGTTCCTGTGTGTGTGTGCATGTTCCTGTTCTTTGTGTGTTCTTGTTACAGGTGTGTTCCTGTGTCTGAATTCTTGTGTGCATGTATGTGTTCCACTAAGTGTGTTCCAGTATGTGTGTTTCTGTGTGCGTGCGTGTTCCTGTGTGTGTCACTGTGTATGTATGTGTGTGTGCTCCTATGTGAGTCCTTGTGTATGTGTGCCTGTTCATGTGTTCATGTCTGTGTCTTCCTGTGTGTTCTCTGTGTGTATTCCTGTATTGTGTTCCTGTGTGCATGTGTGTTCTTGTATGTTCTAACCTTGACTTGTGGAAAGGCCCCTTGGGAAATTATGCTTTTCTCAAGTTCATTTTCACTGTTAGATGACTCGCGTTCACAGTTAAAGATGCTGACCAGAGCACCCACTCTGCTACCTCCCGGGTGAAGAAGCGGGACGTTCTCAGGTTTTTAGACAACGTCCCTGAGCCTTCCTGGCTGACATCCACCCACATCCCACCCGACACGGCCGCTCACTGCATTGTGTGCACTTTATTCATTGCTTTTATTCCTGATTTTCCCACCTGTGTCGGTCTCCTTAACCAATATATCTTCAATGCCAGAATTCAGACAAGCAAGCACAAAGCTAAGTAAAGGCATCATTGCATCCGTTAGCTAAAAGCTTCAGGAGAGAGTTGGGCAGACTGGCTGGGCCACAGCTTGCCAAGAAGTTCATGGGATATGACTGTGGACAAGAGAGCAGCCGGCCGTGTGCTAAACACGGTGATGACCCCACGGCAGGGCAGGCAAGTACCCAAAGTACCTGCCTGGTGGCTGGGGCAGAGGGGCCGTGGGCTGCCTTGTCCCACCGAGGGCAGCCCAGGGCAACTTCCCGACTGCTGGTTGTACCTTTCAGAAGCGAGCGGATCCATCAGTTGTCCAGACGTCCCTCTCTGGCTGCAGAGTTCCCCTTGCTCCATGGCCCGCTCCTCTCTGGGGGCTGTCCCGACTCTTTCGAGTCTCAGTGCAACATTCAACTTACCTATTGTTTTCATTCTTCCAAGTCAAGAGGTACCTCCAACTTACCCAGGTTCATTCGCCTAAAAACTTACATTAAATCAGAGAGATAATAGATGGAAAGATAGGTGATGGGCTAAGAGACAGGCTGCCTGATTCCGTGCCTCTGTGTATCAAAGCCTGCCCTTCAGGAGCCTGATGCCAGGATTAGAGGATCCGGCAGAGTGAGGCTGCATCGTGGGCTTTGATTCTGTAAGAGAGCATCTAATCAAGCAATGGCTATTTAGGACTACTTCTACCCATAATCTTTTATACTTCTGCAGAATGGATAGTTCTTTAAATAAGATTTGGGGTAAGATTTTCCTGCAGAGCTCAGTGAAGCACAACTTCATAGCAGGTGGGCAAGTCTCTCCAGTGGCCAGGGCTTGAACAGCCGCCACAGTATTTAGTGGCTCTGTGCACCAAGCATGGAGACCCGGTGGTACTTGTGTGTAATTACATTTCACTGCTTGATGAGAACATGGAAACTGAGTTTATCTCTTTGGAGAATAAGGAAGTTGATGGTTACCAAATCGCCCAACCTGGGCTAGGTCCCGTGGCCCTGGAGATACTTGGGGGGACCCTGTGCCCTAAATGCTTTGTTCTGCCCATGGCACTGCACACCCAGTCTCACGGTCCGTCTGTTCTCGTTGGTTGGGACACTAGGGGCCTGGGGTCAGAGGGACATGAGATGCGGACACTAGGGCATTGCTGCGAGAGGTTGGTGTGTGAGCAGAGCAGATGGTCTTGGGATGAGCTCGTTTTTGTAGATGAGCCATTTCAGAAAACAGGGGGAGACTCTCTGACAGCTCTTACACTCCAGCTGTTCCCAATCTCTCCTGCCCCACCCTTGTGAAGGCTAGGACACTGGCAGCGGTGGCTCTCACCCCAGGTGGGCCATACCGTCCTTGGGGGGGGGGGGCATGAGCATGGGGATGACCCCGCTGACATCACTGCCTTGTGAAAAAGTAGTCCTCTTCTGAACATTTCTGGCATTCTGAAGGAAAAGACGTTTGAGAGGTCCAGTAGCTACAGGAGGAGCCATGAGCAGGAAGCCGCTGTTCCAGGCCCAGCTGCTGCACCTGCAGACGTAGAGGCACCGCGGCTCCCTGCTTCTTCCGCCGCCTTCCGGGGATGCTCCACTTGTACAAGTGTGGGCCGGAAGTGCCCCTGCACGCTCCTGCGTTTGCAGTGTTCCCTTAACAATGAGACTCGGAGATTACCCCAGGGCACATCTGCCTCATTGCTCTCAGCCTCCGTGAGGGTTGGATGCATGTGATTTATTTAACTAGTCCCTACTGATAGACATAAAGTGCTTTCCAGGACTTTGATGTTGCCCTGTGGACAAGCAACGCGTGCCTGTCTTTGGGTTCTTTGCTTTCTTAGAGGGAGCCACACTGACCTGACAAACTGCTTCCCGCCTCTGCACTTCCCATAATGCAAAACTTGGCACCAGTGTTTCTGCGATGATAATGATCACCAGCAGTGATTAAATGCTTGCTCGTATCAGGGCCTGTGTGAAACACTTGACATACCTTATTATTATTTCAACTTTAATATTTCAAATCCAATTTAATATCAATATGTTATTGCATAAAAGTCTAATGATGGAAATTCTATAAATATATTATTTGTTTTATAAATATATACATATATTACATAAAGTCTAATGATATAGTAACTTAATAATATTTGATATTAACTCATGACGTTACCACCTGGCCTCAATGTTATAGATGAGGCTGGGAAGCTTGACCATGGCAGGGGTTGGGGGTGAACCCAGCTACCTCTGGTCCCAGAGTGAAGGTGTGAAGCCACCCATTGTATCAGCCCTGCAGAGGGTGCAACGTGAGTGTCTAGGGTGAGGGGACCGCTGTGTGCAGGCTCTGCACAGACACAGGATAGCAGTGTACACGAATGGAGCTCCCAGCTGTGCTAAGGAAAAGCCTTACTGGAATGCTGATCAGGCGTTAGAAGTTTCTAGAGCTCAGGTGCTAGGCACAGGCCACCCGTGTTGCCCCGAGGCCGAGCTGTGGCCCCCGAGCCTGACTCCAGCAGACCCCCAAGTGCGGAAGTCGGTGCATCAGAGGGAGGCTCCTCAGATGTCTTGAGCACAACTCTCATTTTATTTCTAGTCGAAACAAAAGTGTTCTCTGGAAGCAGCGAGGAGCAGCAAGAAGCGCGCGTGACTCTGTCTGCTCCCCCAGTGGAACAGCAGCTGGAAGGGGACGGCTCTCTGAGCCACGACCTTTCTGAGCCCACGGCCAGACGCCACCAGCCCTTCCTGAACTCCACAATCCCTTTGCCTCGGTTCCTTTGCCCCTTTCACGATGTGTGCACATCTCTGCAGGAAGACAATGGTGTTCAGATAGAGAGAGAGTTCCCCACAGGTAAGGAGCAAGGGTGGCGGGTACGGATGGCCCTTAGCTGGAGCCGCACGGAGAGCGGTAGGGTGACTCCCCGGGCCTGGTTCATAGATGCTCACCTTGCAAAGCTGCCCCTTGCAGAGAGGCAAGACCAGCAGGTGCAAATAGTGGGCAGTCCCGTGTGTCAGAGGTTCCTAGCGCTGGCCCGGCTGGCCTCGCTGCCCAAGGCCGGCACCACGGAGACTGAGGAGGACCGCAGAGCCTCCTGGCTCAGCTGAGGAAGGCTTCCACAGCAGCCTGGCTATGCTGAAGGCAGCAGGTGCACCAGGCTGACCGTGGGCCCTGCTCTGCCTAGCAGGGGTAGCATCTGAGGGGCGTAGCTCTCACCTGGGCCTGACACCTCACAGGCACGAGCACAGCACACCCCCTGCACCTTGCTGGGCTCACAAGGCACTGTGCCGGGCCACCGAGACGCTGAGGACGGCCCCTGACACTTGGAGGAAATGGTTCTCTGCCGAATCCACCCTACCTGGGGGCTCACCTGTCATTCTCTGTCACTTTAGCAAGCATTCGTTCTCCTGGAGGGCATCCTTGCTGCCCCCCGTCCACTCCTGCAGACGCGCTCTGCCTCCTCCTCACTGCCTCTGTGTGGCCTTGTGCATGTTTTCTCTAGGTGACGTTAGGTCCAGGGAGCCACACTTCCGCTGCACCCTGCTCCCCTACTCTCCCCATCACCAGACCAGCAGCCCAGCCCTAACACACCCATCTTCCTTGCTGCTCCCAACAAGACTCTGTCCAGTAGGCCTTAGGACACTCCCATCAGCAAGCCATAAAACGTCTGCTCAGCTTGAACCTGCAGGCAGTAAGGGGGTCCGGGTGGCTTTGAGAAGAGCTGGGATGGCTGGCCCAGACAGAGAGGAGCCAGGCTTGGGCAGTGACACGGGGCTTGGGTAAGAGGTTCACAGGGCATGGAGCTGCGTCTCATGGCCACGTAGACTCCTGCTGGCCACCCTAAGCCCTGCAGAGCCAGGGCCCTGGCTGGTGCCGTGAGGACACGGTGGGAGAATGACGTGGCTCAGCCCTGGAGGGAGTCGCAGGCTCGTCAGGGCCAAGCGTCTGCCCACCCCAACCCCTTGGCAGCTGACTGCGAGTGGGGTGCTCCCCTGTGGGGCCGTGTTGGAAGCAGGGTGGGTGCTGCTTCAGGAAGCGTGGGAGGTGTCCCGAGGTTGGGACCCACCCGGAGGTGGGAGACTCCAGGGGGGAGGAGGCAAAGGGCTTGGTGGGGATGGCCCCCTGCAGGGCAGGAGTGAGGACGATGCTGCTGAGGTCCCTGCTGCAGGCATGGCTGAGGCCACAGCTGTGCTAGAGGTGCAGTGAGGAAAGCCAGGGGCTCGGACAGGGAGCGCAGCCTGGGAGAGGCCGAATGCGTGGCTTCTGTTCTATATTCATGTTTACATAATTAATAATTATAAACATTAATAATTAATGTAGTTATAAATATCTACCCAATGGTTATTAGTCCCTTCTGCTGCCCCAGAGTCTGCCCTGCCCTGAGGAATCCCCTCATCTCCTGATCTTTTACACAAAGGAAAGTCAGTTTGGCCCCAGGAAGAGGCCAAAACCAGTGCAGAGAGAGAGGAGAGAGAGCAGTCGCTCTCCCTCCCTCTGCAGCCCTGAAGTCTCCGGGAAGTTAGGGGGAGGGACAAACCACTGAGCTCCACCCCGTCCTTGTATCCTCAGTGTGGCACACAGGGCACAGAAAGCACCACACCCCGAAGACCACAGCTCTGATAACCGCTCAGGGCACGCTGCAGGCGAGGCAAATGTGGGAGGGCTGCTCACCTGGGCAGAGCGGCGCAGACCCCAGAGCCCAGTCGGGCCTCCGTGAGGCCAGGCGGCTGTTAGTGCTGTCCCGTGTGGCCAGGGCAGCTGCAGCGTCTGGCATGCACCATGATGTCTTCAGCATCACGAGGCTCATCGGTAACACACTGGTGTCTGCATTTGCAAAACTACCTGCTGTGTCTCACGTGCGACCCAACCCTTCTCTCCTAGGGGACTACACGTGCTGTGACTTGGTTTTGAAAATAAAGGGATGTAAGAAGAGTGACAATGCCACCGCACCTGAGCCCTCACTGCCGCCGCCACCCTCGCCACCTCCCCCCGAGGGACCCGATGCCCCGGACCTGTCAGAAAGCTATCTCAGGGCTCAGCAAACACCTGCCGGCTCCTTGACCCTGCAGGTGAGGCCTGGGTCCATCGTGGCTGGATTCCTGCCGGGGGAGACCCTTGCTGGGGAGTCTGTGGGTGCCCGACCCCACTGCCGCCTGTGAGGCTGGAAACGGACTCTCATTCTGACTCGGAGCAGGCCCGCCCTGCCGCGTTTGAGTGCTGGTGGTCATGACGCTGACTGCGCCAGGCTAGGATGAGGATAGAAAGCCAGAGGTGACAACCAACAGATGCCCAGGAACTACCCGGTCAGCTCATCAACATCAGCACCTTTGAGCCTGGCAGGATCCCAGGGAGGCAAAGCGCTGTGTGAGCCCCTCTTCAGACAGGGACACGGAGGCTTCGGAAGGTTAAGGCCATTGCCCGACGTCCCGCAGCCTTAGGTTGAAGGCTGTGCAAGGTTTCCTTCTGTGTCTTGCACTGTAGCAGGGAGAGGTACACAGCTCCTGCCAGCAGCCCATGGCACAGCCAGCCACGCCTTCTTGCTGCCTTGTAAACCTCCCTGCAAGCATGGAGCTGGCTCTGCTGCCACTCCTGCACCCTGGGGCCTTCGCAGGTTCCAGTGAGACACTCCCAGTGCCCCCAAAGGGACTCGAGCCTCCGGGGCCAGACGCAAGCAGGGGACAGCTGAGGGAGAAGCTGCGTGGGGCCAGCAGCCCATCCCAGAGGCCATCTATCCAAGCCTGGAGCACACCCAGTGACTCGTGCCTCGTGGGGCCTGGTGGCTGGTGGTTGGCACCCTGGAGGGAGCCAGCTGAGTGACTGCCTCCCCAGCACGGCAGTAAGGCACATGCGTGACACACACGAGGCTCACGCCACCCTTCCCCTGGGAACTCGGAGCCCCCAGAGGCCGGGAGGAGACGGGGACAGAGGGACATTTCTGCCCAGTGAGCCTTTAACGGAGCACCCACCGTGTGCAGAGCTCAGGCAGTGGCCGTGAGACCGGGCCCCTTCCCCCCAGGGCCCACAGCCACACGTGGAGACCTGAGTGTGCAAATCTTTCCTGTGGTCTGCGGAGCACCATAATGCCCAGGCTGCACCACGTGACCCAGGAGGGCTTGCTGCGCAGAGCGAGATGAGCCTACTGCTGTGGCCGTGGGTGGCGCTGCAGAGATGTTCGAAGAATAGTCAATTATGGGCACAGAAGGTAGATAGCTTAGTGTCTCCCTGTGGTCTACCAAACTAGCCCCAAGTCTCAGTTTTTGCATCTGTCAAATGGGAATGAATACTTGTGACTTGCAGAACGATGTGGGGATTCTAGGAGGCAATGGTTGCACTTAGAGCGTGGGGCAGGCTGGCAGCTGAGCTCTTGACTTTGACCCATGTCAGAGGCATGGCGGCGGGTGAGGGGAGGTGGGTGAGGGGAGGCAGGTAAGGGGAGGCGGATGAGGGGAGGTGGGTGCATGGAGACGGGTGAGGGGAGGCGGGTGCATGGAGACGGGTGAGGGGAGGCGGGTGCATGGAGACGGGTGAGGGGAGGCGGGTACATGGCGCTGGGTGAGGGGAGGCAGGTGCATGGCGGCGGGTGAGGGGAGGCATGGGGGGCGCTGACCTGTCCTGGGGCTCACAGCACCATGCTGCCCAGAGACTTCCTCCCAGCCTCGTCTACCCAGGAAATCTTCCAGAGTTAGATTTCCCCCGAGAAGGCACCTTCCTCTTGCTGTTGCTAAGGCTCACCTGCAGGCGCCTGTGCCCCGTGGTGCCTGCGGTCCTTCCAGCCCGTGGCTCCGGAGTGCAGAACACCAGTGCTCAGCTTTGGGCAGCAGGATGGACAGGCAGATGCACCCTTTGCCTTCGCAATCTCAGTCTATGCAGCTCCTGGCTGGCCCTGCTGCAGAGGGCCCTTGGAGGCAGACTGACCACTTGTCACTGCCTTCCTTTTGCCCAAGGTCATGGGAGAAAATCATGACCAGCTTTTGCACTGTGGTTTTTGATCTCTTGATGTGGCCCCTTTAAAAAAATAAAAGAATTGGGCTGGCGCCGCGGCTCACTAGGCAAATCCTCCGCCTAGCGGCGCCGGCACACCGGGTTCTAGTCCCGGTCGGGGCGCCGGATTCTGTCCCGGTTGCCCCTCTTCCAGGCCAGCCCTCTGTTGTGGCCAGGGAGTGCAGTGGAGGATGGCCCAGGTGCTTGGGCCCTGCACCCCATGGGAGACCAGGAGAAGCACCTGGCTCCTGGCTCCTGCCATCGGATCAGCGCGGTGCACCGGCCGCAGCGCGCCGGCCGCGGCGGCCATTGGAGGGTGAACCAACGGCAATGGAAGACCTTTCTCTCTGTCTCTCTCTCTCTCTCACTGTCCACTCTGCCTGTCAAAAAAAATAAATAAATAAAAGAATTATTTAATTGAGAAGGGGAGAGAGAGAGAGAGAGAGAGAGAGAGAGAGAGAGAGAGAGAGAGAGAAAGACATCCACTTGTCCACTCCCCAAATATCCCCAATGGCTGGGGCTGGGCCACGTCAAAGCCAGGAGCCTGGAGCTGCATCTGGGTCTCCCACATGGGTGGCAGAAACCAAAGGCTTGGGCCGTCTTCTACTGCCTTCCCCGCACATGAGCAGGGTGCTGGACTGGGAGCAGAGCGGCTGGGGCCTGCACGGGCACTCCAGTGTGCTGGCCCCTGCATGAGGCATTTGGATCGGCTTTTCTTGGCCCAGTCAGACAGATTTGTTCCTTCCTCCTGAACCCAAAGTGTTCTCCTTGCTCCTTTTAGGAAGCACTGGAGGTCCGGAAGCCTCAGTTCATCTCTCGCTCTCAAGAGCGGCTGAAGAAGCTGGAACGCATGGTGCAGCAGAGGAAAGCAAAGCAGAAGGAGGGCCTGGGCCAGCAGAGCCTCCTTCCCGTCCGTGCCAACAAGAAGCAGTTCACGGTCCCCCATCCTCTTAGCGGTGAGCTGCCGGGGCTGGGGGGCACTGGGAGGACTGAGGTGACTGGGGGTCCTCGGGGCTGGGGCCTTTGCCCCGGGGTTGCTACTGCTACACACAGAGCCGACCTCAGCATCACCACGTCTGGTCCGGGAGCCAGGCCATTCTGAGAGTTTACATATGGGCACATAACTCAGCATAAATAACTTGAATGCAAGGGCAGCAAGTTCAAATTCTTGGCTGCTAGCAGATCTTTGCAAGAGATCCCCTTTGCCCTTTGTAGATTGTGCAACCGATCTCGGGGCGGGAGGTTGACTTCGGTCTGTCTGCGCCAGCATTGGTTATCTTGCGATGCATTTCCTGCTGGCCCTCTTGCTGGGCACTCTGAGGCCAGAATCAAGGGGACCCCGAGAGGGAGGGCGCACACTCACTCCCAGGAGAAGGGGCTGTCAGGAACCTTCCAGGGACCAGCCACCCTACAGGGTGCAAAACTGACCCCAGCATGGACAAGCTGCCCAGCATGGACGAGCAGACTGTTGGACGAGCAAGAGCAACAGTAAGAGAAGAGGGTGACAAGTGCTTGGGCCCTGCACCCTGTGGGAGACCAGGAGAAGCACCTGGATCCTGCCATCGGCTCAGCGTGGTGCGCTGGCCGCAGTGTGCCGGCCGCGGCGGCCATTGGAAGGTGAACCAACGGCAAAGGAAGACCTTTCTCTCTGTCTCTCTCCCTCACTATCCACTCTTCCTGTCAAAAAAAAAAAAAAAAAGAGAGAGAGAGAGACGAGGGTGAGAGCAGGGCCATCCAAGGCCATCCTTGCAGCCCGCCAAGCCAAATGCTGAACTCCGGAGGGCTGGAGATGCCCCTGTTTTATTCCTTTGGATGCAGGAATGAGGTTGATCTTCCTAGGAAAATGTTTTAGCTCCCAGGAGGTGAAATTGTAATTCCGAGTAAAAGTCCTCTAGGGAATAACCACGTTCAATAACGGGCAGCTTAGCAAACGCTGGCAGGATCGTATGAGGGTGACCTGGGAGACAGGAAAAGGGTGTTGTAATAGAATTCCCGTAACTGCCACGGTCCACAGGCAGGGCCCCTCTTCCTGCCTCCAGAGCCCTGGGGAGGCTCGTCTGTAGCCCCTGGAAAGCGTGGACTTGACTCATCCTTGTCATACAAGGCATTTGGCAAAACACCTGCCGCGCCTTCCTCTTGGCACTTTATAGTATGCCAATAAGAGGATGTGCAGAGTGTCCCCCCAGTGGAAACAGTGTCATGCCAAGACAGGTGTGTGTTCACCAAGGGCTGTTTAGTCCCTGGCCCAACAAAGAGTGATCTGGGTCCAGGCACAGAATTCTCAAAGCACTGGTGAGGATCAAACACCAGCTATAGCCAGAGTGCCCCTGGGGAGGCCCGAGCAGCAGTGCCCCGAGCTGCCTGGGCCACTCCACCTCAGTGGGGAAGATGGCGCCCGATAAAGCTGCTGTCAACAGATAGGAAACACACCGTGCGGCAGGGCAGCGTGGTCACGAGCACATCCCACAGGGCAGCTGGGAGTTGCCTCTGGGCCAGCTCCTCCACAGAGATGCTGTGGCCTCAGCCATCTGTCCCAGGTCCCTGAAGCTGATGGGAGAAACCACAATAAGCAAGGTGGCTTAAAAGAATCCTAATTCATTCCCTAACTTTCCGGAGGCCAGAGGGAAAAATCACCATGTCCACGGGTGGGTTCCTTGGGGAGGCCCCAAGTGAAGGCCTTGTCCCTTGCTTCTCTCTCGCTCCTGGTGGCTCCTGGTGCTGCCTGGCCCTCCTTGGCTTGGAGACAGATCATCCAGTCTCTGCTTCCATCTTTCCTGTCCGTCTTCCCTGTGTCTGGGTCTTCGCATCCAGATTTCCTCTTCTCATCCACTGGATTGGAGCCCAGCCTGATCCAGGATGACCTCATCTTGCCCGTTTCCGAAGGAGCAGCAAGGTGACCTGCGCCGGTGTGCGGACTTGCACGGGCGCATGTGGAAGGACACATCTCTGCTCTCCACGCCATCAGGCTGTGCTGTTTTGCCCAAAACAGACATCCTTACAGGTTCCACATTCCTTCGAGTGAGAAAGCCTAACAGTGTGTGTAAGGAAAGGTTCTCAGGCCCAGTGAACAGCGTTCAATCGCAACCTTCGGTCCCCACCTCCCAGACAGCCCTGGCGGCTGCAGCCGGACTTTAGGGCCATGCCGATGGCCCCTGCGGTATTGACGTGCTGATAAGAGCTTTACTTGGCTGTTTACATCCGTGTGGGGTCCCTTCAATCCGACAACTCTGCAATCGTGAGCTCAGGCAAACGAGGGGGACTTGCAGTCTGCGGGACTCGTCTCCAGCCGTCTGCCGGCGCTGTGTGGGAAGCCAAGGGCAGATGTTTTTCTCACACGCGGAATGAGTTTGTAAGTCACACGCATGAGTGAGCTCCGGCTGCAGCGGCCAAGGCTCTGGAAGAAGGAAGGCCTTCCCCGCTGGGGTAGCTGCCTCCGGTCTGGCTGGCCAAGCAGTGTGGGCTCGGAAACAGGCCGGAGAGGTTCTGCTGGGTGCTCCGGCAGCTGAAGGCCACGGGAGAAGCGGGGCCGTCGACTGGCCAGAGCGAGCCCCGAGAGGCCCGGGGGTCAGCTGTGCAGCGTGGCGGACAGAGAATGCGGCGCAGCCTCTGAGGCCCCAGGGCAGGGAGGCGCCTGTGCACAGGAGTGCAGGCACCTGTGCAGGTGAGGGTGGGGAATTTCTGTGATGAACGGATGACTGGGGACCCCAGAAGGGCCAGGAAGCAGCATCATAAAGGTCCTGGCTCCAGTCCCCTGGCTCCCTGTGAGTGTGAGCGAGTGAGCAGGGGCCGTGTAGGGGAAGAGTGGAGCGGGCTGGGTGCAGGGGAAAGTGCAGCAGTGAGGGGTCCCGCGAAGTGGGGGCGGGCAGGGCACGAAGGTGACCTGTGAGGCCACAGGTCATCCCGGGCTGCCGCTGGGTTTCAGCTTACTCCACCCCAGCCTCCCGGGTCTTGCTCCCTCGCTCCACACAGGCAATGCAGGCACCCGTCCCTTCCACGAAGCCGCGTCCGCCGCTCCTCTGTGATGTGGAATCTGCCCAGCCTCCCGAGCCCTGCTCAAGTTCAGCCTCTTGCTGCTTCCCCCAGGCCCTCTCTCTGCTCCTGGACCCCCTGACCTGGCCTCGGCGGCTGGCGACTCAGTGCTGCTACCTGGGCTCCAGGCAGCAGTGGCTCAGAAAGCCTGGCAGGGGGTGCCCGTGGGGCCTGGCCTCTGTCCCTCCCTGCCACAGGCCTGACCCCTGCCCCAGCAGATCCCTCCCTGCCACTTCCCTCCAAGCCCAGGCCGTCCCCTTTCCATCAGGCACACCTCCTGCCTCCACGGAGCAGCCCCGCCCCACATTTGCTTTCTCTCCCCCTCCCCCTCCCCCTCCCCCTCCCCGTCTCATCTTGCCCCCATTTGAACATCCGTGACGGCGATATTGACTCCTGGCTCTGGGCGTGTCCTCCTGTCTCTAGAGCACCTGCCTTCTTACTTCCTCAGTCACCTGGCATCACCTGGCGTGCTGGGCAAACCTCCAGTAGAAAGAAGTGCCAGGGCCGTCAGCGCTGCTCGCTAGGCTAATCCTCCACCTGCAGTGCCGGCTCACCGAGTTCTAGTCCTGGTTGGGGTGCTCGGTTGCCCCTCTTCCAGGCCAGCTCTCTGCTGGAAGGCAGTGGAGGATGGCCCAAGTGCTTGGGCCCTGCACCTGCATGGGAGACCAGGAGGAAGCACCTGGCTCCTGGCTTTGGATCAGCACAGCGGCCTTTTTGGGGGGGTGAACCAATGGAAGGAAGAGCTTTCTCTGTCTCTTTCTCTCTCACTGTCTAACTCTGGCCAAAAAAAAAAAAAAAAAAAAAAAGAAGTGCCGGGGGCACCGACCACACCGAGTCCCTCCCTCGGGGACTCCACACTGCACCTCATGCATCACCAGCCTCTGAGCTAATCTGAATTGCATTACCCACACTGCCCAGGAGAGCCAAGTCAGAGCCATTCAAATCAGGAGCGATGGAGGAATGGAATTCTACTTTTAGGAGCATAGGTTGCATTCGCAGAGCGGCTGGCTGGAGAGGGGCCCCAGCAGACACGAGATGGCCCCAGGAGCCATCGCAGAAACGAGAATGTCTGCTCCCCCCACAGCTAGCTGCGCCCGGCCGTGCCGTCCTCAGACCGCCACTGCTTTTCCATAAAACACTTAGATAAATGTTTGTGTTCAGTTCTCCCCATCTTAATCACAAGGGAAGTTTTTAATGTGCTTATCTGATAAAAATGCATTTTTACTTTATCAGCCCACCAAGAACACAGGAAGCCCGAGTTATGGAGAGGCCACTTCCTTAGTAGTGAGACGCGCACACGCGCTCCGTTATCACGCGCTGTCGTCGGGGTCCCGCACCCACGCGGTGACGTGCTGCACCTTTCTAAGAAGCATGAGCAGAAAAGGCCAACTTAGGTCTGCTGTGTAGAAGCAGACTCAAAGGACAGTATTACTTCTCAGTAAGTTTACCCAACATGGGCCAGGCCTCTGTCCTCACAGTTAGCCTGGGTGAGACGCCCGGTCCTGCCCTGGAGCGCCTCTGTCCAGTTCCTGGCTCTGGTTCCTAACTCCAGCTTCCTGTTTGCACAGACCCAGGGAGGCAGTGGGATGGCTCCAGTGCCTGGGGCTCCGCCTCCCACCTGGGAGCCTGGGTTGAGTTCCCGGCTCAGGCTTTGGTCTGTCACAGCTCCCGTGATTCGGGGAGTGGACCAGTGCAGGGGGATTCTTCCTCTGTGTCTGTGTCTCTGCCTCCCAAATTAAAAAAGCAATAGCAGAGTGTCAGAGCCCTGAGTCTGGAGTGGTAAGGAAAAGGGTTTTACGAGAGATTACATGTCCCAATTTCCTTGATTTTATTTTCCAAATAATTTCCCTTTATGTTCCACAAGGCAGTTAAGCAATAAACCTTGCTGTGACACCAAGGATATAAATCTACCTGGCAACCAGCATGGAGTTTATTAAGCATCTGTAAATCACTCTATCTTGTGGTTCCCTAAAAATGCTGGAAAACCCTGGAGTTGGAACAAACAGTGGCTTCCTGATCAGCAGCCGCCCCCCGACTCGCCCTGCGTGCGGCTGTCGTGCAGGGAGGGTTGTGGTTTGAGCCGTTGTCAGAGCTCGTTTTAAAGGAGCAGTTGTTGAAGCTTGCCACCAAAACATGCGCACACATTGGCTTCAGCTTCACTAAGGCTTCGTTGACAACAATTATATATATAGTATATAACATATTAGTAAAGTAATATATATGTGGCGTACATCACTCCCTACGTGAGGACGGGTCAAAAAGTTCATGGAAAATGGAGTGAAAAGATGAGTTTGTTTCAGTGCAAAGCATTTGAAATTCATGTGTCATTTTTTCACAATAGGGATTTTTCCACGTGTTTGAGAGTCGTCAAAGGCTCACAAAAATGCATATTATAAAAAAAGCTATGCACAGATTTCCAATGTGAGGGCACCCAAATAAATTTGTTCTCTTTTTAAAGCACACCCATACGTATACGTTGTGAAATAATTAAATCAAGACAGCTAACATAGCCATCGTTTCACTTATTTTTCGGGGAGAACACCCAAGGCCTACTCTGCAGCTCCAAGTGTGCCATATTCTCTTCATCTGTTCTCCTGCGAAGCCTTGCTCAGGTCCCCGGAACGCACGCCTCCCGTCCAGCTGCAACTCTGTGCCTTTTGACTCACGTCTCCCCCGACCCCTCACCGCCCAGTTCCCGGTGAGACCCTCTGGTTCTCTGGGCCCAGTGTTTTCAGATTCCATGTGGAAGTGTACAGTATTTGTCTTTCTGTGCCTGGCTGGTTTTATTTAAATGTCCTGACCTCCAGGTTCATCCGCATAGCTTAAGATGATAGAATTTCCTTCCTTTTCAAATATTGAATAGTAATCCATTGTTCATGCACACCACATTTTCTTTAGCCAGACTGATTCCTTGTCTCGGCTATTGCAGTGAACACAGCAGTGTAGATATCTCTGACTCATTCATTTAATTTCCTTTAGGTAGATCCCCAGAAGTAGAACTGCTGAATTGAATAGCAGTTCTATCTTTAATGTTTTGAGGAATGTCCATACTGTTTTCCAGAATGGCTCTATTAGTTTCCATTCCCATCAACAATGTGTATGGGTTCCTTTCTCTCAGCACCCTCAACACATAGGGACTTTCTTTTTTTTTAATTATTTGACAGAGTTATAGCCAGAGACGACAGAGAGAAAGGTCTCCCTTGCGTTGGTTCATTCCCCAAATGGTCACTATGGCCAGCGCGCTGTGCCAATCCGAAGCCAGGAGCCAAGTGCTTCTTCCTGGTCTCCCATGCAGGTGCAGGGGCCCAAGCACCTGGGCCATCCGCCACTGCCCTCCCGGGCTGCAGTAGAGAGCTGGACTGAAAGAGGAGCAACCAGGACTAGAACCCGGCACCCATATGGGATGCCAGTGCCATAGGTGGAGGATTAACCAAGTGCGCCAGGGCCCTGGGACTTTCTTTTTCTAATGGCCGTCTTAACAGGTGTCAGGCAACATCTCATTGTGGTTTAATTTGAATTTCCCTGTTGCGTAGTGATGCTGTGTATTTTTTCATTTACTTGCTGCCCGTTTGTACGTCTTCTTCAGGTCTTTTGCCCATTTTTGATCAGGCTATTTTCTTGCTATTAAGTTGTTTGAGTTACTTAAGTGTTTTGGATATTAACACCTTACCAGATCAATGATATACAAAAATTTTCTCCTGTTCCGTGGGTTGTCTCTTAACTCTGTTGTGTCCTGGGTTGATGCAGTCCCGTTGGTCTGTTTTGCCTTTTTACTTGAGCTTTTGATTCATATCCAGGAAATCATTGCGCAGATCAATGTCTTGAAGATTCTCCGGATGCCTTCTTCTAGTGGGTTTACAGCTCAGCTATCACATGTGCGTCTTTGATCCAGTTTGAGGTAATTTTTGTTGATGATGTGAGAGAAAGGTCCAATTTTGTTTTTATGCATGTGAGGCCTCTGTGCTACAGGTTTGTTGATCTTATTTATCTTTTCAAAAGAACAACTCGGAGGTTCATGGAGCTTTGTGCTATTTTTGAGTCTGTTTCGTTAATTTCTGCTCTGATCTTTATTTTCTTCCTTCTACAACAACAGTTATCTATTTTTCTGGTGCTTTGAAGGATAATATTGGGTTGTTGTTTCATTTATTTGAAAGGCAGAGAGACAGAGAGAGACTTCCATCTGCTTCTTCACTACCCACATGGCCACAATGGCTGAGGCTGACCCAGGCCAAAGCCAGGAGTCCAGAACTCCCTCCAGGTCTCCCATGCAGGTGGCAGGGGCCCAAGCACCTGGGCCACCCTCCACTGCCTTACAAGGTGCACTATGGGAGCTGGATCAGAAGCAGTAGTCCAGACTTTTAACTAGCACTCTGATGTGGGATGCCGGCATTGCAAGTGACAGCTTAATGTGCTATGACACTATCTTTCTTCCTTTTTTTAAGATTTATTTATTTATTTATTTGAGAGGCAGAGCTAGAGACAGAGAGAGGTAGAGACAGAGAAGTCTTCCATCCTCTGGTTCACTCCCCAGATGGCCGCATAAGCCAGAGCTGGGCCTATCCGAAGCCAGGAGCCAGGAGTTTCATCTTGGTCTCCCATGCGGGTGCAGGGCCCAAGCGCTTGGGCCATCCTCTGCTGCTTTCCCAGGCTGCAGCAGGGAGCTGGATCAGAAGAGGAGCAGCCAAGTCTTCACTGGCGCCCATATGGGATGATGGCGCTGCCCGTGGAGGCTCAGCCTGCTAAGCCACAGTGCCAGACCCTCTTTCTTCCTTTTTAATGTGGCCGGTCCCTCGGAACTTCCCTCACAGCTGCTTTTGTTTCAGCCCATACGTTTCGATATGTTACTTTTTCACTTTTGTTTGTCTCAAGATAGTTTTTAATTTGCTTTTTTGATTTCTTACTTGAACCATTGGCTATTTCGGAGTATATTGTTTAATTTCCATGTGTCTGTGAATTATCCGAAATTCCTTCTGTTATTGATTTCTTGTTTCATATCATTGCGATTGGAATCTATACTTGTTAAGCCTTGTTCTGTGGCCTACCACGTGACCTGTGTCCATGTGAGAAGAGAGTGCTTCTTACGCTGTTGGGATACAGGCATCATCAAAGAGTTCACAGAACTCTTTGCACTAAAATAAATGCTATTTATAATTTCCTACCAACTTTCTGAAGTTCCCTCATACTTTATATATGTCTGGGAGGTCCATTCTGTTTAACTTACAGTTCCAGTCCAGGTTTCCTTGTTAATTTTCTGCCTGGATGATTTAGCCATTGTTGAAAGTGGTGTTTTGAAGGTCTCTACGAATAATCATCATTGTATTGCTGTCAAATTCCCCTTTGTTGTTTGTTTCAAAATTTTTGGTGCTCTGATATTGGGTGCAAATATAATTGTTGTATCTCTTGATGAATAATACCTTTATCCTTATAATTTGACTGTTGTGTCTCCTTTAGCAGGTTTCCACTTGAAGTCTATTTTGTCTACTCTCAGTGTAGCTACCCCTCATCTCTGCAGGCTCCTGGTACATGGACTATCTCTTCCACTCCTTTACTTTCAGTCCGTGTGTGTCGTTAAACTTGAAGTAAGTTTCTTGAAAGCAGTACATAGTTGGGCCATTTAAAAGAATCAGTTCAGTCAGTCGTCTTTTGATTGGAAGAGTTAACCCACATGTGTGCAGGGCAGCTGGTGAGAGCCGAGGACCTGTTCATGCCCTTTGCTCCTTGTGTTCCGGTTGTTTTAGAGATTCTTCGTCCCTTTGTTGCTCTTGCTGTCTTCCTTTGTGATAGGACGGTTTTCTGTAGTGGTGTGTTTTCATTCCACTTTTGTTCCTTGAGTATCTACTACAGAGGTTTGACTTGTGGTTATCACGAGGCTTATGTAAGACATACAGGCTATTTTAAACTCAAACAACTTAGCTTTGCATGTCAAAACCTTATACATACACTTTCTACTTCCCCTTTATGTTTTTGATGTCACAATTTACATTTCTTATGTTGTGCATCACTTAATAAATTTTTATAGCTATGGTTATTTTAATAGTTTTTTTAAATTTCTACTAGCTACGAAAAGCGATTTGTTAGTACTGTTAGGACATGAGTGTTCTGTGTTTGTGTGCCCACTTTTGCTGGTGAGCTCTGTGCTTTCGTGTATTTCATATCACTACTTACCGCTCTTTAGTTCCCACTTGAGGAGCAGCTTGGAGCCTTTCCTATAAACTAGTCAATGGTGAGGAACTCCCTCAGCTTTTATTTCCTTCCTCTCATGTCTGAAGAACAGCTCTGCCACACAAAGTAACTTTGGCTGCCATTTCTCCTATTAGCACGTTGAGTAAGTCACACCGCTCTCTCCTCTCCTGCAAGGTTTCTGCTGAGAAATCTGCTGATAGCCACATTGGAGTTCTCCTCTATAATAGCATCTTCTTTCCTTGTCTGATTTTTGGCAATTTTTAAAATTAAGATTTACTTATTTATTTGAAAGTGAGAGAGAGGGAAAGACACAGCACACACACACACACACACACAGATCTTCCATCTGCTGGTTCACTCCCCAGCTGGGTGCAATGGCCAGGGCTGGGTCAGGCTGAAGCCATGACAAGAAGCTTCATTTGGATCTCCCATGTTGGTACAGGACCCAAGCATGTGGGACACCTTCTGCTGCTTTTCCAAGCCATTAGCGTGGAGTTGTTTGGGAAGTGGAGCAGCCAGGACACAAACCAGTGCCCATAGGAGATGGCTTTACCTGATGTGCCAAAACACTGGACCCAGTTTTTTACAATTTGACAGTTGTATGCCTTGGTGTAATCTTTGGGTTGAATGTGATTGGAGAGCTTTGTGCTTCTTACACCGGCTGTTAATGGGTTTCCCCAAATGTAGGCAGCTTCCAGCCGTTATTTCTTTAAATGCATTTTTGTCCCATTCTCTTCTCTTCCTAGAAATCCCAGAATGCAAACACGAGCTCACTTGACGCCGCCTCATAACTGGCATAGGCTTCCACTATTCCCTTTGATTTCTTTTCCTGCTCTGAGTGTTTTTTAAATAACCTGTCATCCAGGCCACAGATTCTTTCTTCTGCTTCATTAATTTAGCTGTTGACAACTCTTATGCTTTTAATTTCATTCATTGTATTTTTCAGCTCCATGGTTTTTATTTGAGTCTTCAATGATTTTATTCTCTCTCTTAAGCTCATTTTGTTTACATGTCGTTCCTGATTTCATTGAAGGGTTCCTCTGCATTTCTTGTGGTTCATTAGGTTTCTTGAATTTTACAAGCAATTCATAGATTTTAATTTCTTTGTCATCAGTTACTGGACAATTATGACTTTATTTTGTGGTTTAATGTATCCTTGTTTTTTTTTTCATGTTTTGTGTTGCCTTGCACATTTGATGGAGTACTCAGCTCTTCTAGACTTTATAGACAGGTGTTGGGGGAGGGAACATAATCCCTCATGGGTGGAGGCAGCATCACTGTATGGATGAGGTGGGTGCAGGGTGACCATGTGGATGAGGTGGGTGCAGGGTGACCGTGTGGATGAGGTGGGTATAGGGTCAGCATGTGGGTGAGGTGGGTGTGTGGTCATCGTATGGATGAGGTGGGTGCAGGGTCACTGTATGGATGGGGTGGGTGTGGGATCACTGTATGGGTGAGGTGGGTGTGGGTCACTGTGTGGATGAGGTGGGTGTGGGGTCAGCATGTGGGTGAGGGTCCGTGAGAGTGCAGGATCATAGTCTCTGCATCTCTGAGCTGAGGTTGCCACTAGAGGTGATGGCAGGTGTCCTCAGTGGACCGTGTCCACAGTAACAGCAAGGACAGCTAGGGTCCTCCTGATCTCTTCTTTCTACCACCAGGGAAGTCATGGCCAAGGTGAGTTCTCGTGGTACTAGTTCTGGCTTATGGGTGTGCTCACGGTAATGGTGACACTTAAACAGGATATGTTGCACGGAGTAGCCGTGGTACCAGGGTTCAAAGCACAGGCATGTGGAGGAATCACAGAGTCTGGGCTCCTGGGTGCCCAGGCACAGGTACCCCCATTGCTATGTTGATAAAGGCAAGCACACATTTTTAATAAGATAGGGAGACATATATTAGATTTTCTTTTTATATATACCCACTAACTCCTACCCAACAGGTACAAATAATTTGAAAACTGGGAACTAATTAACTGCTGGCATCCCAGCGTAATCTCACTTTTCTTTCCAGTATCATCTAGCAAAGCACTACTCACAGCACATCCCAGAGGAGGGTGAGTCCCTTCGGGTTCCCTGGAGAAACTTCCTGCTGCGTGTGACACACTGTACCACATTCTCTTGGAAGGTTTCAATGCTCGATACATGTTAAGGCTGCTGAAAAGTTCTGAAGCAAGAAACCTGCTTAAATTTGTTTTCTCTAAACTTTCTTGACATTGGGATTCTGTTGTCTAATTCTTCAGAGTCCATTTGGGTAACATTTTCCTAAGAATGTTTGCTTATGTATCTGCCATGCCTGCTGAAGAAACCCAACTGGAGTTTTTCAGTTAGCCGTAGAAACTGTGACTGTGAGAAATTGGTCTGTCTCTTGCTATCTGCGTAGCTTTGGTCTAGCAACGCCAGGAAGTGATGGCTGGTGTCCCAGCGACTCCGGGAGGCAGTGGGGGCATTGTGCCTGTTTCGTCTGTGGCTGGCTTTGCCTCGCTGGACACCTGCCTGGTGACAGGCCCTGCCCAGAGCTTTCTCCAATGGGGCTGTCCTGACGGCTGTACCAATGCCACCGTGTTGGTACCCAGAAAAAGATCCTCCAGAGGAAGAGGAGCCAATCTTGTTCTCTTTGAAAAACGCTTTGCAAATGTTACAATATGAGATGACCACGGACAAGAAAAAAAATCCAGCATAATGGCAGGGGTCCAGGGAAGAGGGCTTGTCCATACCAGTGAGCCAAGACAATGGCTCAGAGAAGTCACAGACCACCAGACCATTGACTGAGTAGGGGCAGGTGCTCAGCTTCCCCACTGCTACCTGCAATGCGGCGGCTTCAGTCTAAGACGCGGGGACCCCTGAGGCTGGGACCTGACCCCTTGTTGCCTTGGCCTCGGGAGATTCTCTAGACAATCAAAGTAGGGTTGCCAGATGTATCAGACGAATATGTAGGATGCCCGGCTGGATTTGCATTTGCATCGGTGATTGCTTTTTTAGAATATGTTCCAAATATTGCACGGACTTCTTACTGCGACAGCATCCTCTGTTGCTGATCTCAAGTGCAAGCCGCATCTCGAGGCAGTCCTCCCTCAAGGCCCCGAATCCCAGGCAGGGACCTGGCCCTGCTCCTCACCTTCTGGCTGCCCCTATGAAGGTGCCAGGGGTCATCACACTGAGGGAGAGGTTGGGATCATCTGGAGGCCTTGTGATGACTCCAATTGTAGACCTGGCCCAGAATTCCTGTTCAGATGACATGGGGTGGGGACCAAGAGTTTGCATTTGTGGCAAGGTCCCAGGTGACGCTGGGGCTGCGGGCTCCGGGACTGGAAGGTGAGCAGGAGCCATGCAGAGCTGGCATCAGGTGAATGAGGAGGACACCAGCCCCGCTCTGAGAACCGCAGCCTTCCGTGTGCAGCAGAGAACAGAACCCCTGCTGATCCTCTCAGTGCTCAACCCTCTGGTCTCTTACGTATTGACCTGGAGACCCGAGCGTCAGGGACTTAATCACGAGACCTCCTCTTCCTCACCTGTAGGGAGGAGAGAGCTCCGTCCTCCTGGTGGTTGTGAGGGTGAACCAGAACCTGACTCAGGAGGCCGGGGGTCCCATGTGGAGGAGAGCAGCTGGCGAATGGTGGTGGTGAGCACAGATGGCACCTGGGGCTTCTCCACTTTGTGGGGACCATTCCCACGGGTTCCTCCAAGAACGTGAGAGCAGATTCTCTTCTCTCACTGGGCAGGGGAGGGACCAGGCCTCACAGACCTCAGGGAGTTTGTGCAGGGCACAGACACAGAGCAGAGGCCCACACTGATTGGGAGTCTTCACGCTGAGCCATAAGACAACTTTCCCATGTCAGCGAGGAGCAGGCAAGCCACGGGAGTCACCATGAGGACACCATAAAAGCATCATGTTCAATTTACTAACACTCATTATTTTTAAGTAAGCGGAAAGAAACTGAATTTCCTGTCCTATTTAGTGGTCACTGAGAATTGGGGTCATTAAATCCTAGGGGCTGAGCAGAGCTGCCTTCCGCATCAGCAGGGAGCTCCTTGCAGAAGATGCCAGCATCCCTGCCAGCCCGGCAGAGCTCTCTGGGGGAGACGCACGTTTAGTAACCACCAGGGGCCCTTTGCAAAGCTTCCCTTTGGGAGCTTTGGTCTCAAGGAGGGGTCTGGGTGGCCTGAGAGTCTCTGATCCCACCCACACCAGAGTGGACACAACTGGTACATCTTGGGGCTGTTGCACAGGCCCCTGGCAGGACTGGGGATCTGGTTAGGAAGTGGTACAATCCAGTCTTCCTCAGGGGGCCCATGGCTCCTATGGGGGACTCATGGAGATCCCTGGACCCCTTTGCTCCTGGCTGGCTGTCTCTATGAGTAAGTAAGCAGCCAATAAGTAGAAATAGTCAGCGTTTGGTGCCGTTGGCCGTAGGGAAGGAGAAGAGACATTCTTTGTCCTCCAGGCACAGGGCTGGGCAACCTTTCTTCTTCCAAGGGCCATTTCGATATTTACAACATCTTTTGTGTAGCAACTTCAACGTCTAGTCCCCTAGACTAAGCTGCTAGCATGGGCAGCTGTCACTCAGGGCGAGAGTCCACGGAAGCTAGGAGTGAGGTTGGAAGCACTGTGTTTATCCAGCACAAGATATATTTTTTGTTTTGTTTTTAAATTTGTATTAATATAAAGAGAATGTGTGTTTCATAGGTGCAATTCTAAGAAGATAACCGTACTTTCCTCCCTTCCTTTTTCCCTCCCTCAATCTTCCTTCTTCTTTCCTAACTATTACAGAAACATACTTTCATTCCACTCTATAATCACAGGCTTAATGCACCACTAACCATAATATTCAACAGGAAAGACTACAGTTCCACAGGAGAATAAACAAGGGCTGAAATAATCAAATCTCTAGATACCTGTTTCATTCCTATACATTTTTTGCATTCTACATTAACTGCCACATCTCAGAGAAAACAGATGATATTTGTCTTTTGGGGGACTGGCTTAATGGTTTCTAGTTGCATCCATTTTGTTGCAAAAGACAGGATCTCAGTCTTTCTTATGGCTGAGTTGTATTCCATCATGTATATATATTGCATTTTCTTTATCCAGTCATCAGTTGATGGACATCTGTGTTGATTCTATATCTTAGTTATTATGAATTCAACTGAAATAAACATGGGAGTACAGATAATTCTTTCATATGGTGATTTCATTTCATTTGGGTAAATTCCCAGGAATGGGATGTTAGATCTATTTTTAGATTTCTGAGGAATCCCGATACTGTGTTCCACAATGGCTGTACTAGTTTACATTCCCATCAACACTGGATTAGGGCACCTTTTTCCTCACATTCTTGCCAGCATTTATAGTTTTTTGATTTTGAATGATAGCCATTCTAACTGGGGTGAGGTGAAGCCTCCTTGTGGTTTTCCTTTGCAGTTCCCTGATCTAGTGATGATAATGATCCTGAGCATTTTTCACGTGTCTATTGGCCATTTGTATTTCATCCTAAAAATGCCTGTTCATGTCCTTTGCCCATTTCTTAACTGGATTGTTTGTTTTGTTGTTGTTGAGTTTCTTGAGATCTTTATAGATCCTGAATATTAGTCCTTTATCAGTTGCATAGTTTGCAAATATTTTCTCTCATTCTGTCAGTTGCATTTTTGTTGAGTGTTTCCTTTGCAGTGCAGAAGTTTCCTAGTTTAATGTAATTCCATTTGTCTATTTTTTATTTCTTGTGCTTCTGGGTTCTTTTCCAAGAAGTCTTTGCCTATGCCAATATTTGGCAGCTTCTCCTATGTTCTCCTGACGGTATCAGGTCACAGATTTGGATCCTCAATTCATGAGTTGATTTTTGTATAAGGCAGTGGTCTTGTTTCATCCTTCGGAGGTGGGGATCCGATTTTCCCAACACCATTTGTTGAAGAAACTGTTCTTTCTCCAGGGATTGATTTTAGCTTGTTTGTCAAAGGTTAGTTGGTTGTAGCTGTGTGGATTAATTTTGGGGGTTTCTATCCTGTTCGATTGTTCTACAGGCTGTTTTTGTGCCAGCATCAGGCTGCTTTGATTATAACTGCCCTGTGGCATGTCTTGAAATCTGGTATTGTGATGCCTCCAGCTGTTTTTGTTGTTTAAGATGGCTTTAGCTATCTGGGGTCTCTTATGTGTCCCTATGAATTTTAGCATTTTTTTCTTAGTGCTGAGAAGGATATCCTTGGTATTTTGATTGGAATTACATTGAATCTATAAACTTTTAGGTAGCATGGAGAGTTTGATGATATTAATTCTTCCAATTCACAAACATGGAAGATCCTTCCATTATTTTTGTGTCTTCTTCTATTTCTTTCTTTAAGGTTTTGTAATCTTCATCATAGAGCTCTTTTACATCCTTGGTTAAATTTATTACAAGGTATTTAAGTTTTTATTGTAGCTATTTATAATGGTACTAATTTTAAAAGTACTTTCTCAGGATTAGCATTGAGAGAGAGGGACATAAAGAGTGAGAGAGAGAGGGATTATCTTCCATCCACTGGTTTACTCCCCTAAATGGCCACCACAGCCAGAGCTGGACCAGGCAGAAGCCAGGAGCCTGGAGCTCCATCCAAGTCTCCCCCGTGGGGAGCATGGGCCCAAGTGCTCAGGACATCCTCTGTTGCCTTCTCTGGTACATGAGCAGGGAGCTGGATCGGAAGTGGAGCAGCCAGCCAGGACTCAAACTAGTACTCGTATGGGATTGCAGCTGATTACAGGCTGCAGCTTAACCCACTGCACCTCAACACTGGCCCCTAGCACAGGAATTTAGCATCAGAAGAACCCTTTACAGGCAAGCAACCAGGAGTTTTTGACTTGCCTTTATGTGGTATAATGTGCATTGTTCAGTTCCTGGGGGGCTTCTTAGCCCAAGTTAGAGCACCCCACTCTTGCCTACTTTAAGCAAACGGGAGCTCCCCTCTTGTGAGCTGAACAGAAATGGTATGCTCCTGTTGGGGTTTAAGTATTGAAAACTGTGGTGTCATCAGTCCAGGGGCAGGTGGCCAACTGCTTCTTGGCTTTGAAACGGGCACAGGGAACAGCGTTGTGGACTCAGAACACACACAGCGTGGGGGCCCCTAAAATGCACCCCACTTCAACGTCTTTTGAGATGGCCACTGTTTAAGAAGACTTGCGTGGGGGAGACAGGGCTGTGGACTTGACGTCCCTTCTGGGAGCTGGCTCGGTGGCCCTCGTGCATTCTCTCCACAAGCCTCTTTGGGAGATCCTGTTTCTATGAGAAGGGAAGCAGATGTCGAAGACGTTCTTCCAGGTGCTCAGGGGGGCTGAAGGGAACGAGCCTCGGAGAGGCCGTTGCCCTAATAAATCGTGTGAGGTTGACTATCATTTAGATTGGTATTCAACGGGGAAAATTAAGCTTTGCAATCAGAGCTGCAGAGAAGGTTCGAGGCAGAGGGAAAACAGCTCCAGCCCCGTAAACAATCCTGCGGGCCTCGGGGGGCTCCTGCTACTTTCTGGCGTCTTTGTTGGCTGTTGGCATGCACACATCTAGGGGTGGTGGTTATATGTTCACAGCGATGGCTACTGGGGCCTTGATTTCACATGAGCAGCTTCAGGCACACCTGTCTTGTACCTGTCTGTCTGCTGACTTTGAAACAGGCAGGCACTTAAGGAAGCCTGGCCCTGGCAAGTTAAATTCATAAGACTCTGTGGTCTCAGCCCAGGAATGAGCCATGTGCAAGACACTCGGGGGTGGGGTGGGGATAAAGGACTTTCCAGAAACTCAGAAATGGACAGTTTACCTTAGTAATGTTGTTGGGGCAAAATGGACAACCTTCTGTAGTTGAATGATAGTGGGAAGTAAAGAGACTGGCAGTCTCGTTCCTCATGTCAGTGAATTAGAATGCTGGACGCTTCCAGACTTTCATGGAAGACTCCTGAGCAGGCTGACATTGCCCTCACCACTCCCATGTTATAGAGGCAGGGCTGTTGCTGAAAGAGAACAGGTGGACGCGACCTGTGATTCTGAACAAAGCGCAGGCTGGATGTTTCCACGCTGTGAGACGAGACCCCTGGCCACGCGGCACCTGTCCTTGTAGGCGGGCAGATGCACATGGCCATGCCCCACCTTCCTCCCCCACCAACAGGCCCACACGGCCCCGCCCCAACCCCAGGTGCTCCAGTTCCTTCAGTTCTGTGACTCTGTGGGGCTTTCCCAGGTCTCCTCTCGCCTGGTGGACCTGACCACTGCTCCGTGAGGCCTCCCCTTCCCCGTGCCAACCTTGGTCCTGGCACTGAGAGGCCATATGTACCTGGCGCTCCCTCTGGACTCTGAGCTCACTTCGTATCTTTGTGTCCCTGCCACCTAGCTCCAAGTGATACAAACTTAGTCATCAAGCAGATGGGTTGCTCTAACTGAAACCCTGGGAGCCATCCTCGAGTGGTCACTTCCACCTGGGAGACGGGGAGTCCCTGGTCAGGTGGGTGCTGCAGCTATCTCTACCAGCCCCTCTGGGCTCCTGGTGCCTGCTCCCCACCCATGCCCCTGCTGTCACTGCCCCTCCCACCACCCAGTTTCTGAAGAGGTGCCACAGTCATTGTCCGGTGATAAAGCCCACGTGGCTCACCATCTCTCTCACCCAGAAGGCCCACAAACTGCTTATGTGGGTTTGCACGGCCTCCTGCATGTGTGGCTCCCACCTTTGGTGTGTGTTGTACTTCTTTGCAGGTGCTGGGTGGGATTGCAGTGTCCACGCACAGGCATCGTGGGCAGCATCCCACAGAGGCCGGAGGGTGAAGCTCGGGTGGAAAAGCGTGATTGTGGCCACTCTCACCCCTACACCTGCCCCTCATGCTACAGCCACGTTCTTGCCACAGGAACCTGCTGTTCCCTGCCCCGCTCCTCCCACAGCTGGCTGCGGGGCTCACCCGGCCCTTGGTTTACAGCTCTCCCTCCCTGCGTGGTCTTCCTGGCTGCTCGGGTCGGGGCAGCCGTTCCTTTCCATCAGAGCACCTGCTGGATACTTTGCAGCCTCCTGGACCAATGGACTCTCCTGGAGGCTGGCTCTCACCCAGTCTCATTCCTTCCGAGTGTCCCCTAAAAAGAGAGGGGATGTGGAAGGGAGGAAAACGCAAGCATTCAGGGGTGTCGCGGGGCTGGTGTGAAGAGGAGTGGCGAGCACCTAAGGAGCCATCCTGTAGACACTGGCTGAGTTGTTGTGAGTCGTCACGCTGCCCACCTGGGGTGCAACGTCCCCCCTCCCTAGCTCTCACCACCTCCCTTCTCACAGCGCTCAAAGCTGCTCCCTGCACATTCTTTGACACTGGTGAGCATGGAGCCATTCAAGGTGACCTGCTTTGTTCCAGATGGCACCCTTGGTGGGAAGGGTGGACCCTCCCCTGTTGGCCTCGCCTCTTCCTCTCCCCCAGGAAGGCCCTGCTGCCCGATCCATGCGCTGAGGGCTGTGGCACATCCCTGAGTCATCAGCAACCATCAGGCAAACACTTCCCTGAGGAGCAGGCTTGAGCCCGCTGCCAGTGGCCTGCTGGTGTGCACCTGCACCAGGGGCCAGATCAAAGCGTCTGCTGTGGCCTCACAGCCAGGAAGAGCTCAGAAAGCAGCACGGAGCTGCCCAACATGGCTGCAAAGCCTGACTGCGGTGCCCAGGGCTCTAAAGATACAAACCAAAGGGCACTGCACGCCCCAGAGTGGATGGAAGGACTGAGGTCGGGAAAGACTGGCAAAGGCGATGTGGCGTGATTCACCGGCTCCGCTTGCCTCGGCCTCCCCAGTCTGCAGGATCTCGGGGGTCACTCCTGACTCGAGTCCAATCTCTGTGCGAGGCTCTCTCAGGGTGGTGTCCTCAGGCGGTCCCGTCCTTGCTTGCCCAAGTCCCTGACAAACGTACGTGGACATTCACCTTTGTTGGAAATGCCTAGAATGTTCTGGAGGACCTTGGCTCTGGCCTGGCCCCGTCTGGCGCAGGGCCAGGGCTGGGCCCTGGGAGGCGTCTTGACCACTCACAGTCTCTGCAGACCCTTCCTTAGGTGGGAACCCAGGAGTCCTCAAAGCATGAACACTCAACATAGATCTATTTTTAAAAGATTTATTTATTTATCTGACAATGTTACAGAGAGGGAGAGTCACACATGGAGAGATCTTCCATCCACTGGTTCAGCCTTCAGATGACGGAAACAGACAGTATGGCTAGTCCAGGCTGTAGCCAGGAGCTTCATCTGGGTCTCCCAAGTGGGCCATCTTCCTGTTTTTCCTAGGCTATCAGTAGGGAGCTGGATACGAGGCAGAGCACCTGGGACACAAAGTGGTGCCCACAGGCTGGCGCCGCGGCTCACTAGGCTAATCCTCCGCCTTGCGGCGCTGGCACACCGGGTTCTAGTCCCAGTCGGGGCGCCGGATTCTGTCCTGGTTGCCCCTCTTCCAGGCCAGCTCTCTGCTGTGGCCCGGGAGTGCAGTGGAGGATGGCCCAGGTGCTTGGGCCCTGCACCCCATGGGAGACCAGGAGAAGCACCTGGCTCCTGCCATCGGATCAGCGCGGTGCGCCGGCCACAGTGCGCCGGCCGCGGCGGCCATTGGAGGGTGAACCAACGGCAAAAGGAAGACCTTTCTCTCTTTCTCTCTCACTGTCCACTCTGCCTGTCCAAAAAAAAAAAAAAAAAAGAAACCACCACCACCACCAACAACAACAAAACAAAGTGGTGCCCACATGGGATGCTGGTTTTGCAGGCAGCGGCTTTACCTGCTACAACACAGCACTGGCCCCTGTGTCAATTTTAGAGTTATATCTTTATTTCTATTTTATTTGAAAGGCCAGAGAGTGGCAGACAGAGATCTCCCATGCAGGGGTTCATTTCTCAAATGCCTGCAATAGCCCGGGCTGCGCCAAGCCAGAGCCTGGAACTCGATCCATGTGGGCTCCCTCTTGGGTGACTGGGACCCGTGTACTTGGGCGGTCATGTATGGTTTCCCAAGGGTGAGCGTTAGCAGAGAACTGCATTGGAAGTGGGGAACTGTGACTTGAACCAGGCACTCTGACGTGGCATGTGGGTTTCCCAAGCAGCTGCTTAACCACTTTACTAAACACGGCCTGGGTTTCAAATATTTTGCCATCAAAGTAAACTTAGCCTTTAATGCCATTTTCCCACATTTTGGAGTGCCCTCCTATTCTGATTCCTTTCTCCTGTTTTTCCTTTGAATCTTAGCTTTTGAAGTTCAGTAATGATGCCATATTCTTGCTTTCATGTTTGAAAACCCAGATAGAATGAAAGCCCTGTCACTGTCTCGCAAAGCAGAGGCCGCGTCGTGTTTCTCACAGGAGGAGTTTCCTATGATCCGTACCTCTGCCTCCCTTCCATGATATTCCAGAAACTTCTGTATGAGGTTGATCCTCTGTATTTATGGATTCTGCAACTTTGGATACAACCAACTGTTCATCGAAAATATTTGGGAAAAAATTGCGTTTGTACCGAATACTTCCAGATGGTGCCCAGTGTGTCCTTGCAGCTTGTCCCATAAGCAAGGCACTGACCGGCCATTTGTGTGGCGTGTACATTGCATCGAGTGCCATGAGGTACAGTGATGAGGCGCAGCAGGCAGGAGACTGTGCAGGCCTCACGGACGTGCGCGGCATCGTTTTATACACAGGCCTTGAGCAGCTGTAGATTTCAGCGCCTGTGGGGATCCAAGCACCCAACCCCCCGGGTACCAAGGGATGACGTGTTCTCAGTCCGGAGACAGCTGCTCCCCTGGCTCGATGGGACAGGCAGCTGGCCCTCCATGGGGACAGCTGACCAGAAACACATCCAGGTCCTGCTGAGGAACCCACCGCGGCTGTGGGATGCTCAGTGAGGTGGGAGCTGCTTACGGCCTCTGCTCCAGAGAGCGTGGCTGCCACTCAGCGCCACGAGCCAGCCCCACGCAACAGCGCCTCAGGGCATTCCTGGGTGCCAGGCCCCAGCTCACCCGCAGGACCTGGTGTCCCAGGCATCTCAGAGTTACCACAAAAGGTCCCTTTTCAGTGATTACAAAAGGGTGTAGGTGGTTTTCAAAGATATATCTCTTTTTTTAAGAGTTATTTTTATTTATTTGAAAGAATAACATAGAAGTAGAGACAGAGAAAGAAAGAGGGAGAGAGGCCTTCCATCTGCTGGTTCCCTCCCCAAATGGGCACAATGACGGGAGCTGAGCCGATCCAAAGCCAGGAGCCAGGAGCTTCCTCTGCATCTCCCATGCAGCTGCAGGGGCCCAAGGACTTGGGCCATCTTCCACTGCTTTCCCAGGCCATAGCAGAGAGCTGGACTGGAAGAGGAGCAGTCGGGACTAGAACCAGCACCAAGACATAGCATTTTTAAACTTACAAGCATTTATGAACATCGTAGTGATTAGGAATACATACATCCACAGAGAAACATTTGCAGTGATTTTTAGCCACGAGGGACTGATCCTCAATCCAGGGACCCTGAGCTGTGTGGCCGTTAGGTTGTCATCTGTTCTCTTCTGACAGCACAAAGGGCAGGTGGTCCTCACACAGAGGCTGAGCGGGCCGGACAGAGGGCTACAGGCATCGTGAAGCCCGCAGCATCAAAATGCCCCCGTGGAGAGCTGGGAGGCGTCCTGGCCAGGGCCTCAAAAACCTAGGGCGGGGCTGTTTCTGGGGGGAGGGGCGCTGGACTTGCACCCCAGAAAACGTGACTTTCAAAGGAATCGCTCTCCATGCAGCAGGTGAGAAGGTGACCCTGAACTCGATGCCCTGTGTGATGCTCGTCAAGGCTAATTCTCCATGGCCCGTTGCCATGGCAACTGCAGATGCTGCCCGAGTTTCTTCTGCATCCTGCAGGGTCTGCCCGGCTGTGACAGAGAGGGAGGGTCAGTCCCGGCCTCTGTGCTGGACGCACCCGGACGTTTAGAGCTGTGTGGTATTCTGTGCCTTCTGAAATGAGTGCTCTGTCTCTCTTTTCCCAGATAATTTGTTCAAGCCCAAAGAGAGATGCATTTCAGAGAAGGAGATGCATATGCGATCCAAGAGGTGAGCCGTCACTGTGGACACAGGCGGGGGCTGGGTGGCTGGAGGGTGAGCCCAGGCACTGTCCCATGGGGCCGCACTTCTAGGTCCTTCTCTAGGCCAGAGGTCATTTTGGCTGCACATCTGAAAAACTGGCCCAAGTGAGTGCAGTTGTCGGATTGTGTCTCTGAACATTAATGCTGCTCTTGGGACAATTCAAGAACAAGATGAGTTTTGGATTTGGAGCAGACCCTGTCACTGGTCTCTGGGAGACCCCCAGACCCATGCAGGAAGACCCCTACCGGTCCACGTGGCTGCCCTGGGCGGGCGCCGTATCACCCCCTTGGAAGGTGATTTAATGAGGAGCAGAGAAGCTGTGCTCCTGACGGGCCTGGACGTTGCAAACACTTGGAAGCCAGCGGAACCACAGAGGGACCTGGAGCCAGCGTTCCTGGCACCACAGCCCCACAGGCGTGGTGACCCCACAGCCGGCAAATCCTCTTGGCTGTGCTTGGCTGGTGGCTGCTCCCGACTCCCACTCGTTCTCACCAACCCGGTGCACACAAGGCTGCTGTTCTTCCTGAGCCCTGGCCTTGCAACCAAACGGAAACAGCTCAGCGGTGCCAGCCAAGTTGGGGCAAGCACAATGCCATTCATTTGTAACGATCAAGCAAGGGAGGCCTTGAATTGAATTGATAGTGCACTCTGAGAAGCCACTGGGACAGGAAGCACACTTCCCTCTCCACCCTAGGCACCAAATCCACGCCTTCACCACCGTGTCCATGCTAATTAGGTCACCTCGAGGGCCCTCTGGGCAAGCCCGGAAGTGGCTGGAGGAATAGGGGGACCATGCTGTGCGGTTATAGGCTTGACTCCTCGTCTTCTAATTGAGGATTTTAAAGGACCGCTGGGCTTCGAGACTTCTGTTTCCAAAGTGCAAAGTTGCACAGACCTCGTGCCAAAAGCACTCCCTTTTCAATTTAGGGGGAAAAATTCAGCCAAAGAGCTTCCCCTTGTAGTTCCCAAACCCAAAGCTGCCATTATGGAGCCTGGAAAACTAAGCCATCAGAATAACAGA
This sequence comes from Oryctolagus cuniculus, assembly GCF_051225735.1. Taxonomy (NCBI): domain Eukaryota; kingdom Metazoa; phylum Chordata; class Mammalia; order Lagomorpha; family Leporidae; genus Oryctolagus; species Oryctolagus cuniculus. The sequence continues at coordinate 5,257,388 of NC_142881.1, forward strand.
TCTCAGAGCAGCCCTTGGAGAAGGCTTCAGTGTTTACTGGAGAGGAGCCGGAGGAGCCGTGGGCTCCGCAGCCTGAGCCCCTGGCCGCCCCAGTGCAGGGGGCTCCGGCCGTGGCTCAGCCAGAGCTTGCTTTTCTTCTTCATTCATGGTATCATGGATTTGCATCTTCCCATTTTGTGATGACAAACAAGTGCCCATGGGCCTGAGCCCTCCCCACCCCCTTTCCCCTCCCGGGTCCTCTCTGCTTCCTCCGGCGCCTTTCTCTCGGCCTTGATGTCGATGTCCATTTGCACGCATGCAAGCACTCACATGGTTTTTAACTATAGGTGGCCTTGCAGGCGCTGTCTGTCCGTGGCTTGCACGCTCCACGTTTTGGGTTGTCTGCAAGCTCGTTCTCTGTCCGAAGATACAGGCTGTGGCCATCGTGGGCTGTGGCGTGGTTGTGCCAGGATTTATTTGGGAGGCTCTCTTAAGAAAACACTGACTCAGAAGCCACTCCGGGAGGGCATAGGGGTTCTTATTTTAAACTCCCGATGACTCAGACGGTCTGTGTCAGGAAGATGGAGTTTCCGTGCGGCGCCTTGGGACGTGAGAGCTTTCGCGACATCCTTGCGGTCCCCGTCCTGCTCCTTTCTGGGATCACTGATGGACCTGGCAGCTGCGCGTGCCTTTATTCACGCAATCACGCAGCCCATGTTGGTTCCCATGGTGCTCCGGGCACCGTGCCACACGTGAGTGTTTCCCGGGCCTGCTGAGTGAGAGGCTTTATGCTTCCCAGCTGGGTGACAGTTTTGCAGGAAGAGGCTGGAACCCCAGCCCACCACTAGCCGGCAGGGACCTTCTCCAAGCACACGTGTGGCAGTGCGACACTGAATGCGTCTTCCAGCTGGTGTCAGGATGACACGAGACAGCTGGTGCCAAGTGACAAGCTGCGTGTCTGATAATCACGATAATTTTGTCATCATCCTGTTGCGCTTCGTACTCATTGACGGTGGAACATCTTAAGCAGATTCCGCCCGGCTTTCAGACACGAGGGAAAATGAGAAGATGTTTGAGCTGCATGCCATGTGGACAGCTGTCTCATGGCTCGGGCTGCAGCGACTCCACTGGGCTGGCGGACGCCCTGGGCATGGAGACAGCTTCAGTTAGAGGCAGGAAGGAAGAAGGGACCCTCCCGTGCCGCGTGTGACGACGCTCCGAAAGACCTCAGGCCAGGATTGGTGCCTTGGCTTGGAGTGCATTTGGAAGCAGCGTAACTAGAAATGCAGTAGGTTAGGAGGCAAAATCGCACTCCCCTGTGTGCGGTCTCTCCCCACGTTAGAACTCCTGCTACCTCCGCCCACTGCTGCTCCTTTTCCAAGTCACAAGGAGGCACAAAGGTCTTTGGGGCCAAGTGCACAGTCAGAGTGGCAAAGCAGTAGAACACCTCGTTTGACACATCAGTGTCACGAACCCCTGAGAAGGCAGGACAAGAAAAATGGCCTCTGATAAATACTTGGCCTCGGGAGCTCTGCCCCTGGGTGGGACACCGCCTCCTGGTGTGCTCCGGGGGCCTGGGGAGGGTGCTTTGTCCCCGGTTCTCACGGTGCCGAGCCTGGGAGAGGTGGAAGGGCTCAGCCATGAGCGTGGCGGTCACCCCCCAATTCCAGATGTTCTCTGCATCTGTTTCAGAATCTATAATAACTTGCCAGAAGTTAAAAAGAAGAAAGAAGAACAAAAGAAAAGGGTGATCCTACAGAGTAACAGGCTCCGTGCTGAAGTCTTCAAAAAGGTAACGCCTTGTGCCAGCAGGTGTGATGTGTGTGGTACACAGCTGGGAACCTGAACTTGACCCTTTGTTTCCCTGCCTCTCTAGCAATTACTGGACCAGCTCCTTCAAAGAAACGCAGTGTAACCCCAGGCCTCCCTGCTGACCACTGCCTGCACCCAGGTTGACTCTGAACGCGGGATAAGCCATTAAATGTAGCATAGCTGCATGACATGGAAACATTTGTTTTATGTTTAATTTTTATTTATCTATATATAAAGGAAAAATCACTTCCTAGATGACTGACCCAAACCAAACCAAACACCGACCCTCAGAGCTCGGCCAACAAGCGCCTGCTGTGGGCAGATCCCCTCCCTGGCACCCAGGGCTGACGCATTCAGATTCTCGCTTCTTCGTTCTTCCTTTTGCCTCTGGTTTTCACCCTCCCGCCATGTCCACCCAAGCAGAAAGGGCTAATCCACTCCAGTATGCTTAGATCCCTGGGAAGACTTTTGCTTCAAGTTTGTGGGACCCGAATCCACCACTTGTTCAATACCAATCCCAACACCTGCCAATTCTGCAAACTCCGAAGTGAGGTCTCTTCAAACCTTCCCGGCCGTGCAGAGCCCTGACACTGGAGGCCGGCTGGGGGAGTGAGTGGGGCCGAGACCATGGGGCCAGCGGCTGCGTGCTTGGGACCTGCTACCGCCGCTGGGGCACCTGTCTTCACTTAGCCGAGAAATCTTTTCAGACAGAAGCCGTGAGGGCAGCGCTGCTGAACACACATGCAGGAAACATCAGTGTTTTCTGCAAACGCCTATTCCCCCCAAAGTTGCGCTTTCAAAAACAGCCCAATGGCTCCAACTCTGCTGTTTGTTCTTCCATCCCTAGACAACGCCATTACAGATAAAAGTGTCTTTGGGCAGTCAAGAACAACCTAGGTGTTACTGCAAATGTGGAAATAAATGCAGTTATTACCAAAAAGCAAGCGTTCCTCCATCGCACATTCTGTTAGGAACCAAGCAGCCACCATCGATAACACTCAGTGCATGATGCAGTCAAGGCAGGCAGGTGCCGCTGGCCCACCTGCTCCTCCCCTCCCCTGCCTCCTGGGCTCCATGGGAGTCCTGGGCCCCCTCCAGATGCCCAGTGGAGAACAGTGTCCCCCAGAGAGCCGGGGGAGAGACAGGGGAAATGCTCGAGAATGAGACGTAAGGTGCTGAAGGCTTGGCAAAGCAGGGGAGCCCTGGTGACAGTCTGTCCCTTTCCCGGCGCCTCCATGCCTTCTCTCCCCCTGCCTCTGAAATCACAAGCCTCCCTTGTCTGCCGCTCCCCTGTGTGCCCGTCCAGCTGTTTAAAATCTCAGCCCCAGGGTTCTCCCCTGACACCCCCCACCGGGTGTCCCACCCTCTGGTGTGAAGCAGAGCCCACTAGACAGCACACGGTGAGTGCATTGGCACCCGTGCCCCTTGCTCCTGAGAGGCGGTGCCAACACCAGCCCGGGGAAGGGGCTCAGGGGTCCAGCTGCCTGGACAGACGCCAGTCTTGGCTGCTGCTCCCGTGACACACTCATGGAACCCATTGGAAAAATCTACCTCAGTCTGCTGCAGTACCTGCTAGGGGTGCAGCTGGGCAAGTGCACAGAGCTGCCCGGGCCCTGCATCTCTCCAGCCCCTCCCAGTGGCTGAACGCCGCGCCAGCAGCCAGAGGGAGGCAGCCACAGGGCCTGGATGCATCCTGACGGAGCAGACAAAAAGGGCAGTCTGGGAGGTGAGAGAGAATCCAAGCAGGATTCAAAACAGAGTCCTGAACAGGCCTCAGCTCCCCCAGCTGCGAGGGTGAGGCTGCGATGGAGGCAATTGAGTCAGCGCCGGTGGCGTGTTGGGAAACACACCAGACGCAGAGCCAACCCCCGGGGCAGAGGTGTGAGGACGAGGGTCCCGGGCTGTGCGTGCTCACCCCGGATCCCCCCAGCTAGGCCAGGAGCTGAACTCACGCAGGCTCATCCTGGATGCCCCAGCTTGGTGGGGAGCGGCAGCAGCAATGGGCCCCAGGAACAGGCCGCTTCCAATGCCCTTTGTTTTCTCCCGTGTTCTCCTCACCGAGGTTCCACCATGGGGTGGGTGCGGCGCATGGCACCCTTGCCTGAGGGTGCTTCCTGCTCTCGGGCTTACCAGCCTCTCCAGGTAGCACGCTAAATTGCTATTTACATCTCAAGTTTCCTGTACGATGTTTAAAACCAAACTGATGACCTTGTTTAAGGTACAGGGCCTGCTGCATCATTTCTCGCTTTTCTGTAAGATCGGGAGTGAGTTCCCAAAGCTTTTCCCGACCAGCCCTCTGGATTCAGGCTGAGCCCCTTCCAGGCAGCTCTGAGCCCTTCCAAGGAAAGGACTTGTGTCCCTGAATGTGTCCAAGAGAGCGCCGAGATGGAGCTCACTTTCCCAAATGTTCCTGTTGCAAACCTGACACCCAGGGTTCAAATCTAAGTCATGAATAGAAGCCAACCGGAGACTAAATGCACAAAATCACGCATTTTGGAGCACAGTTCTTAACTAACGGGCCTGAGGCCAACAACATGGTAGAAACTTACAAGGGAAGATCCTTACAAAGCTTTGTGGAGGGGCTGGCCCTGTGGTGTAGCGGGTAAAGCCATCGCCCGTGACACCACCATCCCATATGGGCACTGACTCAAGACCTGGCTGCTCCACTTCTGACCCAGCTCCCTGCTAATGTGCCTGGGAAAGCAGCGGAAGATGGTTCAAGTGCTTGGGCCCCTGTACTGGCACGGGAGACCCGGATGAAACTTCTGGTTCCTGGCTGCAGCCTGGCCCAGCCCCAGGTACTGCTGCCATTTGAGGAGTGAACTAGCAGATGGAAGATCTCTGTCTCTCCCTCTCTCTCTCTGCAACTCTGCATTTCAAATATATGTATACACACACACACACACACACACACACACACAAATACAAAGTTCTGTGGCAAGTATGCATGATCTTCTCATTCCATTTTCCCATGAACCTTTGAACGTCTCTCGAGCGAGGTCTGGAGCGCTCTGCTCTTGCCCCGGGAGGCCACCAGCACGCTCGCGGCTGGAGATTAAGGCTTGGTTTTCCTGCTGAGCTGATTTCTCCCCATAGTTGTTTATTTTCTTTTTTTTAAAGATTTATTTATTTATTTGAAGGGCAGAGGCGGCGGGGTGGGGGTGTCTTCTGTCCACTTGTTCACTCCCCAAATGGCTGCAGTGGCCAGAACTGTGCCGATCCGAAGCCAGGAGCCAGGAGCTTCCTCCAGGTCTCCCCTGCAGGTGCAGGGGCCCAAGCACTTGGGCCATCTTCTACTCCTTTCCCAGGCCATAACACAGAGCTGCATTGGAAGTGGAGCAGCCAGACCTGGAACCGGTGCCCATATGGGATGCCCCACCTGCTACGTCACAGCGCTGGCCCCCAAATTGTTTATTTTCTAACCCTGACGAATGCTTGTCAGCTGTCCAGTGTCTTCTGTTGCAGTGCAGTTATGAGAGGAATATAATAATGTGATCACACACATGGCAGTGAGGCCCAAGGAGTCCCGGCGGCACTCGTGACGCGTCGTCAGGCACTGCCCCCCCACCCCCACCCCCAGGTGCAGCCTCTCATTTTCACAACAGACTCCAGGGAAGACGGCGGACTTTGAAAATTCTGCGTAGAATTTGCCATGAGTTCAATCAGCGAGTTCTGCCCTGGCACGGGTTTCCTGGCGTCTGAGTAGGTTTGGTTCTGGTGCAGCAGCTGTCTGATGCCACAGCAGCTAGCAGGAGTTTTTAGCTGATGTTCACGAGCCTGGACCCAGCACCATGTGCGATGATCTGAGACGGCCCCAGGCGTCTCGCTGGGGTCTCCCTGACTTGGCCTCGAAGGGGAACGCCCTCCTCTGGTGGTCCGCGGTCTCTGCCAGCTGGTGGGGGAATACCGCAGGAAGAGTCGCCGGGCTTCTCAGCCAAGGTCTGTGGCCAAGCAGGCTTCCTGGAAGCGGTGTGCTCCCCGGAGCGTCCGCCAGTGCTTGCTCAGAGGCCGCAAGGCTCTTGGAAAGAACCGCTGCGGGACGGGACGGCCGAGGGTGCGCGCTGGCCCGACCATTCTGATTCCGGGCCTCCCTGAGTCCTTGGGTCAGTACTTGGTGTGCAAATCGCAGGCAGTGGCCCTGGCCTCACACACTCACACACACACACACACACCGGAACCCCCCGTCTGCCTGCCTGAGGCCGCCAGCTGCGGGCAGGGACAGGGCCCGCCCCAGAGGAAGTGATCTGACAGAGAGCTGCTACCTGCCAGTCCCAGCTTAAGGCAAGGACATGCCTGGGCGTGAGTGCACTGGGCTGCGTGTGCCAGAGCTCCTCACGCAGCAGCTGAGTGGCTGGAATGCGTCCACCCGTGGCCACACTACGTGCTGGGGTCCAGCGCCTTTGTCCGTGCCTGTGCGAGCCCAGCTGACTGTCGCTGGCTAAGCAGACCACACGGGGCACCAAATCGCTGGGGAGCCCTTTGCCAATCCTGTCTCTCGTGTGTCCCACACAGGCTGAGGGGACAGCTCCGCGCTCACACAGGGGATGTCCGAAAGCCCCCAGACTTTGCATGCCCCCCCCCCGCCTCCCCAGCGCTGGGCAGTGGCCGGAGCAGCTGTGCTACCCTCACACACGTGCTCCAGCCACATGGACCGGAGCAGCAGCTGTGGCAACTGCCCCGGGAAGGGAATCCTCTCCCTGGGGCACAGTTCTGATCCTGAGTCTCAGACCGGAGACTGTGGGGGGTGGGGGCGTGGCTGCCTGGGTGGGGGAGGGGAGGAGGCACAGACACCCTTCCTGGCTGTCTGCAGGGCTCTCGCGCACACACTCCGGATGCTCCTGACCCGCCGGGCTGCGGCCTCAGAGAAGACTTCCGGTCCATCAGGGACTGGAAGGCAGGAAGGGGCAGGAGCAGCCTTCCCCTGCCCCCTGGCAAACCCAGAGAATGCTGTGCTGTTCTCACCGACTTGAAATTGCAACAGAGACCCCAAGTCCTTTCAACCCTGAAACTGCACAGCAGCGAGAGTGGGAGATCCGGGACACGGCGTCCTTGGACGGCTGTCAGAGCACCGTCCTCCGTTTCACCGTTTGGCTTTCCCGCCATGCCTGAGGGCGCAGCAGCTGTGGCTGGCACAGGGAGATGGCGTGGCCGCCGTCACCCAGGCTGACGGCACACGGGACAGCCTGTCATCGAAGCCAATGCCGCCGCAGTGTCTTCACCCACCTGGTGACGTCGGCGAGGGGCGGACTATGAACCTTTCATCACCACTGACGTAGACAGGAAGAGGCACCCACGCGGTGTGCTCTCCGCTGTGGTTCCTCTGCACCCATGTTACTACACGGACCCCAGAGAAACGGGCAGCCACGGCCGCTTCACGGGCGTGTCATGTTGACAGCTGCTGAGTGCACACATGGCTCTGGTGTTGTTAAGGCAGACTTGACGGCTCGTTAGGCCACATCTAAGTATTGTATGCTGACATGAGTATAATACAGGCGTCTCTGCTCTCAGCTCAAATGATTGTTAAAGCGACAAAATAACTAAGCCATTCTGCGGCGTTGGCTTGGTGGCCCGTGGCATTGCACTAGCAAGGTGCAGCCTAACTCTACAGAGCTGGCTAACAAAGATTCTTGCATGGATGATACTGGGGGTGTGGAGTCGATATTTCTAGATGGTGGAATTGACTTAGAGGGGAAAAGATGTTTTTGTTGAAGCGTTTGTTTCAGATTACAGGGTTTCAACGCTAATGCTGTTAGCAGTAGAGCAAGAGCCCCCCCGCCCCCTGCATGTGCGGCAGCTTCTGATTGGTCTGTGGAGCCGCCCGTCAACAGAGAAGCAAGCCCTGCAGTGAACCGCTGACCACAGAGCATGCTCCAAAGATGCCCAAAAAGAAGACTTTGAGAAAAGTTCTGAGTGCCGACTGCACGGCGCTCCCTTGCTGGGTGCCTTGCAGGCTCCTGTGCACACAGCACCCTCAGCTTGCAAACAAGCTGTGGCCTCCTTGTGTCTTCCTCTGGAGAGCGTGGGGGAGCAGCAGTTCCCACGGGGGTGCGGCCCGTGGGGCTCACGCTCAGCCTTAGCACACTCTGCCGCCGCCCTTCTCCTTCCCAGGCTGGCTGCTGGCTACACAGCGTGGTGTGCTGGGGAGGGCGCAGGAGACAGGATCTCAGATCGGCCGGCAGGACTCGGGAGGCCGAATGTTTGTGTTCTAACCCCTGTGTGGCCGTCCTTAGAGATGGGACCTCAGAGGAAGTATTAAACTCCAATGAGGTGGTAAGGTTGGGGCCCTGACCCCACTTGATGGGGGTCCTGGTAGGGAAAGAGCCTGGACAGCGCCTGCTCTCCCGTGTCAAGAGCTGAGCACACAGCGGGTGATGGCAGCCTACGAGCCGAGAGAAGACCCCAGGATGAAACCACGTCACCAGCACCTTGATCGTCAGACCTTCACCTCCAGCTCCGTGAGAAGGTAACGACTGTGGTGCAGGCCACGCGGCCCGTGCTCGTCCCTGCAGCCGGCGCTGACCAGCGGGACCCCTGCTGTCCTCTGCGAGAGCAATGCTCCTTGCCAGCCTCCCGTCTCCTGTTACCAGGTCTCTGCTGGTGAGTGCATTCTAGGCCCTGTGTGCACCCCGAGATCTGCAGGGCTCCCACGGGCCCCCCGCGCCTGGGTCTACTCTCTGGGAGCTCTAGTCAGGTTTGACACCCGGCAGCGTTAGCTTCCTCCCATCTACCCACGGGGCATCCAGGAGCTCCTTGTGCACATTCCAAGGAAGAGGCTAGAGACCTTTGGAGAGTCAAGTCAAGGCCCTTCTCTTTATGATTTAAAGTAGATGTAGATGTAGAGACATGGAGATATAAATAGATACTTAGTCATAGATATATGGATATAGATAGATATATAGTCATAGATAAATATAGATATAGATATAGATATAGAGACATAAGATATAGATAGATAGTTATAGATATATGGATATATAGTCATAGATATATGGATATAGGTAGATATATAGTTATTGATATATGGATATAGATATAGATATATAGACATAGATATAGAGACATAGAGATATAGATAGATACATAGTCATAGATATAGATACATATAGATATATAGACATAGATATAGAGACAGAGATATAGATAGATATGTAGTCATAGATATATGGATATAGATAGATATATAGTTATAGATAAATATAGATATAGAGACAGAGATATAGAAAGATATATAGTTATAGACATATGGATATATATAGATAGATATAGATATAGAGACATAGATATAGTGATAGAGATAGAGATATAATTACTTGAAGAGACAGAGACAATGCCTGCAGTAGCAAGGGCTGGTCCAGGCTGAAGCCAGGAGCCTGGAACTCAGTCCGGATCTTCCACGTGGGGGCAGGGGCCCAAGGACTTGAGACATCGTCTGCTGCTTCCCGGGACGCACATCAGCAGGAAGCGGAGTCAGAAGCAGAGCCAGGACTCCGACGAGGAATCCCTGCACCAGTGCCCGTCCCAGGCCCTTGTTCTATCCAGACTAGCAGAGGGAGATTTGTCTTCCAGGTTACATCTTGAATTCCTGTCCCTGGCACCCAATCTCCATGAGTTCGCATTTTAGGCAAAGCTCTTGATTTCCTAAAGAGTCAAGAAAATTACTCTTCCTTCTCTGCAAAGCTTGACTTTAAAGGTGCAGAGTGGGCTCAGCCTCTGCCCAGGTGGGGACGTGGCCTGAGTGTGTGCTGCAAAGGTCCCAGTGTGGTGGTGGTAAGAGGCGGGGGGCCTAGCAGGAGCAGGTTAGGCAGGGGCGCTGCCCTGGGAAGGGATGTGGGACCCCCGGTTAGCTCAGGAGAGCATTGCCATAGAGAGCAGGCCTGACCCCTCCCTTCCACGGCTCACTGTCACCATGAGTGATCTCTCCCTCTTTCTTGTGCTCCCAACAGGATGCCCTCAGCTAGACCGGACAGAGCCGAGGGGACCCTTCCCAGAGCCCGCCAGAGCCTTCAAAACTGTGAGTGAATGAAGCTCTTTCTTCGTAAAGCATCCAGCCTCGGGCATGTTGTTAGTGAAAGTAGAGTCTTTGTTTCCTGAGATTTACCCGTTGCTTTGTTTTCTGAGGCAAAAAGGCTGATGGCTTATGAACAGTGTTCTCACTACATTTCCAAAGCACGGCCATCTCACTCGTTATTCTCAGAGAACTCCTAGGACTTAGAGGTAGGTAGGCTTTGGGCTGCTTCCCACTTAAATAGGGGCTGTAGAAAGGGGTGGAAATAGTTCCGAAAGTCACAGGTGAATGGAAAGTTATGATCACTAAGTCACACATGAATGGAATATTTATCTCTAAATCACATATGAATAGAATATTATAATGTCTAAGTCACATATGCATGGAATATTATAATCTCAAAAGTCCCATTTGAGGGGAATAGTATAATTGCTAAAGTCTCTAAATCACATATGAATAGAATATTATAATAGCTAAAGTCTCATATGAGTGGAATATTATAATCTCTAAGTCACCTATGAATGGAATATTTATCTCTAAATCACATATGAATGGAATATTATAATGTCTAAGTCACATATACATGGAATATTATAATCTCTAAATCACATACCAAAGGAATATTATATCTCTAAATTACATATGAATGGAATACTATAATCTCTAAATTACATGCCAAAGGAATATTATATATCTAAATCATATTTGAATAGAATACTATAATCTCTAAGTCACATGTGCATGGAATACTATAATCTCTATGTCACATATGAATGGAATACTGTAATTGCTGAAGTCACATATGGATGGGATATCATAAAGCTAGAGTCACATGGGGATGGGATATTGCTATATTAAAATCCCTCTGAATAACCCGTAGGTGCCATCTTGAGGGCAAACTTAACACCTCCCAATAGGAGCCAGTGTTTCCTCCAGCTCTGAACCAGACGGGTGGAGCACCCAGCGAAGAGGCTGGCAAGTTTAGGGAGCGTGCTCGGTGGGAAGCATTTCCTTTCACACACGCGTCTGCTCAGCCTGGCGGCGTGATGGGGCTTCCCTCGGATCCTGCCTCCGCACAGAGGCCGCGGCGGGATGCTGAGCAGGCGTCCGAGCACTGGCTGCACTGTGCTCACTCTCCCTCCCCGAGCTCACCTCTGAATTGAGAGGCTTGCGGGTGTGAGTGCTCCCACTGCGGACACCCACAGAGATGGAGTTAGCCAGAGGACAGGTGCAACTTGCCCAGCTAGTTCTGTTAGAGTCGACTGCCCGAAAAACGTCACCAAGAGACATCTCTTATGCAAACAGCAAGGGGAAGCTTTATTGATTATCCAGCATGCTGGGGCTGTCTGATCATACATGAACAGAGCAGCCCCGAATAACCAAAGGTTAGGGTTTATAAAGGCAAAAACCGCAAAACCGGGAAGGGGAAGAGAATACACGGTTGTTAAGCGGTTGCTAAAGTCTTACAATCAGCAATTATGATCTTAAGACATAGACAAATCACATCTTCATTATTAGCCCAGGTAACCCAGGTGCAACCTTTCTACTTTTAAGCTTGAGCAATCATGCTAGGGGGTTTTTGTGTGTTGCCAAGGGTGGTGTAGTGCACTGCTATTGTCCGGCTATTTGAGATCATAGTTTCGGACCAGAGTCTCACGGTGGGGGGGTTGCTTTCCCAGAATGCAGTCTCAAGTGCTCCAAAATGGAGTCCCTACTGTCAAGGTGCTACTTCACTGTTTTATTTTTACAGCTGCACTAGGAAGGTTTAAACCTGTAAGCTTAAGCTTAACTTTTGACACCTGTACATATACAATTTTAACTCTTCAGTTCTTATTTTTTATTTTCATTCATTTGTTCAGTTTATTTGAGAAGGAGATATATATATATACATACATACATATATACAGAGAGAGAGAGAGAGAGAAAGACCTGCCTTTTGCTGTTCACTCCCCAGTGCCTGCCATAGCTGGAACTGGGAGCCAGGTTGAAGCCAAGAGCCAGGAGCTCAATCCAGTTCTCTCACATACACGGTGGCAGGGCCCCAACCGCTTGAGATACCACCTGCTGCACCTTGGGGTGGACGTTAGCCGGAAGCCAGAATTGTGAATGGGGCTGGGACTCAGGCCCAGGCACTCTGATATGGGTCATGGGCAAGGCATCCCCCAGGCCACACACCCACCCCTGCCCAGGTTACTCCAGGCTGAGGACTTGGGCCTGAGACTTGGGCCATGGATGTCTTCCCGCAGACCCCCGAGCTCTTAAAGTGACACAGTGCTGTAGACGGCGTGGGTGTGCATGAGAACTGAAGATTCAGACATATTTTTGGATTTCACTAAAATTTAAGGTAATTTACTGACCCCAAGGAGACTTAAATTATGGAGTAGGATCCCTCAAAGCTTCAAGGCAATAAAATTAGAGAATATTTGCTTTGGAAACTTGTATCCTTAGCAACAAAAATGTCAGTTCCTGTGGAATTAAGTTGGTTTATCACAAAGGGAGTCAACCAGACTGAGGCACCGTGGGACGTGGACAGTCTCATGCTTCTCCCCAGCACGTGGCCCCCGTGGGTGCTGAGACCCTCTCCTCACCAACGCCTCCAGCACGTGGCCCCCGTGGGTGCCAAGACCCCCTCCTCACCAACGCCTCCAGCACGTGGCCCCCGTGGGTGCCAAGACCCTCTCCTCACCAATGCCTCCAGCCACGGGGGCTTAGTTTTTCTGTCACCAGCTGCTTCTCTCCACTCTTCCTTGTGTGTCTGGCCCTGTCTGGCAAAGCAGCATTGCTCAAGTTCTCTCCTTGATGTCAAAAGTACTGGAGAAGGCCAGCGCCGCGGCTTACTAGGCTAATCCTCCACCTTGCGACGCCGGCACACCGGGTTCTAGTCCCAGTTGGGGTGCCGGATTCTGTCCCGGTTGCCCCTCTTCCAGGCCAGCTCTCTGCTGTGGCCCGGGAGTGCAGTGGAGGATGGCCCAAGTACTTGGGCCCTGCACCCCATGGGAGACCAAGATAAGTACCTGGCTCCTGCCATCGGATCAGTGCGGTGCGCCGGCCACAGCACGCTGGCCGCGGCGGCCATTGGAGGGTGAACCAACGGCAAAGGAAGACCTTTCTCTCTGTCTCTCTCTCTCACTGTCCACCCTGCCTGTCAAAAAAAAAAAAAAAAAAAGTACTGGAGAGACAGACGCTTTCCTAATGCTGAGAGATTGCTTTTACACTTGGATCTCGTTAAGATTTATTTATTTGAAAGAGTTACACAGAGAGAGGAGAGACACAGAGAGAGAGGTCTTCCATCCGATGGTTCACTCCCCAGATAGCCACAACGGCTGGAGCTGTGCCGATCCAAAGCCAGGAGCCAGGAGCTTTTTCTGGGTCTCCCATGTGGGTGCAGGGGCCCAAGGACTTGGGCCATCTTCTATTGCTTTCCCAGGCCACAGCAGAGAGCTGGATCGGAAGTGGAGCAGCCAGGACTCGAACCGGTGCCCACATGGGATGCCGGCGCTTCAGGCCAGGGCGTTAACCCACTGTACCACAGCGCCAGCCCCTTAATCTCATCCTAAGAGGTTGGAGAGGCGTCTCGTCTCTCCCTGCAGATGCCCCAGGTCGGTTCTTTGCGGTGGACATTTCAGCACTGACCTCGCTCGGGGTTCCGTGTGATGAGCTTGACGGATGAGACCCGAGAGGTCCTATCTGCTGCAGCCTAGGCCAGAAGTAGAAGCCAGGCTGCACCCTGGCTTTCCAGATTACGTCCAAGAAGCAACATCGCTGCTGATGCAAAAATCAGCCGGGCAAGTTCTATCACACTCAGATCATAACCGCACAGTGATACGACGGCGAGCTATCCAAAACTTGTCACTTTCTCTCCCTGCTATAGAACACGTGCATTTCCCTAAACATGTATTGTTAATAACCCATAAAATGTGAATGTCACCGAGAAATGCATTATTAACAACATAATCTGTGAAATGCACACGCTGGTTTTCTCCAGACTCTAAATTCCTGAGCTCCCTTTGTCCCGAGGTCAGTGAAGAGAGGAGCCTACAGAGGGCGGTGTGTAATGACTGAGAGAGGTCGCGATCCCGTGCAATCAAGGAGTCCACGTAGGATCCATAGGTCTGACCAATAAGCAGGATCCCGAACCAGACTCTTCCTCCGAGTCGACAAGTTTCAGACGCACCATGGAGCGGTGTGTCTTCAGAGATGAGCTGTGTGTGTTCTGTTGTTGGGGGGTCCTTCCAAAAAATGGGAATTGACATCCAGGAACCACACCCAGGCCACTGCGGGTGCTGTTCTTGTCCCCACCATACGAGTTTGGAGGCGTGGTGCAAAGACCTGCAGGGACAGTCGACCCAGGGCTGTGAGCTTATGGACACCATGTCCCAGCCTACAGTGGTGACCTGGCTCTGCCATGGATTCCATCGGTGTAGGGAGGTGCGTACCATAATTCAAATCTTGCACGAAGACAATGGGAGACGTCAACTTCAGTCTTTGCTGGTGCCTTTAGGAGCCTCCTTGACTCTGAGAAGAGCTCGTGTCCAACGGTGATGGGAGCGGAGCTCCCACATGTGGTGGAAATTCACTTGGCCAGAACCTCTGAGAGGCACTAGGGCATCATTCAGGATATTGCTTCTGAAATTCTCATTTGCAGCTTTGCAAATAACTTTCAAAAGTCATTGGGCCATAAAGAGTTTTCATTACCCTGGAGTTGAGTCAACAGCAAGTGCTTGCCCGTTGAGGGGAGCTGGGTACTCCAGGTATGTCCCAGAGTGGAAGTGGCACCACAAAGTCACCCACTAGCAAAAGCCATCTGGATTAAGTCCTCTACAAGCAGGTGGGTGGCAGGACACCTCCAGTGAAAGCAACAGAAGAAATATTTCTACCAACGTTGACTAAAGGCTTAGATTTGGTTATATAAAAATGAGAGGGGCCAGCGCCACGGCTTACTTAGTTAATCCTCTGCCTGTGGCGCCGGCATCCCATATGGGTACAGGTTCTAGTCCCAGCTGCTCCTCTTCTGATCCAGCTCTCTGCTATGGCCTGGGAAAGCAGAAGAAGATGGCCCAAGTCCTTGGGCTCCTGCACTCACATGGGAGATCCGGAAGAAGCTCCTGACTCCTGGCTTCGGATTGGCACAGCTCTGGCCATAGTGGCCATTTGGGGGGTGAACCAACAGAAGGAAGACCTTTCTCTTTGTCTTTCTCTCTCGCTAACTCTATTGGTAAAAAAAAAAAAAAAAAAAAAACCTGGTGATGTCTGACTGCATCAGCCTCCTCTTCTGCCCCCAGATCAGCTGTTGGAACTTGAGCATCAACATGAGAATGTTAGGAGATGGAGCCTTTGGAAGCTTATAGAAGGCGTCTGTCCCTTCCGCCATGCGAAGACGCAGCAAGAGGCAGCGTGGATGCAGTGAGCTCTCACCAGACGCGGAACCTGCCCGGGCCTTGCTCTTGGCCTCCTCAGCCCCGGGAGCTGTGAGAAGTGCACTGCTGTGGTTCCTAAATGCCCAGTCGGAGGCACTGTCACAGCAGCCTGCACAGACTGACGCTGCGCAGCGTCAGACGACCTTGCAAACCAAGGTCAAAAGGTTCATGGAAAGAGGGGACAAATGTTTGGAAGGGTGATGAAGGCCACGATCCTTTCTAAACACCTCCGGTAGCTCAGTGAAGGAAGCCAGCCCGGTGGGAAGATGGTGAAGAGGCAGGAACAAGCCCTTCTCACACACGAAATACGAAGCACTCGAGCTCCGGAAGGGATGCTGTTAGAATTAGGAGATGCAAACCTACTGGAAATTGTTTTGAGATGAAGAGAGGACCGTCAGGGAAAGCCCAGGGAACGGGGTGATTCGAGCTGAAGGCCATTGCCTCTGACACGCCCTGTTCTGGGGCTCTGCCTGCTCCCCAGGCCACCCACCCACCCACCCACCCACCTCTGCTCTGCTGACGCCTGCTATGGAGAGCAGCTCACTCACAGGCCCGGAATGCACCCTGCAGCCGCAGGGAAGCCAGGGCTCCCAGGAGCTGCAGTGAGCGGGAGTCCATCTCAGAGCCTGGCGGGGAAACGCTGCAGAGACCAGAGGCACAGGGGGCAGCAGCCGGCCCCCTAGCTGGGTCTGGAAGGGCCAGGCCAGGCAGCACCTCGTGCAGGCACAGGCTGGAGAGAGCCCACAGGCGGCAGCAGGCCCAGCACCTTCATCTGAAGAACAAGTATCCACCTGCTGGAAGGCCATTTATAAAGGGTTCATTACCAGCAAATACATGGCAGGGTCATGTGCAGGGGCAGCCCTGACTGACAGGGTGGTGGGAGGGGCATGGGTGGTGAGTGAACCTGAGGCTCCAATGGAGCCAGCACAGCCCTCTGTGTGGGGCACCGTCTGCTCTCCTGCACGTCAAGTCCACAGACAGCCCTGGGGCCTGGGCATCACCTGCACGGGGACCCCCTTCTTAGGGTCCCTGAGCACAGGGGTCTCGGGAGATGATTGAGAGACCCAGCTGCTGTCCTTGCGCCCAGGTGTAACACCAGAATCCTGCTGTCCCTGTGCCCAGGTGTAACACCAGCATCCTCCAGCCACAGCATTCCTGGAAGCCACTACATGATCCAAAAGGACCCTATGAGACAAAGCTGTCAGCCACCTGAGCTAAGCCACGGCAAAGGTGTCAGGTGGAGGTTCTTGGCCATGGTGAAGGGAGAACTGGCAGTGCCCAGGGGCCCTCAGCACCTGGGCTGTGAAGACCCACCTCCACGGACGTCGATTTTCATGAATAATGGTATCTGACCCTGAAAAATGTTTACTCAAAAATTGTGTGGATGGCCCTGGTTTCTCCTTCTGTCACCTGGGGCTTCCGAGTCCTATTGGCTTGTCCCAGGCTTGTCTTTGGGGTTGAGAGCCTGAGTGCCCTGTGCGGATGGGGGTGCCGAGCACAGGTGCACTTTGGGATGGTCCGCTGTGCGTGAACACGCCCTACCTAGCAATGACCTTGAAGTGTAGGGTGCTGGCCCAGGGCGGACGCCAGGACGCAGGCTCCAGCTCCTGTGCAGGTCAGGAGCAGAACTGGACGTGGGGGCGTGGCTCAGGTTGGAGGTCCTGTCCAAGTGCTGACCGAACGGGTTGTTTGATTATGCTGAGTCCATTTACTAAAAAATAATTCCCAAGATGAAAACAATCGGAAGAGACAAGGAAATGATGCAAAAGAGCGCCATTGTCCATGCCGAGCCAACAACCGCAGCAGGAGGATGGCCTTGGGGACAGCTCTCCCTGGAAGTGCCCCGAGGACACCCCAGACGCTGCAACCCCCGCAGTGTTTGCGAGACTGCCCCCTGTGTCTCCACTGGGGTATTGCACCCAAGCACTGAGCCGGCAGCAGGCAAGAGACCCCATTCCCGGGACTGAAACTCCAAGTGCAGGCTTTCACGTTCAAATCCGTTTCATTTAGACCAAGTGAGATCTGCACAGAAGTGACATTTGAAAGTTTCCAGCGGTGCCGGGGGAACAAAGAGCAGCATTATGCTGGAAAGAGCAGCAGACGAGAGTGCCCAGGTGGAATTAGGGCTGGATTAGGAGGCCAGCGAGGGACAAGGCCGGGAGAGAGGCTCTGCGGTTCCAGACTTCGGTCTGCAGACAACACGGGCACAGGAAAAGCCACAGCGCACTCGGGGCTTCCCTGCTGGGGAAGACAGAGGTAGGTGGGGAGGGGGGCGCCTGGGGCCTCTCAGTGCAGCAGTGAGGAGCTGACTGACACAGGTCGACACGCCTCGCGTGGCCTCTGATGAACACTTCCGGGATCTGGTTAACATTCTGTTTCTCGGGACAGGGAAGACAATTAATTGGCCAACATATATCCAGTAAGTGTTTTAAAAAGCATAAATAAAAAGAAGGGCCAGTATGATCTCAACTGTGTTAAGATCATGAAATAGATACAAACGTATCTGGGCCAGAATATGATTATCTGCAGACAGCAGGCGTGTGACGGCTTTTGCTTTGTTAGTTTCTAACGTCTTTGCCATGAACGTTGCATTGTGTCCTACGGCTGCTCTAACCAAGCATCTCAAACTTAGAGCCACCACCTTTCTCGTTTTACAGTTCCGTGCATCAGAGGCCGCTGCGGATCTCACTGGGGGAAATCCAGGCATCAGCCGGCCGGGGCTGTCTCCTTTCCAGGGGCTCTGGGGAAGGGGCCACTTGGGCTCCCCCAGGTTGCTGGCAGAGCGCAGCTCCTGTGCTGTGAGCTCCTGGAGGCCTGTTCCTCGCTGTCAGGGGCCTTTCTCGGCACCTCCAGGCTGCTCAGATTCCCTGGTTCATGGTCCCCTGCATCCCTGGTTGAAGCCAGGAACGGTGAGTCAAGTCCCTCTGAGAGCTGACGCTTCTCCTGCCTCTCTGTCCCTGGAATCTCACCGGCTGACGCTTCTGCCCGCCTGCTGCTGTCAAGGACATTGGGTCCCAGAGGACTCGGGCTGATCTCTGTTTTCAGGTCGGTCGGTGTCCACCTTGTTTGCAGCTTGCATTCCATCTGCAGCCTTCGTTCTCTTTTGCCCTGTAATGTGACATGTTCTCAGTGTCACACTGGGGGTGACTATCTGGGGACCCAAATCCCGCCTATCACAAACGTTTCCTTTTAACTCATGAAAAAGAAAGTCCCTGTAACAGGAGCTGGCTTGAGCAAGGCGCAGAGCCTGGGCCATCTTTTGGCCTTTAAACAGTAAATGCGTGGTCAGTCTTGGCTACAAACGGCTGACCATCTCCGTGAGCCATCCAACTTTCCTAAAATCCTCGGGCTCCTTGGACCTCTCAACTGAAATTCCAACTCGCTTGGTAAAACTCTTCAATTTTTATTTTTTAGTGATGAACTGCTTTTGTTTTTTCTGATTTCACATGTCATGCATGATTTCCCATGGTGCCAGTGTCCCTGTCCCCGAGTGCGTAGTCTCTGCTTCTGACTTCACAGCACTTCCCATGGAGAGGCAGTGCGCTGCCAGTTAGAGCGGTCACCACTGGGACGTGCATTGGCCAGTGGACACAGGGCCCCACGAGGCAAGCAGAGGCGTGGAGAGGGTGCTCACCCCAGGGTTTGACCTCTCCTCTTGCTCTTTGGACCACATGATGAGGCCTGACCTCGGGGAGATTGAGAAGCCTGTCCAGCTCAAGTCCCTAGAGCCACGAATCCACCACTCCCAGAAGTGTGAATGTGGCCGCCCAGGGCCACCCTGAGTGCACCCGGCTGTCCGCTGACCACCAGACCCACCAAGGCAGCTGGAGCCCAGGAACAGCGCCCCGGACTCACACACAGTCATAACAAACCGTGATGCTTGTCTTCAACTTCAGCCATCAGTCCTGGAGCAGCTTGTCACACGGCAAAGGCTGCCTGACATTAACAACAATTTGCAGTTGCAAAAAAACGTAATAAACAAGTCACTCATAATTCCGTTGACCCAAAGGTAACCAGTGTGCATTTTCGTTGGATTTTTGTGTCTAGTTAGTGACATGGCAAGAGAGAAGGAGAGAGAGAGAGAGAGAGAGAGAGAGAGAAGGAGAGAGAGAGACAGACAGATGACAGAAACTCACATGGACTTTGTCTGATGCTCTACTTTCGTCTTGCTCCCCTCCCCCCGTCGCGTTGGTGTCACGACGTCCGTCATTAGCAACTTTTGGAAAGTGGGGCCTTCCCTGAGCTGACAGCTTTCCAACACCGCATTCTCCCTGGTGGTCACTCTGTTGACCGTGTCATCTCCTTTGTCAGGCTGGTACCAGTGGGTCTGTGAGTGTGACCTGGTCAGGCCATGGCTGTGAGCATTTTCAAGAAATATGTCCAAAAGCCCCCAGTAAATCCACAGGCAGTCCACTGCTTCCTCTAGGCCTCCAAATGGTACGACTGGGGCACTTACCCCTCACTTTCCAACCCTCCCTGCTCTCCGCCCCCGAGTCACGTCCCTGTTCCTCCATGCGCTGTCCCCATTCTTAGGTGGATGCTAGGGGTCATGGGAAAGAGCCAGGGTGGACACACCTCTGTCCGTGTGGACACATGTGCAGAGGCCACACAGATGCACCTGCTGGGCTTCAGGGCCTCCTGGCTGCCTGGTTGAGTCTTCACCTCCTCTGCCCATTTCTTGCCTACAGCACAAGTCCCGGAATCTTCCTGGCAGAAATAAACCAATCACAACAGACCAGAGGTACAAGGGGTCAGCCATCAGGGTGCTTTTCCTTGGGGTAGGGTGGGGGAGGTGAGTGTGAGAACACTGAGGCAATTGATGGTTTGTTCAGCCCAGTGGACAAGTGCTGGCATCACTAAAGTTCCAAGGAGACTTTTAGAACAAGGCGGCCTGCCTGGCTCGTGTGTCACAGCTCAGTGTCAGAAGCCAGCCTTGGCCGTCTGGCTCTTCCATGGTTTCCCTGTGCACACAGCCTGAGGCACCTGAGACTGAGGGTCATGGAGGGTGGGGGTGGGGGACGGGAGGCTGAGGGCATTTACCCAAAAGCTCACGTGTGACAGTGCTAAGGACAACTTGAAAGCAGAGGGCTGAGTGTTGTGCCTTTACGTGGACGTAGGAGCCAGTGTGGAAAATGTGGCGAAGTGCCAGCTAATAATATTATTAATAATAACATCACTGCAATTACTGCAGTAAGAATGCGCCCATTCTCACCTCTGGGCTGATGTGACCTGAAGAAGCTCCAGTGACAGAGAGTTACATTTGTCCCAGGTGTCTCAACCTCTCTCTCTCATAGCTCTGCTTTTTCACTCCTCTCTCTCTCTCTCTCTCTGTCTCTTTTATTTGAAGCATGCTCTGTGTATAGCCGTACTCATAAATCGCTCACAACCAAATGCCAGCTATCAGTCCACTGATGGAATGGTTTTGTGCAAGTTCAAGAGAAGCCAAATATTTGCCTGAAAGATGGACTTTTCAGGTTACTAGCTGGTGTTTAGAATGACCTACACAAAACCCAGATTATTTTAGCCTCGCCGTGAATTCTTCATTCTTGCCATTACGCAAAGGTCAGCCTTTCTGTGGACGTGTCTATTAGAGAAATCCGAAATGGCATCTCATTGATCATTGTGCTCTTGGTGTGGGCACTCGGAACACCAGGCGGCTGCCGGGAATTCCAGAAGGCTCAGACAGAGCTGGGCAGCCTGGCATTCGCATCCCATCAGGCTTCCACACTGAGAGGGCTGCTGGTCTTGGCGTGCGTTGGAAATGCATAGTGTGCAAATGCTGTTTTCTGTCATCCTGGCAATATGGTGGCTGGAGGCGAGGAGGTGGACTATTCGGAATAGACTTACCATCTGAGCCAATGCCAGCCTCAGCAGGTGCCCCTTGGCAGCTCCATCCTGCACCTTTGCACCTCCAGGCCTGGAGACAGAAAACATTCCCCAGTCCCTGGGAGCTCTGAATTTCAGGCCAAATAAACTCTGCCCATTGCTACAGCTATGGAAATAGATTTACATGGTCCAGAGAACTTAGTTGTTTGGATGAATTGTGTACTAAGTCCCATCAGGCAAGGAGGGTTGGTAAAGTGATAGACTCACGCATTCATTCACTCAACCAAACACTGCTGGAGCCAGCCTCAGCCTCGTGCTAAACACTGGAATCCCAAGCACATGAAGACCCTCCCCTGTCACCTGGGAGAGATTTAGATTCTCACAAGGGGAGACAAACAGGAAACCAGTACTTCTGCTGGAGGTGATAAGAGCTGGAGAAAATGCTGTCGCAGCCCGAGACCGGAGTGCTGCCTCCGCACAGAAACACACAGCTTTTTAGACGCAGCATGCCGGAATGGAGGGAGCAGTGGCGGCTCCAAGCACGAATACGAAGCCAATGGGACCTCACGCTTCGCTGATGGGAGGAACAATTGTCAAACTACGTTGGACAGTCTGGCAGTTGCCTTCCAAGGCAAACGCGTGGCCATCCTCTGAGCCAGGAATTGCACGCCTGTGTTTATACCCAAGTGGAATGTGTGCAACACAGCTGCAGAGGCAGTTAGAACAGCTTCCTTGCAGGCATATTCATGAAGAGCTAGAAACTGGAAATAACCCAGATTCCATCAAACTGTGGCACGGAGCAGTAAACAGCTGTTCATACAGCGGAATACCCTGCAGCGCTAAAAAGGAAGTAGGCATTACAGCAGACATTGATCTCAAGGATGAGCAGAGCAAGAAATCAGACACAAAGGACCACCCACTAGGATGCCATTTTATCTATGGTGACGGAAATTAGCAGTCATTGCATCGGAGGAAGGGGCCCCAGGCGGGAAGCTTCTAGAAGTGTTCTGTCTCTCGACTGAGGTGGCAGCACAGGGTTGCACACCTAAGAAAGCTCGTGAAGGTGTGCACTTCGTATCCACGCACCTTGCTGTGTGTTTTACTCAGAAACTTCTTAAAGTCGAAGACCAACGGACAAACTGCTGCAGGTCACCTAGAAGATTCTCATGTCCATAGAAAACATGAGCAATATGGAGATAAAAGGTGTCATTCTCAACTGCCCTGGCAGGAAGAGGGGGAAGAAAGAACCAGAGCTGGTCAGGGACTAGCATGGGCTGCACCCACTCACAGCACTGCCGCTTGAGAGAGGCTCCAGGAGCTCACCTCCTGCGTTTGTCAGTGGGTGACGGTAGAGGCCGGTGGTGTGAGCAGTGCGGCGAGCTGCACTGGTGACGCCGGATCCCGGAGGAGAGCATCTGTTACAGTCTCAGCTGCTCTGCTTCTGAGCCGGCCCCTGCGAGTCCGAGCCAGCTCCTATGAGTCCGAGCCAGCTCCCTGCAAGTCTGACCCGGCTCCCTGCGAGTCTGACCCAGCTCCCTGCAAGTCCCACCCAGCTCCTGCGAGTCTGACCCGGCTCCTGCGAGTCTGACCCGGCTCCCTGCGAGTCTGACCTGGCTCCCTGCAAGTCCCACCCAGCTCCTGCGAGTCTGACCCGGCTCCTGCGAGTCTGACCCGGCTCCCTGCGAGTCTGACCCGGCTCCCTGCAAGTCCCACCCAGCTCCTGCGAGTCTGACCCGGCTCCCTGCAAGTCCCACCCAGCTCCTGCGAGTCTGACCTGGCTCCCTGCGAGTCCGCTAACGTAACTGGAAAGGCAGCAAAGGCCCCGCCGCCCAGGTGGGGACCAGATGGAGCTCGAGGCTCCTGGCTTCAGCCTGGCCCAGCCCCGGCTGCTGCGGCCACTTGGGGAGTGAACCAGTGGATGGAGGATCTGTTTCCCTGCCTCACCCTCCCTCTCTGTCACTTTGCCTTACAAGTAAATGAATCTTTAATGAAGACAATTCCTAAGCTAATAACATCTAAAATCATCTATTACAATCTCGGCACATCAAGATTCAGTCAATAATGGCCAAAGCAAGTATGTTCACACTTTCTCCAGGGAGAGCCACGATTTTAAGCGTGAGAACTCTTTGAATTTTTCCAGTGAAGATTTTTTTTTTAGCTTTTAATTATAAGTCCTAGCATGAGGAAAAGCAGAAAGTGAAATATCACCCTTAATAATCCATCAACCAACTGAACAGTTGTCAGTTATTATTTTCCTCACGTGGTCGTTTTTAACTGTGTTTTATTGCGGGAAATTTGAAATGTTAGAAAGGAAAGTCATGTGATGAACTTCCAAGCACCTGCCACTCAGCCCTGGAAATTAGAAAGCCAAGGCTAACGTTGTTGCAAGGATAGCCCTTCTGATTTTCTTGTCTCCTACGCCAGAATTATTTACAGACAAAACTCCAATATGGCATCATTTCTAAATGCATATTACTAAAAGTTCCTTTTAAACTAAAACTGCAAGACTGCTGCACCCCTTTGAAGATCAGCAATTGTTTCCTAACATCAAGTCCTGATCAGTGGTCGGATTTCTCCACGTCTCTCTCAGAGGGATTTTAGGAGTTGTTCAGACCTGTGGGCCAGCAAGCCTCACACACACTGCATGTTGACATTTTTTAAATAATCGTTTAACATGCACAGGACCCCAGTCTTCCTTTTCTTGGAGTTCGTGTATTAAAGACACAAAGTTCAGCAGGCCACAGAACCACCTGGGAGCTCACGGGCGTGCAGGGTCCTGGGCCCAGCCTCATGGAAGATCTGATCCAGTCGGTCTGGGGTGGGGCCTGAGAATCTGCATTCTTTTTTTTTTTTTTTTTTTTTTTTGACAGGCAGAGTGGACAGTGAGAGAGAGAGAGAGAGAGAGAGAGGTCTTCCTTTGCCATTGGTTCACCCTCCAATAGCCGCCACGGCTGGCGCGCTTCGGCCGGCGCACTGCGCTGATCCGAAGGCAGGAGCCAGGTACTTATCCTGGTCTCCCATGGGGTGCAGGGCCCAAGTACTTGGGCCATCCTCCACTGCACTCCCTGGCCACAGCAGAGAGCTGGCCTGGAAGAGGGGCAACCGGGACAGAATCCGGCGCCCCGACCGGGACTAGAACCCGGTGTGCCAGTGCCACAAGGCAGAGGTTTAGCCTATTGAGCCACAGTGCCGGCCCAGAATCTGCATTCTTACCAAGCTCCCACAAGATGCTGGCTGCTCTGTGAACGCCCAGTGAGTAGCATGGCTCCAGTTTCTCGCAGCCCATCCCCAGGGTGTCACAGAGCACGTCTGCTTGCCCTGTAGTGTTTCTCAAATCAAGCTGGCTGGGTTGGATAAGAACAGTCATCGGGAGGCCCAGCCCGTGGCAGCGAAGGCGCTGATGATCACGCCGAGGTCTGTTATTTCCCCAGGGGCTGCAAAGTGCTGCTGCCCTAATTCTATTGCTCCTTTCCCTTCATTCCTGGCCTACTTCTATGGAGAGAGCCCTTCTCTCATCAGCTCTCTGAATACCCCCAGGTGGCGTTCCTACAGGACAGTCAGGGTAAGCGCTTGCGTCTGGGCCTTTGTTAACCCATTTGCAGAACGATGGCTTGATTCCCTGGCACCTGGAGCAGCCAGCGAGGTCTCGCTGGTGTTTGCCTACCCAACGACCTCACGCTTGCAAGGGCGTCTGATGCGCTGCCCTGCATCAGGGAGATTCTTGCGGCTCTAACGGCCACGCTTGAGGAGCGGGCACCTGCCGACGTCAGCTCCTGGCTCCTCCGGACACGACTGTAGTGGCGTTGATGGCCTCCTTTCTTTCGCTATGGTGAGACTTGAAGTCTAGCTTGTGTATTTCCTGCCCCAGCCCCGGACTCAGCCATTTTTCCAAGGACTCTGGTTGCACCTGAGGGAAATGGGACAACGGAGCCCACCGTGGCCACGATTTCCCCGCCTCCTCAGGGCATCAGGCTCGGACATTTATACGAATTCTTCCAGTTAGGGTTTTCCTGGATGCCATTCATTGTAAACCTCAGAGCAACAAGCCTAACACTGCAGTCGGTAACACGATTGCTAAACATTTCAGCTGGTTTTTTTCTCTGACTTGTTTTCATCCCTTGGCTTCATCTTCCTAATGAGACACCACACGGAATGATCTCTTTCTGGTCATGCCACGAGGCAAACTGGATATATCTGTTTAATTTTACTTATAATTTTCAGGGACTGATTCTTTGAACATTTCAAGTTGTTTTATCATTGGGAAACATTATTTTCATGGTTTCAAAATCAAATCTACAAAGTATATACAGAGAGGTCTGACCTATTAAAACAATGTAATAGTGTAATATCATACCCATGCACATGACATCAGATTACGACTTCTTAGATGAACGGTAACAAAAAATCACACTTTCTGCCACATAAATTTTAGATCATTTTATATCAATAAATTGTAACTCGATAGTGGTCCCACTTTGGACACAGAAAATGTATGAAATGAAGACTGCAACGCACTCATAGTCCTTTGAATGCATTTATTTATCTTAATGCATCGAAGTGTCACTCGAAAATGTTATCCACTCATTTGTTCAGGCTGCGATAGATAATTCTGTGTTCCAATCCTGATCCGAGTTGCCCAATCAGAAACCTCAGGAGAACTATTGCTCTTCCCTCCCAAATGTTTGAATAATTTCAAATCTACATAAACATTGCGAGGATCATACAGAAGGTTCTCCTGCTTGTTTTACCCAGCTTCATCCAGCGTCCACACGTGAAAGAACACAGGAGGGCAGCGAATTAAGCTGACGGTGGCATCGTGTATCGAAGCGCTGGTTCAAGTCTCTGCTCCTCTGCTTCCCGTCCCACTCCCGGCTGATGTGCCAGGGAAGGCGGCAGAAGGCGGCCCAAGTGCGTGGGCCCTGACTGCCCATGTGGGAGACCTGGGTGGAGTTCCTGGTTCCGGGCTTTGGCCTGGCCCAGCCCTGGCTGTTGTGACAGTTTTGGGTAGTCCAAGGGCAGATGGAAGATCTCTGTCTGCATTGCTTTGCCTTTCAAATAAACAGATGCATCTTTATAAATAAATAAAATTAAAACATGGTACCTTTGTCAGAATGAGCAGCCAACACCCTCACAGTGCTGTTAACTGGACTCCAGCCTGTGTTCAGATCTCACGGAGCTCCTCCTCCTTCTGTTCCAGGATCAATCCGGGGTGTTGCACTGCGTTCAGCACCCATCCGTTTTCCATCGACCTGAGTCGGTGTTGAGGAGTGTGCCCATTTTACAGGCGGTAAGAAATGGAAACCCAGTGGTTTATGGGCAGCGGGATAACCAAGGATGCAAGTACAAATATGGGCGAAACTGCTCTTCTAGAAGCAGTCTGGCTTGGGGACGGAACTGTGGACCACGCAGTTAGCAGGGGCCGCCTGCAGCCCCAGCTTGGGTTTCTCCTTGGTGGTGGTGAGGTCTCGAAGCATTTGTAGTGTCACTGGGTCTCAGCTTTCCATCTGTGCAACCAGAAACGAAAATGGGCCCCCCTTGAGCAGTGGGAATTTGTAAATAACATACGCAGAGTGTTTGGACCGTAGTAAGTGCTCATTAAACGATAGTTGCCATTGCCATAGCAACCGTGGAGGGCAGGCCTCTGATGAGCACTTGGGAACTGCTGTCTCGCCAGGCAGAGCACGTGTCCTGTAAATCACGTGTCCTGTAAATCACGTGTCCTGTAAATCATGTGTGTGAATTTGCCCCTCCACTTACTGTGGAGTTCCAGCCCAGACAGGCAACCTCCCACTAAGGTGACCCCAAGCAGGGGAAGTTCCAGTCTGCCCTGACTCATCCATGAATTTCCTGCTGTCTGTGTACAGAAGCAGCTGTCTGGGGCTGGTGTTGGGGCGCAGCATGTTAAGCCATGCAAACATCCCATACGGGTGCTCTACTTCTGATCCAGTCCCCTGCTAATGGCCTGGGAAAAGCAGCAGACGATGGCCCAAGTGTCTGGGCCCCTGCCGCCCGTGGGAGACTCAGACCTGGCTTCAGCCTGGCCCTGCCCCAGCCCATTTGGGAGTGAACCAGTGGATGGCAGCCCTGTCTCCCCACCCCCAACGCTCCTTCCCTCTCTCTTTCTCTTTTTCCCTCCCTCTATTTCTCCCTCCCTCCCTCCCTCCCTCTCTCTCTCATTCCCTCTCTTTCTCTCTCCCTCTCTTTCTCTCTCCCTCTCTTTCTCTCTCCCCCTCCCTCTCTCTGTAACTCTGACATTCAAGTAAATAAATTAATCTTTATAAAAGCAGCAGCTGTCCAGCAACCTGGGTTCTTCTAATAAGCACAGCATCTAATTTAGTAGCGCATCACCATGGATCTTTGAAAGGACTCCTGACGGTTAACTTCTGCCGTGCTTCCTGACAAGCCGTTGTTCCTGGTGCTGGCGACAGCTGACCAGAGCGCCCATGGCCCAGTCTGCTGAGGCGAGCGCGTCCGTAAGTGCCCACGCGTGTCTCTCTCCTTCCTCTTCTTTTTGCAGGGAAGGGAGGTTTCTGTGTCACTTTTCAAAATAGAGCCTAAAAGTAGGTCAGGAGAAGAGCCGTGAAATAGGTCAGTTGCCATAAATCTCCGCAGGGGAGGGAGCGGAGCTCAGCTCCCAGAAGGCTTTGCACGTAGACCCCGGTGCCTGTTCTGCTGAGGCCCAAAAGGCCGTTTGGGGCTGGGATGGCCCCAGAGCCTCGGCCACAGCTCTGGTGGAGCTGGCTTGGGGTCAGCCCAGCCCACTCACCCCGGACTGCCGGAGGGGTGCCACAGGGGAGGGGCTGCCACCTGTGCCGGCCCCCTTCTCTGGCACCGTGGTGCGCCCCCCACGGCCTCCATCTTGCCCCCAGACAGACAGCATTTTCTCCACGGTGCAGGTCTGTGGCTTTCAGGACCAAATGTTCTCAGTGTCTTGGCACTCCTCTATGTGGAAGCGGTTCTCTAATATGAGATTATAGTTTAAAAAAGGCCACGAAATTTGATGTTGTGACCAAGGCTCTCCCACGTGACTTTCACAGTTATCACCAACACACATTTCTGGTTTTAAATTATTCTGCCTCATGCTCGTATTTATGTTTTCTGTTGTTGGCAATATCTCCAAGTAGCCACAGTCCTTATCCATTGTCTGATTAGCAGAACAAACACAGTCTGAGGGTGTTTGGAGTCTTGGAAGAGCTTTATTTTGCTTTTATTAAATTTCAAAATAGTACCAGAAGTAATAGACTTAGTTAGAAATCAAAGATTTTCGAAAATAAAACGTGTCCCAGTACAGATTGCTAGCGTTGTGGAAATTAGGCCTAACTTGATTTGCAATGGTAATGGGCCTTAATGGAATAATTAGGGAGGTTATTGGGAGAATGGTCAGGGAAAGAAATGAAATATTGCTCACTTATCTTCTTGGACCTGGGCAATAGCCATGCTTACACGAAGTCACTGTTCTCGGGCCAGAACTGGAAAACCGTATGGAGAGGAAAATACTTAAAGGACCCAGATGGGAACATGGTGGCACACTGGTTCATTTATCTGCTCAGCCAGAAATTGCCGGCCTCCCTCTTTGCCAGGCTCTGGGCTGGCCAGGGGCACAGCAGACGAGGCAGTGAGCATCAGGGGACCGTGGCCTCGTGAGGTAGACAGGCACGCACATCGAGAGTGACCACGGCAAGCTCCGTGCTAGCAGTGGGCACCAGGACGGGGCGGGCAGAAAAACAGCAGGGAGGAAACAGTGCCCCGTGGGCCATGAGCGCTGGGCCGGCTGTGGAGGGCAGGAGAGGGCATCCCGACGCTGGAGGAAGTACATGCCCAGGGGCCCACGGGACTGGAGGGCGGGGCCGTGTGCTGGAGGACGGGACCATGTGCTGGAGGGCGGGGCAGGTGATCCATCCCCTGCAGGGGATCCAGTGTCTTTCTGAGCACGGCGAGGACCCCATGGAGCTTTGCTAGATGTTCATCCTCCAAGTGCCCCTGCCTGGAGTGACAGCCCAAGGAGCCCGTTCTGGAAAAACCTGGGATACTGAAATCGCTGCCAAAGGCAGAAAGGTCCCTGAGACCCAAGGAAGAGGACAGACCCACGACGACACGGATGTAATTTAGGGGGGGCCTCGCGGGCGGAAGCGGGGTCTCTGTGGCTATGAGACAGCGGGTTTCAGCACCAGCGCCAGCAGGCGGAGGGAGGGCTCCACAGACAAAGGCAGTGCGTGGCTCACAGGAAGGCCCTGGGCTCCAAGAAAGGTCCACGTCTCAGGTGTGAGAGAAGGGGCACCCCACAAGCCCAGCCCTGGGTGTTATGCTAATGACCATCGGGTCACCTAAGAGGCAAGATGGTGGTCACAGCCAGGACGGCCAAGACGGCCCACGGTCCGTCCACCTGAACCCCTACGGAGCCAGGGGCCTGGGGCTGTCTCCGTGGGGACTGTCTTCCCAAGGCTATCCAGCCCTGGGGCCGGGGGACAGGGTGTCCGCAGACTCCAGAGGGACACAGGACTGGTGGCCAACAGAGGCACATGGTGGAGGAACTGAGAGGGGAAGGAGCCAAATGGACTCTGGAGTTGGGAGGAGAGGCGGTGGAAGACCCAGCCTCCAACCCCAGGCTCTCGAGGTCTGCATGTACCTCCTTTCAAAGAGGAGGAGGCCACCTAGCGGCGCCGGCAAACCGGGTTCTAGTCCTGGTTGCCCCTCTTCCAGGCCAGCTCTCTGCTGTGGCCCAGGAAGGCAGTGGAGGATGGCCCAAGTGCTTGGGCCCTGCACCCCATGGGAGACCAGGAGAAGCACCTGGCTCCTGACTCCTGGCTCCTGCCTTCGGATAGGCGTGGTGCGCCAGCCGCAGCACGCCGGCCATGGCGGCCATTGGAGGGTGAACCAACGGCAAAAGGAAGACCTTTCTCTCTCTCTCTCTCTCTCTCTCTCTCTCTCTCTTTTACTGTCCACTCTGCCTGAAAAAAAAAAGAGGAGGAGGCTGGTGGCTGTTGGGGTGCAGTGGGTTAAGCCACTGCTCACAGTGCCTGCACCCCCGTTGGAGTGTGTGGCTCCAGTTTCAGCTACTCTGCCTCCAATCCACTTCCTGCTGCCGCATCCCGGGAGGCAGCGGATGCCAGCTGAAGTGTTTGGGCCGCTGCAGCCACGTGGGAGACCCAGATGGAGTTCCAGGCTCCTGGCTTCAGCCTGGCCCAACTCTGGCTGTTGCGGGCACTTGGGGAATGAACCAGCAGAAGGAAGACTCTCTCTCTCCCTCTCTCTCCCTCTCTCTCTGTAGATCTTACATTCAAGTAGATGAAGTTTACAAACAGAGGAATAGTGATTGGAGGGATTTAGTGAGGGCTGATGAGACCTCGGAGGCTGCAGGTTTAGGATTACGTTCCAGAGGCGCAAAGCCTCTGGACTAGGTCTGTGTCCCTATCTCGGAGACATGTGCTTGAATTGTGGTTCCTTATTTCACAACTCAGCCTAGGACAAAAAAAAAGGAAGAAAAAAAAAAAGAAAAAGAAAAAGAAAAAAAGCTGAGCAAGCGCTTGCTCTGAGGGGTGGAGCAAGCAGGTGACATCCTGGGTCGGCACCGCACAGTCTCCCGCTGATCCCCGACCCGGAGCTCACCACGGCTGGCCGGCTGCCACCGCCTCGGGGCCTGGCAGAGAGGGAAACTGTGAATGTGCAGTGTCTGCTAAGAACCCAAGCTGCATCAAGTCCCAGGCCAGAGCTACGGGTAGGAGGAGGAAGAACGGAGTTCGGCCCCAGAACGTTGGACGTGGAGGGGGCAGCAGGGAAAGGAGCCCAGGATAGAAGCACCTGCTAGGATGCAGAGCCGAGAAGGAGAAACAAAGACTCCCAGGGGATCCCAGAAGAGGCCGCAGAGCACTGGAGAGGGCGGGTGGATGAGGGGCAGCCCACCCTGCTCAAGGCAGCCACCGGCCTCCAACCGCCACTTCATCCTCGAAGCAGCCTGGCCCAGGCAGACACCGTCCGCCAGCCCTTGGCTTCCCTTGGCCCCGGGCAGATCCTGTTTGGAGTGCCAGGACCGCAATTGGCCTCCACCGTTTAAGGGAAATGAAGAAACTGGAGAAGATCCAAGACGGAGCAACAAACATGATTAAAGAGGGCGAGAACAAGGCCCGAGGGGCACGTTACAGAAATTGGGGTCGATTTGCCTAAAACAGTAAAGACGAAATGAGGACCGTGCCTAGTTAATTTGGAGAGCAGAGAGCCCAGCCATGGACTTGCTAATGGATGATCCTCCCCACACGACTGGAAAGCAGGTCTCCCGGGGAGGAAACCTGCAGGAGACCAGACACGGGGACCCCTGCCTATCCCCGGAGCTCCTGCAGGTCCCGCCCAGCCCCCACCAAGCCCGGCTCCCCTGGCTTTGAGGAGCCTGAGAAGCAAGTGGCCGTCCTGGGGGCATGCAGGCCCCTCTGCCTCTGGGAGAGAGTGCCTCTTCATCACAATTGCTCTCTGGTGTGCTCAGGGTGCAGCGCCCCCCCCCAAAACCTGCAGGTGCAGGTGCGTGGCAGCTGGGGTTACAGATGGCCTGTAGCGCCCCCCCCCGGCAGCCCCCACCCTGGCAGCCCCCAGCGGTGGTGGTTTGCATCCGTTCACCGCAGGACAGGCTACCCCCGCAGTGAAACCGCTTAGAGAACTTCCTGAAGCTTCGTGCCCGGAGACAGCTCTGCCTCGGGCCAGGCCGAGGTCTCCATTGAGTCAGGATGGAAAACCAAGCATGCGCCTGCCTGCCCTCCAGCCCGCAAACACCATGCACAACACGGATCTCTCTACAGAGTAGGGCGGCTGTGAAATTTGGTGGCAAACCAGACACTTGGACACAGAAGGCGCTGCTATTGAAAGAGATCCTGGGACAAAACAGGGACCCAGGCCTGCCCCAGGCGAACCCTCATCCAGAGCTCAAAAATGGTGAGGGCAGTGGTCTTGGCAATGAAATGACCAGGAATTCCTGGAAGCCAGAACTCAGCATAGAGTTACCTGGGTATCACCCCTGCTGTATAACTCATCAGCCTCCCAGATCTCTGACGCCCCAGGACGAACCTCTGTCTTCCGCCCAGCGCGTTCCGTGAGCAGGACTTCGGGCACCACTGGACCGGGTGGTTTTGCCTCGGGGTCTCTCTGAAACTTGCGTTCAGCTGTTGCCCAGGCCTGCTGGCCACCTGTCCCAGGTGGCAGTGCGAGGGGCGACTGCCCGGGTGACGCAGGTGACTATGGCTGGGTGACCTTTCTGGTCCCTTCTGACTCAGCACCACGTTTCCAGGCACCACCAGCACTCCCTCCTGCCTGGGCATTCTTTCCTCGCCATTAAATGGGCAACTTTAAGACCCCGTGGTGTACAATAGTGAAAGCAGCAGACAAGAGCTTCGCGTGCCCCACTGGGAGCAGGTTTTTGAGGAGGTAAGGCATGGGTTCTTGAAGCGAGATGATCTAGGAAACCAAAAACGGACCACATGTTGCTGCAGGCTAAGAGGAGCAGGAGTTTCCATCTCCCCAAGAGAGGGAGTTAAAAAGATTTCCAAGAATCTTAATCACAGAGCGCCTGTGTTTGTTGATTTTTGCAGCAAGCCTTGGGAACTGTGCTTGGAGAGAGGAAAGCTGTTCCGTGAGCTGTGTCTGCAGGCCCTTCGCTGGGCAGAGCTGCAGGGAGGTTGAGCCTGCACATCCCGCAGACGCCTCCGTGAAAGCCGGGCTCAGGAAAATGTGGCTCCGTGTCACGTCGGCTGACGGCAGATCAGGCTGCAATCGAGCGGGGGTAGGAAATAAGTGCCCTGTTCATCGTGAATGCCCGGGCTGTGACCCAGAAATAGCACACAGGAAACCGTACTGCAAAGCTCAGTTCTTCCAGAAAGGAAGGGACAACAAGCTGTCTATCTGAAATTTTAACGAGCAGACCCTGGCCCCTGACCCCACACCATTACCTAACAATCCAGAATTGAATGCGATGTCAGCCTCCATTTCCTGTGGAGGAGGGGCAGGAGTCCCCTCCAAGGCAGACCATCTGCTGGACCGACACTTGGCCCAGCTGGCTGGAACTGACCTGCACACAGTCCCAGTGCCCAGAGGCTCAGCCTAGCTCCTGGCTTTACAGAGATGGCAGATTACAGGGCTGGGAAACCAGACCCTGTGGCTAGGAATACCTTTCCCTTTCTAGTTTTTGGGTTTGTTTTCTGCAATGGCTGTTGGGTCTTTTTTTGGTCAGAAATGAACCAAGGATCGTCTTGGAGCACCTTGAGCCTCTGGGAGAAAGTAGTGCAACTTTGAGGGTTTTCTTTTTTAATTGGACTTTGATAGTCAAAGGTAACAGCTGACTATTAAAGAGCAAAAAGAAACAGTTGAGAAAGTGCCCGGTGCCGCTGGCGCAGGGCTTCCGAGGGCCGGCCTGAGTGAGCCGTTTCTCCAGTCTGGATGACGCAAGAGGCCCGCAGCTGGGCTCTGCGGAAAGAAGTCTGTCCCACTGACCTCAAAGGAAACAATGCTGAATTCTCTGGCCCGGCCTTTCGGAGTTGTAAGGCCCACACGTCTGACTCACCTAGGCCAGCTCAGCAGCATCTACGAGCAAAGCCAGGGTCCCGGACCTCTGACGCACTGCAGGGCTCGGAGTGCAGACTGGCTTCCCACGGGCTGAGCGAGGCGCACAACCCCGTGCGTGCGTATGTGTGTGTGTGTGCACACGCGTGACTCTCAGCAGACGGGAAAGCTCACACCCAGGACGCAGGGTTAAAGACCAGAGCGAATCTGCACGAAGACCCGGGCCGGCTTCTGATGGGAAAACCCCTTCTGGGAGCTGTGGGTTCATCCTTTGGGTTCAGGAGGTGAGGGGTGGGGGAGCACCTGAGCACCCCTCTCAGCCTCCATGAAGTGTGGGACACATAACAGTCAGCCGGCCACGCCACGATTAGAAGGGGTCACCAGCCAGCTCATTCGGTGAAGGATGGCGATTTGCCCATTTGCCCTAGCAGGCAGGAAGGTCCCGGACGGCCTGAGACATTCTCCCCTCCACTGGTGCAATGCCAGTGAGTGGCAGGGCTGGATCTGCTAGGAGCGGAAGGGGCCCAAGAGCCAAGACCTGCGTCTTGTTGAGGGGCGACCCCACAGACCCCCCCCCTGGAGCAGAAAAACCCAGCTTTCAGCAGGAAGCGGTGGAAGGGAAGGAAGTGGGCTCCAGGAGGGGCAGACCCAGGCCGGCATTGCCCCAGGTGTCCCCCCACCCCCAGCCAGCTCAGCACCGACCTACACCTGGGACTGCCAAGGGGTTCCTGGGAGATTGTGTGTTAAGCGGTCTGGGCCACCCCCTCGCTGTGGGCCCGGACGGAGCCCCGGGGCGGGCAGCAAGTAAGGCTGCCAACACCGAGGCCCCGACGGCGAGGCGTGGGATTAGAAGGCCAAGGGTTCGGAGCTCGCTTTGGCGCGCGTACGCGGTGCCGCCCGGCCCCAGGCCCCGAGAGTCTCCTTCCAAAGGCGCGGAGGGCGCCTGGGAATCTGTATTCCTATAACAAGCCCAACCAGGACAGGGAAAGTTTGGGAAACTTTGCCATGAGTCTACCCAGGCCACGGCAAAGAAATGGGCGCCCATCTTCCAACATGAAGCCCGAGGCTGCGCGGCCACAGCGCCCGGGCCCGAGGGCTCGCGTCTCCGCGCCTGGGGGCCGTCTGGGGGCCGCGGGCCGCCGCTCCCCGGCGCGCAGCCGCCGAGTCATCATTTCCAGCCCAGCCTGGAAAGCTGGACCGCGCCGCCGCGTGTGCTCTTGGCAGCCGGGCGCCCGGGGCCCCGCGGCCACATCATCCCGGGGCGGGGATGTGTGCGCTCCGAGCGCCCGCGCCGCCACCGAGCCACGTCTGTGCCGCCGGCGCGCGCGCCCCGGGAGGCGCCCTGGCCCGAGCCGCCCCGGGGGTGGGCGAGCGGCGGCGCTGGGCGGGACCCCGGCGGGCGGGGGCCCTGCGCGGTCTCTAGGACCCGCGGGACGCCGCCGGCGGGCGGGGTGCTGGGGAAGCCGATAATTTGTTCCGTGGTAATGAGAGCGGGGACTGCTGGCCGCGGGTCCATTTCACAGGCCGGCCTCCTCTCCCCGGCGAGCTCCCTCGTCCCCGGGCCAACTCGGACAGTTGGCTCACTTGTGGCAACGGTCAGGGCCGGCCGTGCCAGCGCCGCGCGCGCGCGCGCTCACACGCGCGGGGCGAACTTGTAAGAAAATGAGCGGCTAGGCCGGCTGCTCCGCGGCGCGGGCGCTGCGCGCGGGCTCCGAGCCGACTCGCCGCGGCGGGAGAGCCCTCGGGGCGACGCCCGGCCCCAGCCCGGCGCCCGCGTGGGATGCTGCGGCGCTCGCCGCGGGGCCCCGGAGCTGCTGCTGCACCGAAGGCCGGCCACGATGGCCGCGCGCCCGCCGCCCGCGCCCCCCGCGCGCGCCCTGCTGCTCGCCCTGGCCGGGGCTCTGCTCGCGCCCCGCGCGGCCCGAGGTAAGTCCCGGAGCCCAGGCGGTTCCCCCCTGCACGTCCGCCGGGGTGCCGAGCGCCCAGGCTGCCCGGAGAGAGAGGCGGAGTCCCCGGGCGCATCGGTGCGGCCCCGGGGCGCGTGCGCCCAACGCGGCGACCCCGGCCCCCTTCCTGGAGGCCCCCTTTCCGGTTAGGACGACCCCTCTTGGGTGACGTTCGCCGGGATCTCGCCGCGTAGCTTGACAGGTACACGTGTCGCCGGGAAGTATGCGCTCCAAGTGGTCTCACCGACACTGCCCCTCCGGCCGCCCCGGCCCCGGGGTCACTCCCCGCCCAGAAGTTTCCCTGCCTCTCTGGCTTCGCCACCTGCGACACCTGGGGAGCGCGCGGGGCCCCGCGCCTTCTCCCGCAGGTGTGCCCACTGCGCTCGCTGGATCCGCCGCCGCCTCCCGTCTGCGCCCGAGCCCCGGGCCCCCGCCCCGCCCCGCCCCGCCGGTCACTGCCTGGGCGCCCGCGGCCGCTGGACCCCTGAGCGGAATTCTCGCGCCTCTCGCGGCTCAGGTTCTCGGCCGTAAACCGCCGCTTCCGTCAGCCGCGTGCGCCGCGAGAACTCCTTTCGGAGGGAAGACGGCGCGCGGGTCTCACAGCTGCTTCGCAGACGTGGGTTTTCCCGCGTGGAATCCCCTTGCAGCCGGGCACCTGCGGATCCCGTTTGCGTAACGAGGGCTCACCCAGCAGGTGCCTTTGTAAAAATTCGGGGGCTTTCCCTGCTCGCCGCCGGCGCTCCGCCGCCAGGGGCGCTGTCGGTCCGCCGAGGACGCCCTGCCTTGGCTTCTTCCAAGTCTGCATTTCTGATTTCTCTCCCGCAAACCGCCTCCATCACGAACCCTCACCGCGTTTTTGGCTCACTTTGCATTCGCCACTGCTACCCTCCACCCCGCACCGTGCCTACCTTATGTGGCCGAAACAACAATAAAGGCCCATCCGGGAGTTGTTGATTTAAAGAAGGTGTTGTACAAGGCAAGGAAGAAGCAAACGGAAGGCAGAGAGAATACTGCCGACTACATAGACAAGTGGAAATCATAGTCGTCTGAGCGTTTTCAGAGACTGTGTACAAGTTAGGCCCCTTGGGTGGTTATTGAGAAAGGACTTTGAAAAAGCCGAAAGCCCCAAGTGTGCCTGAGGATGGCTTACACATAAGAAATCTGCTGAGCTGGGACAATATTCGTGTAGAGGAAACTCAAATTAGACTAGTAACGGGAAGCCGTTTCTTGGAGGAGGGGGCTTATGATTTCATCTTTTAAAAAATATTTGAGAGGCAGAGTTAGAGAAGGAGAGGTGTTGCACCTGCTGGTTCACTCTCCAAATAGCCGTGAGAGTCAGAGCCAGGCTGATCTGAAGCCAGGAGCCAAGAAATTCCTCCCGTCCCACGTGGGTACAGGGGCCCATGCCCTTGGGCCATCTTCTGCTGCTTTCCCAGGCCATCAGCAGGGAGCTGGATTGGAAGTGGAGCAGCCAGGACATGAACTGGTGCTTATATGGGATGCAGGCATCATAGGTAGAGGCTTGACCCTCTGGGCCACAGCACCGGCCCCTAGGAGCTCTTACTTTATGACTACAGATTTGGGGGGGGGAGTCCTAGGGTATGCACTACCCAGTAGAAAGTCAGTGAGGCCTGCACATTTCCCGTGGGTTCCACACTGTGATAGATCAGGGGCTACTGCTTGTTCACCCGTGGACTCCCAATACCAGATCTTAATCAGCGTCCCAAGTCACACACCATTGAAGCTGTTGAAAAGTCCAAAAATATGAGACATTTGTTCATGCTGGCAGGATAAAAAGGGGAATTCTACTTGTGAAGGGAGGAGAATATCCCGGGTTTGTCTCTATCTTTGTCTGTTCCCCTCCATGGTACCTCCTGCGACAACTCAGCCCTAACAGTCCCAAACAGGACCCTGGGTCCCAAGCCCTCTGCTCCCAAATCATACCCCCTCCAATCATTCCTCTCCCAGTCTTTGTAAAAATTAATTAATTACAAAGGCATAGTGGTGAGAAGTTGATTGATTATATCCATTGGTTCACTCTCCAGATGGCCTCAACAGCCAGCATTGAGCCAAGCCAAAACCAGGACTCCACGTGGGTCTCCCACATGGGTGGCAGAGGCCCACACTCTTTGTCCATCACTGCTGTTTTCCCAGAGACACTGGCAGGAAGCTGGGTCTGAAGTGGAGCAGCAGGGGCCGCAGCTGGCCTCTGGTGTGGGATGCTAGCATGGCATTACAAGTGGCAGCTTAACCACCCCCCTGTGTCCTCATCCTCCCGGTCTTAATCAACACAGTAGTAAAATCCTGGGTGTCGGACCCAGAAGGACTGCAGGCTCTTCTCTCCCTTCCCCACATTCTTTGCCCTACACATCTCTTCCCGCTGGCTGCTCATCTGTAACCTTTGTTCATATTACCCAGTTCTGTTAGCTGTCCTGGCAGATTAATTGAACCCGAGGAGAGGGTTGTGGGAAGCCCAGTTTACAGCTGGTGGATTAGCAGCTGAGCAGGGCCAGCCCTGTGGGCCTGATGGTGCTGGGTTATCTCCAGATAGCGTCAGATGGAGCTAAATTGCAGATCACCCAGCCGGTGTTCACTGAGGAGTGGTTATTGGTGGGAGAAATCCCTTGTGGGGAGCAATCCGGACTGGACTAAGTTACTGGAATTAAGACTTATTCTATGCATCTGCTCTCCCACAATATGGCGCTGGGAGAGAAGTAAACAGCTTCCGCACAGCTGCCTCCAGTTCAACCAATAAACTGTAGGACTTGCTACTGATTGGAGGAGAGCAGCGTACTCGGCGTGTGGGCAGCCGAGTTGGGATTGGCAGAGGAGGACTATAAAGGAGGAGAGAGACGGCATGCGCCAGGAACATCTAAGGGGAACACCTGTGCAGCCCCCGAGAGAGCCGGCCGGCGGAGTGCCGCTCCCCCGCGGAAGTGGGGAAAGTGGCAGGGGGAACCGCCCTTCCACGGAGGTGGAAGGGACGGTAGCCAACCCGGGAAGAACCAGCAGCAAACCCGGGGAGGGCCGAGCAGACGAAAGAACAGCGCAGGGTCCTGTGTCGTTCCCCCACGAAGACGGGGGAGCGACATCCCTGTGTATTTTGGTGACCAGAAGTGAGGCATTCTGTCAGTGAGTAGAGGAGCACCTCGGTTTCTCTTACCACACAACCTCCACTTTACTACGAACGTATCCTCCTGTTCCCCTGCCGTAGCTGGTTTCACTGGCATAGCAGGTCAGTGGTGTGAGCAGGAACCCAAGTGCCACATTTTGTTTGCATCTTCCATACTTAGACATTGACTTCCACATTTATATGTACTGCCTCAAGGTCTCATCATGACTGCTGTACCTCCTGATATCATATCTGTATTCTGCATGATAATGAGGCACAAGAGTCAAAAGACTGAGCCAGCCAATTTTATATTTATTAGAAAAATAATAATACAAGAGGGCTTTAAAAATTCATGGAAAATGCAAATTATGAAAAAGCAATCCACAGATTTCAAAATTATTTTGCACCAAAATAAAGTTATCTTTTTAAAAGATGTATTTATGTATTTGCAAAGCAAAGTTAAAGAGGGCAAGAGACAGAGAGATCTCCCATCTGCTGGTTCACTCTCCCAAAGCCCACAATGGCTGGGGCTGGGCTGGGCCAAAGCCAGGGGCCAGGAGCTCCAGCTGGGTCTCCCACACAGGTGTAGGGTCCCAAGCGCCTGGGCCATCTTCCTGTGCCTTCCCAGGTGCTTCAGCAGGGAGCTGGATTGGAAGGGGAGCAGCTGGGACACAAACTGGTGCTCCTATGGGATGTCACCATCACAGGCACATGTCACAGTGCCATCTGAAGCTATCTTTAAGATTTTTACATTGAATTTAAAGGCAGAGAGAGAGAGCGCGCTTCCACTTGTTGGTTCACTCCCCAGTGGGTCCACCAGTCAGGACTGGGCCAGGTGAAAGCCAGGAACTCCATCTGGGTCTCCCACATGGGTGGCAGGAGTCCAGCTACTTGGCCCTTCATCTGCTGACTTCCCAGGCCATCAGCAGGGAGCTGGATCGGAAGCAGAGCAGCCAGGACTCGAACCAGCACTCCCACATGGGATGCTGGTGTTGGAAGTGGCCGCCTAACCTGTGCCACAACACCAGCCCTGAAGTTATCTTCTAATTCCATTTCTCCACAAACTCTCTGAAGTTCCCTTATGTACCCACTCATTCTATCCTTGATGGCTCGTTGGTTTAGGTGTAACATTGCGAGGCAAAGTCATTTCCTTTAGTGTTTTGTAAGGTGTTTTTCACCGTCTCTGCAGCCTACTGGATGGAGAAGCTGTGCTGGCCTGATTTTTAGTCCTCTAAGTGTAGTCTTTTTTTTTTTTTCTCCTTTCTGGAAGCTTCTATGTTTTTTGTCATTCATATCTTTGCATTTCAGGATGGCGTACTTTAGCCAAGCTCTCATTAATTACTGTGTTGGGAACTCAGTCTGAAAATGCATATTTCCATGTTCCAGCACACTTTTGTGTATTTTTTCTTCAGTTATTTTTTCCTTACTTATTCTACTACATTTTTCCTAAAACTGCTGTTTGCTGAGTGTCCCAACCTGCAATAAACACCCTCACCCTTTAATTGTCTTATCTATTTTTCGTCCTGTCACATTTTTGTTCTACTTTCTGGGAGAGTTAATTTTATTTTTCAACTCTTATCTTTGCTTTTTAAATTTTTCTACCACATATTTAATTTCTAAGAAATTTTTCTTGTTCTATGATATTCTTTGTTCTTTTAATATTATTATGGTATCTGTGATACTGTTCCTTGTTGTAGTGGATAGAAGATTTCTGTTTACTGACTGCATTAAGCATTGCTTGTTCAGCATCTTATTCCCATTGTTGGCTCTAGGGTTCTTCTTCTTTGTTCTCATCTCTAATGGTCTTCAAGAGTCTGGAGGTGCTTGGTTAAAGGCCATTGAAGAGTGGACTGCCAGTGCTGTGCACACAGGGACCCACCTACTGCTGGGCCTTTGCTCTCTCTGTCACCGACTCTTTCTCAGTCTAGTCGATTTTTCCAAGAATCCTCCAGCCTCCTGCTAAAGAGATTTAGGCTTGGCTTGAAGGCCTGTGAGGTAAGCAGGGGGGAGGATTAAGCCCTGTGACTTGCCATTGTGTATCCTTGGAAAAATTACTACTTGCTCCTTTTGTTTCCAGTCTACGCTGGCTACACTGTCTCACCTAGCTCCATGGAGTCCTTGCCTGCAGAACTTCTCTGCTTGCATGTCCTGTGTCTGTCAGAGTGTGCAGGGGAGGCTGCTAGGGTGCTGCTCTGGGGCTCTAGCACGCCCTTAGCCAGCATTTCAGCATTGCCTGCAGAGGTGCCCAGTGCCCCATCCCCACACCTGTCCAGGTTCCCATGCAGCAGTGGGTTCCAGCTTCCCTCTCCTCCATAAGTAGCCGCCTGTCCATCCTCTCCTTCTTCCAAAGCTTTGCTGCTTTCTCTTGCCTGTTGCTGTCTTCTCTCTGGTTCTGTCTTGAAATTATTGTTACTATAGTTACTCCTTCTGTGGGGTTTCAGGTGGGAGTACTTTTAAACACCTGCGCACCTGCTGTGCGCATTTGGAAGTCTGTGCTGTCGTTACCACACTGCACATAAAGCCACGTTCTTTTTCACTTGTCACTTGGCTCTTCTATTCCTTCCTAGTGGAAACAAAAAAAAATCCATTTTTGAATGTTTCAAAACCTTCTTTTCAAAATCTATAAAAACTTGAAGTCAACATATACCTAATTAGATAACTGCTGCAGCTGTGGAAATTGTGGGAAAAATTTAAGGCAGCTACATCGTCTGAAGAAGCCGAGCACATTTCTTCCCGATGTGGATGGGGCTGTAATGAACTCATTCATTGCCAGCTTGTTTTGGTTTTTGTTTGTTTTGTATCCGTGTGTGTCCAGAAGCCTGCCTTAGCCAGACGGCTCTTGCGGTGTCCGCGATGTTTATGGCAGGTGTGGGCACGTTTTCAGATGTTTCTTCTGTACGGGGTGGCCAGCCCTGCAGCCGCTGGCTGTGTGCCTCCACACACCATGCGCTAAAGGACTCCTGGGTTTGTGTATGTTCCTTAATGATCAAGTCTCTGTGCTTGAGAAGTGAAATGGACATAATGAAGAGAGAGAGCATTTTTAGGGGCTGTTTCTTTGTATATGTTTGGTTAGTATTTTTCATGCCAGCACATCATTACTTACGATCATTCTTTTAGTAACAATGATAATTATTATTATATAATTACTTACTGAATGCTTTGGTGCCAGTAGCTATGCTAAGATACCTGCGTGTACTGTATCCTACAATGGGACTTCACAGGTTTGTGGGAAGCTGGAATTCAAAGATACATTTATTTTGATGCAAAAAAAAAGTGAAGCCCATGCTTGGTGTTTATTTCAAGATGTGCACTTTCCACAGCCTTTTGGAAGACGCCTCGTAGGACCCTGGTGAGACTCCTGTGGTTTGTCCTCTTGTTCCACGCTGGAGCAGAGGAAGCGTGGCTGCAGGTGGTGAGCGTGTGCAAAGCCGCAGGGGCAGGGCCAGGTTCTGCTGGAGACCAGGTCTTCCCCTGACGGTGGCAAACATCCTGGCATCTTGGTCTTTTTCTTTGGCGTGACTGTTCCATCTACAGCAAGCTGATTGTAAACTGGTTTTCAACAGAAAGATAACACAGTTCAAATAACCTTGATTCGCCCACTGAAACGTGTGCCTTGCATACTACGCTCTCTGACAGGCTTCCGTTTTCTGTCTTCATATGTCTCCAGCTCATTTTCCCTCGTACTTTATTTCATGCTCAATATACCCTGCCTCCAGTTGACAGATGGGGTAGAGAAGGTGCATCATGCAGCATCATGTTGATGCTTTCTATCCTTTAAGCTTTTGTGTCATTCCAAGGTTACATTAAGAGCTCAGCCTCTTGGCAACTGCTTAAAAACCTGGGCAGCTTCGTTGGCTGACTTCTGTCTGTGTCCTGGGCTGGAAGAAACATTGGCCTCCTCCGTTTTGATGATGTGGTCTTAGAAATGTTGATACTCCAGCAGGGCGTGGTACGCGCTGGCCTGCAGTTTAACGACAGGATTCCTTGTTCTGTGTTCTGCTGTGTTTGTGATTAAAGCCAGGAGAGAACTTAAGCATTCCTTAGGAGAGCTACACTCACTTTAATCTGAATGCGATCTGGGCACTTGGTTTTGCTTGTTTGTTTTGTTTGGGAGCCTGCATTAGGAGGTAGTCTGTGTTACAGGAAAGTACAGCTGCCCTCTGCTTTATGGCATAGACACGTTCCTGAAATGAGGCATACTTAGGAAAAATTTTAAACGAAAATCACTTCTTCAGCCAGATTTCAGTAGGCTTTGAGATATGATCAGGAAAAACAGGGCCGGAAAGAAGTTTGGCTCATCATTCATTCTGTCATAAAATGAGAACATTTTCAAAGTTCTGGAAAAGACGTAGAGTAAGTTCACACACCTACATTCTTGGCAACCAGATTTGCCTAGGTATGACGGAGAACTTTTAAAATGTAAAGATTCAAAGTGGTAAAGACACCTGGGCTGCAAAGCCACCCCCTTTGCACCTGCCCATTCGTGAGCCTTCTCTGAAGGAGGTGCACTGTTCCGAGGGTGCTGGGTTTGTTTGCATACCTATCCCTGTTCGGTGGCTGAAATTGTTCATTCAGATTTGCTGTATTTCAAGATTAGGTACAGGGGCCAGCTTTGTAGCACAGTTAAACCATTGCCTGGGATGCTGGCATTCCATATGGCTGCAGGTTCAAGTCCTGGCTACTCCACTTCTCGTCCAGCTCCATGCTAGTGCACTTGGGAAAGGGGTAGGAAATGGCTCAAGTGCTTGGGGCCCTGCCACTCACATGGAAGAGCTGGATAGAGTTCCAGGCTCCTGGCTTCTGCCTGGCTGTTGCAGCCATTTGAGGAGGGAATCAGGTGATGGAAGCTCTCTCTCCTCTCTCCAACTCTGCCTTTCGCATAAATAAATACATCTTTTTTAAAAGATCAGTATATCTTTAAGACATTCATGTTGATGTATGAACTTTGTTCCCTTTCTGATTGAATGACTGAACTGTAAGTAGTGCAATCCTCTGTAGATAAGTGTCTGTTTCCCCCAATTCTTTTTTTTCTGAAATTTATTTATTTATTGGAAAATCAGAGTTACACACACACAAAGAGAAAGAGAGGTCTTCCATCCACTGGTTCACTCCCCAATTGGCCACAATGGCCGGAGCTGTACTGATCCGAAGCCAGGAGCCAGGAGCTGCTTCTGGGTCTCCTACATGGGTGCAGGGGCCCAAGCACTTGGGCCATCTTCCGCTGATTTCCTAGCCGCAACAGAGAGCTGGATCAGAAGTAGAGCATGTAAGACTCAAACCGGCACCCATATGGGATGCTGGCACTGCAGGCGGTGGCTTTACCCCTTAGGCCACAGCGCTGGCCCCACCCCCAATTCTTTTGATATTGCAATGGTCCTGGTGCCTGTCTCCCTGTGCACAGGTGTAAGCTCTGAGGAACCTGTTACAAACGCATTGTGGAGCTGTGGAGCACACCTATTTTCTACTTGAAAATATTTTGCT
This sequence comes from Oryctolagus cuniculus, assembly GCF_051225735.1. Lineage (NCBI taxonomy): Eukaryota > Metazoa > Chordata > Mammalia > Lagomorpha > Leporidae > Oryctolagus > Oryctolagus cuniculus. The sequence continues at coordinate 5,301,503 of NC_142881.1, forward strand.
AAGTTTCTTCCCTACTTGATTGTACCAGTCCACCTATCTACTTGTTGGAGATTCTGTTGTCAATACTTGATATTTTCAGACTTTTAAATGCTGCTGGTGGGATGTGAGTCCTGCATTGTTTGCACTGCCATTTTCCTGATTGCTGCAGATGCTGAGCTCTGTGAATGTGTTTCCATGTGCTTTGTTTCTCCTGTTTCTTATTCTCATCAGCTCTCATGTTTCTCTGGAAATTTGGTTTAAGCAATCCTCTTTCCAAGCTCCAGAAGAGATTTTTTTAAAAATAATTTTAAAATTTAACTTTTTGCAGTTCATTTTTAGGGTAACTAAGATTTTTTAAAATTTATTTATGGTGTGAGGTTAGCATCTGTTTGCTTTCCATCTAGGTCACCAGCTGTCCTCGTAACATTTATTGAGTTCTCTCCCCCTTCTGATAAACTCCAGTGCAGATGATGTACAGACGGGTCCTGTGTTTGATCGACTATTGCATTGTGCCCGTTCCAGCATCATATATCCCCGGGGTCTTATACTTGATAATACGGCTGAAGTGTTCAGGTCGGTTGGTACAGTGTGTGGTGGTGCTGAGAGCAGACTTTGCTGTCGGCTGGGTGAGGCACCCCAGCCCCTCTGCTACCCACTGACTCAGGGTGTGTGGTCTTGTGAAGGTAACCCTGCTGGGGTGCTCAGGCATTCCCCGGCTGAGCCCCGAAATCCCCACAGCACAGAGAACTCAGCGCCGGGCAAGGCGGCACGGCTGGTCACCCTCGGCCCCGGAGCAATGATGTCCTTCTCTTCCCCAGTCCCCCCGGTCTATGAGATGGTGACAGTGACAGTGTCCACCCCGAAGGGTCGTGCTGAGGATTAAATGAAATCACAGGGCGCGTGAAGTCGAGCCCATGCCCCCTCCTCCTCTCCTTTCTTCTCCAAGATGATCTGGATGAGTCTTGAAGCTTCAGTGTTGCTTACGGGTTCCTGCCCATTTCTGCCAGATACTCTGGATATTTGTTGAAGTTGATTTCTTCTGAGAGGAGGAGCGTGATAGGGGCAAGAGGCAGGGAGTCACCACACAGACCCTGGGAGTCGGGTGAAAGGCCAGAGGCGAGCAGCCCACAGACTCGTTTATTTCTGTTGCTACAGCTGTTTATATAGCCAAGGCAGCCAATCTGGTCAAGGGGTGGTCTATGCCCTAACCAATCACAGCCTGTTGCCAGGCAGTTTCCAAAGCCATCCAATCACAGCCTGTTGCCAGTCAGGCTCTGTTGCCAGGCAGTTTCTGAAACCATCCAATCACAGCCTGTTGTCAGGCTCTGTTGTCATGTGGTTTCTGAAGCCATCCAATCATGGCCTGTTGCCAGGCAGTTTCTGTTGTCAGCGGCCATCTTGGCATGACCTTCTCACCTTCTCATTCCACCACAGATATTTATAGGCTAATCTGGGGGAGAAGGGGCATCCTGTTGACAACAAGGCTCCCCCTCCAGAATGTGATCATTTTTCTCTTTATTCTCTGTAATGTTAATCAGTGAGTTGTAAATAGTTTTCTCCCCAAAGTTCTTGTACTGTTTCATCAGCCGTGTTTCTAGATACCGAAGGTACCCAATAGATTTGTCCTTATTCGGAATAGCACGGCCATTTTCTTCCTTTTCTTTTTTAGATTTTAATTCAACAGGAGACATTTAAGCCACACAGAAACAGACCAGTCTGAGCACCGGGTGTGTGTGTGTGTGTGTGTGTGTGGACACCTCAGCTCCAGCAAGCACCGGCTCATGGATTTTTTTTTCCTGTTGAGTTTTATCTTTTTTGCAAGTCCTAATTGACATTTTCTTGTTGGTATAAGTAAATGTCGCTGAGGCTTGTATGTTGATTTCGAATGTAACTATCTTATTATATTTTTTTAGTTCTGATGGTTTTCTGCAGGTTGACGTCACAGAGGTCCCCGAGGATCATCTCCTGGAGGTGGTGGCCTCCCACTTCCCTTCCTTCCCTTCTTGGCCACGCCCTCCATCACAGCGATAAACAACGTGCTGATTCCTAGTGTCTGTGCTTATTTTTTCCAACTCTAATTATTTTAGATTTTGCTACTTTTAGACACTTTTTTCTTTTCTGACTCCTGTTACGTTGATGTCTGTTCCTACCTGCTTCCCCGTGTTATTAATTAATCTGTAGAAGGAGCACCTGTCATTGAGCACGAGCACTTCAGTAAAGGCATCTCCAACAGCTCTGGGCGCCTCCCAGGCAGTCCCCACAGCTGGGCGTGCTTGAGTACCTTTCACGTTCCTATTGGCTAGCATTTAAATTCTACTTTAAAAAAAAAGATTTATTGATTTATTTGAGAGGGAGGGAGGGAGGAAAGAAGGGAGAGAGAGATATATCCTTCCATCTGCTGGTTCACTCCCCCAAATGCCCACAACAGCCGGGGCTGGGCCAGGCCAATGTCAGGATCAGGAACTCCATCCAGGTCTCCCATGTGGATGGCAGGAACCCAAGTACTTGGTCCTTCACCTGCTGCCTCCCAGGGACATAACCAGGAGGCTGGATCAGACGTGTGGCATAGTCAGGACTCAAAGCTGTCCTCAAATGGGATGCAGGCATCCCAAGCAGTGGCTTAACCCGCTGCACAGGGACTCCTGCCCCACTCTGATTCTGCCATTTTGAAACGCATCTCTTATCAAAAAGGTAACGTGGTGGTGATCAGCCACGTTCTGTTGGAAGCAGCCTGGGCTGGTTTTGATTTATCGGGGCAGCCACTTCCTCTTCTCTTCACAGCTTCCTGGGTACCACTTCTGCCACAGGATGCATCACAGTGGTCTCCAAGGAAGCTCTCTGTGTTGCAAGTTCTCTGTTTCCTTGTTTATCTTTTTCCTTAATGTTCCTTAGCTATGCCAAGAATTCTAGATTGGAAGTTACTTTCCTTTAGCAGGTGTCACCTATTGTGTCCTGACTTCTCCTGTGCTTGTTGGGAAGAGTTTAATTTAATGATTTGTTCCTTTGCATTACACCTGCTGTTTAAGTTAGTTCTTTGTTTCCATAAATGGGGGAAAAATTAGAAAATTTAAAGCACGTGAATAAACAGCTCAAACAGCCAAGTACCCAGGCTAACTTCTGTCACCCCCGTTGTGATGTTGTTGGTGGATCAGAAGTTGAGCAGCTGAGACTTGAACTTGCACTCTGGTGTGGGAGCCACAAAGCAGGCCCCCAAAATGGATTTATTTTTAATTTGTGTATATTTAGCCCTGCTGTATTTGTTGAGTCCAATTAGTTATTAAAAGTGATTAGCCATTGGTTTTTCATTATGGTAATGAAATACTTAAGGGGGATAGCTGCACAGTTCTGGGGGCTCAAGGCCTGGTCTGGCATCCTTGTGGCCCTGGTGAGACCCTTGTGGAGCTTGGCAAGATGGCAGGAGCATGTGGAACAGAGACCCCCACGGCCAAACAGGGAGCCAGAGAGGCCTGCCATTGGTGTCTCCTTATAATTGCTCTCTTGAGAACTCACGTGGGTAGTTCCCACAAAAGCTACCGCAATCGCATCCGGGGCACACACCCACGAGCTAAGGATCTCCCACGGGCCCTGCCTCTTCACAGTGTCACTCCGAGGACCACTCTTCCAACACGAACCCTTGGGAAGCAAACACAGCAGCTCTGCCATGACTGCTTTCTCGTCCTCCCGGTCCCTACCTTGAGGTTTTATTATATGTAGTCGGACCTTGGCGTCCATCCATCCTGTTTTTAGCTTCTCTTTTCTCTGCTGCTCTCTGCCCTGTTTTTTCCAGGGTGTCCCCTGTGTAAACTCCATTTCTCTAACTCTCTCTTCGGCTGTGTCTGAATGGCTGTTTAAGCTGACTCTTCACTGGCTTAAAATTTTCTGATGTCTTTTTTTCATTGATGGAACCTCTGTGCTTTTTCAAACTTGCTAGATCTTTTAACAGGTGACGTCCTTCCTGTGTTTTCCATTGTGCTTTCTTTGTACTGTCACGTGCCTTTTATAATTCGGGAGGTAAGCTGGTTACCCCTTAGATTATTCTCCTGGCACAGTCCTTCATCAGTGCGGTCATCTCCCCAGCGCCTTGCAGTTCTGAGCTGTGAGCCCCTTTAGCTTCCCCCTTTGTGCACCCTAGACCAGGCTGCACAACCCAGGGACTGTGCTGGACAGCAGGGTGAGACCCCCCTTGTCCCGACCCAGCTTTTGTGTGAGAATCTCAGAAATTTTACACTATGTGGTTGTCATAATTTTCACCTCCACGTTCATGGGACAGAGGTTTGGAGTTTGAATTTCTCGTGGGAGACTTCCAGCCTCTGCCAGATCTCTGGGTCGACGCGAGCCCCTTTGCAGTTCCTCTGGGGCATTTGTTGTTTCTTGCCCAGCTACTTGGGAGGGGCAGTCCTGACTCTAATCAAGGGGCTTAGAGTTTCTCCATCCTGGGTTTTCTTGGTCCTACTTCCTGTCACTGGGGGTCCAGTTCCCAGGCTGCACTTCCTGGGTCTCCACAGCCTTGGCAGTGTTTGAATGCTGCGGCCAGGGATTCCTTCAATTCTCTGGACATTTCTTTTCCTTTTTTTGTTTTGTTTTTCATCTTGTTCTATAGCTGCTGCAACACCACCACTCCCTTTCCCTAATGGTGTTGCAGGAAGGATTTCTGTCTGCATTCGCTCAGTCCACCGCACTTGCAGAACCCGGAGCCCCAGTATTGATTCTTCAGTTCTCTTAGTCAACATGGTTGTTCGCTCCCTCTTGTGAGCCCAGAGTTGGCCAGGAACTGGGGGTTCAGTGGGGGAGAACAGAGACCCTCACCTCATGGCAGGTAGCGGGAGTGGCTCCTACACGTGTGCAGGGCACCTGGTGGCCGGATTTGCCGCCTCCAGCCCTCCGTGTCCGCCCCTGCTCAGCTAAGCCCTCAGCTGCTGTCCTGCTGATCCTGGTGCAGCAGCTGCAAGGGGTGAGATGAGCTTTGGGGGCGATGCCATCAGCTGTTCCCAGATCCCTCTGGCTGAGGCGAAATGAGAACAGCTGGGAAACTGGGCGACGGACACTCCCAGAAGCTGCTCCGCCGCCAGCCGAGGTGCCAACAGCATTCCATCCGTGTGAGCCTTCCAGGATGTACACTGAATTCGTTCCATTCTTAAACATTTGCATAGGGAGAGGACCGCGGAGGGAAGTGAGCTGACAGTGGAAACCCGTGTCTGTCTTTGTGATTTTTGGAGTGAACAGCGTGGTTCCGTAAGACTGATTTCTCCACCGATTTGTCTAGGAAAATCAGATGCCTGATTTGTCATCAAATTTCTGAGCGTCAGGTTTCATCCGCAAGGGCCTTAGTTTCCAGAACCGAGAGTCTGCTCCTGGGAGCGTAACCGCTCAGCTGCAGGGCCTGCGGGTCCCCAAACGCTGCCTCCCAGAATCCAGCATCTTCTTGGTTCCCGACTCCGCCGGCCTTTCCAGTGCCCCTCATCCTCCTGCCTCCTGGAGCACAGTGGGGACTAAGCCAGGGGCCACGGAGCCTCAGCGAGGAAGCAGCGTCTGCAGCGAGAGGCCGAAGCAAGGGGAGCCGAGCCCAGACAGGAGGTGGCTGATGGAGCCCTCTGCTCCCCTCGAGGACATCAGGGACGCACAATAGTGAGGCTTCTGCCACTCAGCTCTGGCGCCCCTTCCGTGTGGACTGATTGCTCCAGAGTGCTCTGTCCCCCCGGGGAGCTTGGATCCTGGCCAGAATTCTGGACTTGAGCTGAGAAGGGGCTTTGAGTCCTGACTGCACCCCTTAGGGCTGTGTGGGGAGCCTGGCTGGGTCCTTCTGAACTCCGTTTCTTTTTTGCCCATGGAGAGTGAGGCTGCTGCTGCCTCCTGGGTTGCCGTGAGCGTCAAGGGAGGGAGATACGGGGGAAAGCATTTTGTTACCACTCTCCTTCTCTCTAGGTCGTGCAGAGGGACACGTGGGCCCACTGCGGGTTCCGTGCTTACGTTCGTCCTCATGTTGGGGAAGTTCTCAGACTCCTTAAAGCACCACGCTCTCCTGCTCCTGCTGGGCGGGGCCCACGGGAACCCTGCAGCTCAACAGAGGGAACGGCGGAGCGGGGAGAGGAGGGTCTCTGGTTCTCCCCCTTGAATCGCATGTTGCAGTCTTTGTTTTTATTGATCTGGGCGAAGGGGCATCTCCTTATGAACCAGGACTGTGAGGTTATCAGCCTTCCAGTATCCTTGACGTAGAGCCGACGTGATTATTACTGGTTCCTGGATGGGATGTGCAGCGGGCTGAACCCAGGACTGGAGAGAGAGAATGCATCGTGGCAGAGCCCCAGGCAGAGGCGTGGGTCTTCAGCCCCAGCCTCCACTGGCTTCTGGAGAAAGGGGTTTGGGTGGAGGACTAAGTAGAATCGCACAGCAAATAAAATCTAAGATGCTCCCCAGGGAGCTAGTGGGCGTCAGTGAGAATTTCTGTAGAAAGAGGAATCTTTCACGTTTTTGAGGATAAAGCACACAAGTAGACACTTAGCTTTTTATTTCCTTTAAGATGTATTTATTTGAAAGAGTTACAGAAATAGGGAGAGACAGAGAGATCTTCCATCCGCTGGTTCACTCCCCAAATGGCCGCAGTGACCAAGGCAGGGCCAGATCAAAGCCTGGAGCCAAGAGCTTCCTCTGGGTCTCTCCCATGGGTGCAGGGGCCCAGGCACTTGGGCTGTCTTCTGCTACTGTCCAGAGCACATTAGCAGGGAGCTGGATTGAAGTGGCAGACCTGGGGACTTGAGCCAGTGCCCATATGGGATGCCAGCAAAGCGCGGGGGGGGGGGGGTGTGTGGTCTCTTAACCTGCTATGCCACAACGCTGTTCCAGCACTTACTTTGTGTTGATTACCAGTTGGAGCACACAGTTGCAGTAGCACAGCCAGTTAGAAGCTCTGTCATCTTGATCTCGATGATGCAAGTTTAGAATATTCTGGAATCTGACAGGTTCCATTCTAAGACCAAACGTTGGTGTTATTCTCGCAGTTTGCAAGCAGGTCTAAGAGAAAGGGAAGGTTCCCACCCCCACCCCCCCTTGCATGGTTTATCCCCTGGCTTGCTTGTACATGGCTGCTTCCAGCCACCATTTACCCTGAGTTGCAACATGGCAAATGGATTTTCCGAAGCACCCACTTCTTCTTAGTTCAACACATTTTCGACAATGGCCCAAGGCTCCAGGTTGCACTTCTGCCTGCACACGGGAGCACGGTCTTTGCTCTCACTTTGTGGGGCAGGAAGAAGAAACTCCGTCGGGAGCTTCGCTTCTGTGATTGTATTCTCAGAGCGTCCTCCCCAGGCCCCGGGGAGGCGGACGCTACAGTCACTCTCCCACCACATAGGACAGCCAAGGCCAGAAAGTTCCGTGTGCTGGAAGACACGTAGCTGGCAGGTGACCCAGCCGGGGTTATGCATAACAGTTGCTTTTCAAATAGGAAATACAGACGTACCTTGGCATCCATGGGGGACCGCCTCCAGCACCAAAATGCTCAAGTCCCTTATCCACAATGGCTTGGTATTTGCGTGTAGTCTACACACACCTAGCGCCAGGTAAATAGTTGTCAGGTTGTATTGTTTGGGGAATAGTGACAAGGAAGAAAGTCCGTACATGGTCAGTACCCAGGTTTTCGTGGTCAGTTCAGGGTTGAGTTGGTTGAATCTGCAGGAACAGAACTCGTGGACACAGAGGGCCAGTGACATGGAAGTTGGACTTCTGCAGGAATGACAGCAGTGGTGAGGACAATGGACTCAGCCTCCAGCAGGCGTTGTGGTCAACCTCCCGGGTCACTCATCCCATGGGACATCACAGTAACCCCTAGGAGTGTGTGCCAGCGTGGACCCACTTCACAGAGAAGTGGGGGGTTCACCACAGCCCCTATGTCATGTGAGAGATTAAGCCAGGACTGAACTCGGAGGTTGATTTCAGAGCCCACATGATCAACACTGGGCAGCCAGGAGGGAACCATGACCCCTGGGCCCCTTGCAGATGCTGAAGGCTTTTGATCCAGCTTCCTGCTAATGAGCTGGGCAGTAGTGGACACAAGAGTTCCTGCCATCCACGTGGAGACCTGGATGGAGCTCCTGCCTCCTGGCTTCAGCCTGGCCCATTCCCGGCTGCTGTGGCCATTTGGGGCGTGAACCTGCAGGTGGGAGATTGCTCTGTGTGTGTGTGTGTGTGTGTGTGTGTGTGTGTGTGTGTGAAGTAGAAAGCTTGGCTGATAATTTAATTGAAAGCAAAAGGTGTCTAATTTTACCTTGTGCCTCTGATACTCCTGAGAGGAGAGCAGAGGGAAGGATGGATGTCGATAACTCTGGCCCTTCTTGGCGTCTGGGATTTCTGTGGTGTGTACTTGGCAGCCCAGTGAGCACCTGCATAACTGTGTCCCTTCTTTTCCTTTTGTTCCCTCTCCTTCATTTTCAGTGTCAACTGGGGAATAAAAGGACCATGTCTCTTTTTTATGTATTTATTTATTTATTTGAAAGTCAGAGTCAGAGAGAGAGAGAGAGAGAGAGAGAGAGAGAGAGAGAGAGATCTATCTACTATTCACTGGTTCACTCCCAAATGGCCACAATGGCTGGAGCTGGACCAGGCCGAAGCCAAGAGCTCCATCCGGGTCTTCTATGTTGGTGCAGCAGCACAGGTTCGTGGGCCATCCTGCCTTCCCAGGTGCATTATCTGGGAGCTGGATTGGAAGTGGAGCAGCTGGGATCCTAACTGGTGCCCACGCCCACGTGGGATGCCGGCGCTGCAGGTGGTGGCTTAACCTGCTGTGACCCTTTCTAAAGCAGCTCAACCACACCAACTACAGAAGGAAAGAAATGATGCCAGGCTGCTTCGCAAAGCCTGATTTTTACTTTGTTTTCTGTTGCTTCCTTGTAGCAACCTTTTATTTACATCCATGTAGGATGAGTTCGGTGGTCTGAGGAACAACACTTTGATATACACAAGTCCGAAACTTCGCATACAAGATTATTGTTGATAAACACACATTAATTTTAAAAGTGCACTTCTTAAGGCTGTACCCTACTTGTTTTCATAATACATTTTTCTCTTGGTGCTTGCCATCAGTCCTATGCAAAAATATCATAAAAACAACACGCTGGGGTCATGGAATATTGAAGTAAGTTGTCAAAGCAGTCATGAAATTCGTGTTTCTGAGAGCTCTATTATAAATAGCAGCTGGGTGGCCTGATTAGTTGTAGGCCGGGAATAGGATGTATTTCGCCTCCACAAATTAGCATGCCCTTCGTTTCCTGTTTACCCCATTTAGTATGTGTGACTACGTGTGTATACAGAGAGAAATCTGGGATTGATTTTCTAATATTTTACTAAAAACTTTGTGTTTAGAAGAGATATTGGGCCGGCGCCACGGCTCACTAGGCTAATCCTCCGCCTTGCGGCGCTGGCACACCGGGTTCTAGTCCCAGTCGGGGCACCGGATTCTGTCCCGGTTGCCCCTCTTCCAGGCCAGCTCTCTGCTGTGGCCCAGGAGTGCAGTGGAGGATGGCCCAGGTGCTTGGGCCCTGCACCCCATGGGAGACCAGGATAAGTACCTGGCTCCTGCCTTCGGATTAGCGCGGTGCGCCTGCCACGGCGGCCATTGGAGGGTGAACCAACAGCAAAGGAAGACCTTTCTTTTTGTCTCTCTCTCTCTCACTGTCCACTCTGCCTGTCAAAAAAAAAAAAAAAAAGAGATACTGGTCTGTGATATGTTTTGTTTCTTAATTTTTATTTATTTCAAAAAGGTGGTGAGGGAGGGAGACACAGAGATTAATCTTCCATCTACTGATTCACTCCCCAAATGTCTGCAACAGCTGGGGCTGGGCCAGGCTGACACAAGGTGCCCAGGACTCAGTCCAGGGGTCTCACGTGGGTGGTAGGCACCCCAGGACTTGAGTCATCGTTTGCTGCCTTCCGGGTTCCACATGGACATGAAGCTGGGTTCAGAGGAAGAGGCAGGACTTGGACCAGGCTCCCAGTAGGAGACGCACGTGTCCCAAATGGCATCTAAACCACTGCACAAAATGTCAACCCTCATTTTCTTTTTATATTTTCGCCTGGTCTTCGTATCCAGGTTAAACTGGCTGCATAGTAAGAGTTACGAAGGTTTTCTCATCTGTGCTTTGTGCAGGAGTTGTAAGATTGTTGTTATTTCTGGTTTAAATGTCTGCTCAAATCTCTCGGAGGATTTGTCCTTGTAGCCATCCAGGCCTAGGGGGTATGTGTGTGTGTGTGTTAAACAGTTAATTGTTAAGTTAATTTCTTTGAAAGATATAAGACCATACTGATAATTCTCATCTTTTGTCAGTCTTGATAATTTGTGTCTTTTCAAAAAAGCGTTCATGTCATCCGAGTTAACAGACCAATGGGCACAGCGTTTCCGTATTTCCCCCATGTCACGCCGTTATCTAAGGATGTCCTGCTCTTGAGATCCTGACACGGGTCAGTTGTGTTCTTCTCTCCTTTTCCTCTGGATCTTGCTGTGAAATTAAGGGACTTGTTGATGTTTGCCAGTGGCCAACTTTGCTTTCAAAGCTTTTCTCTTTTTTGCATTGATTTTGATTCTTTGTTAGTATGTGTTACTCTTCTTTGGATCTTTATGAACAAAAACATTCTCATTTTCTTGGAACTATTAACATTCCTATAAAATACGCCCTTAGCTGAATATCACAAAATTTTATAGGATGGATTTTTATGATCGTTGGTTCAGAACATTAACAAATGGGAATCTTCTGGGGTGGGTGTTTGCTGTAACATTTAAGAGGCTGCGTGGGGTCCCTCCACTCCCTGTCAGAGCGCCTGGGCTCTGGTTCCAGATCCCTGGGAGCCCGCAGGGATAGCTCAGCTACTTGGGTCCCTGCCACCCACCCACATGTGGGACTTGGATTGAGTTCTGGACTCCTGGCTTCAGCCTGGCCCAACTCTGGCTGTTGATGACATTTGGGAAGTGAACTAACACATGGGAGATGGCTCGCTCTCTTTCTCTCTCTTGCTCTCCCTCTCTCTCTCTCTCGCTCTTTCTCTCTCTTGCTCTCTCTCTCTCTCCTCTCTTGCTTTCTCTCTCTCTCTCTGTCCTCTCTCTCTCTCTCTCTCTTTGCCATTCAAATAAAAAGATATTCTCTGGTAATTACCTTTGGTCCATGGCTTATTTAGAAGTATATTTCTTAACATCAACCTATATGAGAATTTTTAAGATAACCTTTTTTAAATTTGTTTCTGATTTCAACTTTTTAAGTAATATCTTCTTTGATTTTGATTTTTACATTTGTTGAGACTTGTTTTATTATACCCTAGCTTACATTCCATGAGCATGTGGGAGGAATTCTGCAGTAGCTGGGCAGGGTAGAGCCTTTAAATGTCGTGGGGATTCGATGGAGTCGTCAAGGCCTGTATAAGCTTACTGCTCTTTTTGGTTATCTGTTTCTTTTTTTAAAAAAGATTTATTTATTTATTTGAAAGTCAAAGTTACACTGAGAGAGGAGAGGCAGAGAGAAAGAGAGAGAGGTCTTCCATCGATGGTTCACTCTCCAATTGGCCACAACAACTGGAACTGCGCCGATCTGAAGCCAGGAGCCTCCTCTGGGTCTCCCACGAGGGTGCAGGGGCCCAAGGACTTGGGCATCATCTTCTACTGCTTTCCCAGGCCATAGCAGAGAGCTGGATCGGAAGTGGAGCAGCCGGGTCTCAAACCGGTGCCTGTATGAGATGCCAGTGCTTCAGGCCAGGGCGTTAACCCGCTGTGCCACAGCGCCGGCCCTGTGTGCACTGTTTCTACCAGTTACACATGAGTGAAATGTTTAACTGATGTTATCGATTTATTTATTTCTCTATTCAGTTCTATTCATTTTTTTAATGACTGAGCGTACTTCAAAAAGTTTGTGGAACAATAAAATTAATAAGTATTTTCATAGAAAACGTTTTGAAATCTATACAGAGTTTTTTCATAGTATGCATTTTCCTTGGACTTTCTGAAGTTCCCTTATTTTTAAAAATATTTATTTATTTGAAAGAATTACAGGCAGAGATGGGGGAGGGGAGAGAGAGAGAGAGAGAGCTTTCATCTTTCATCTGCTGGTTCGCCCCCCAGATGGCTGCAATGGCTGGGGCTGGGCCAGGCTGAAGCCAGGAGTCAGCAGCTTCATCCAGGTCTCCCAGGTAGGTGCAGGGGCCCTAGCACTTGGGGCATCTTCTGCTGCTTACACAGGCCATTAGCAGGGAGCTGCATTGGAAATAGAGCACGCATTCGGGATGCTGGTATCACAAGCGGCAGCTTAGCCTGCCTGTGCCACAACACCAGCCCTTGAGGTGCCCTGTTGTTTGAAACTCTTGCATGGTTTGTATGCGTCCAGGATGGTTCTGTTCTGGTGAACTGACCTGCTTATCTTCATGAAGCAGCCTTTTTATCTCTGGTAGGAAATCGTGTGGTGAAGTCTTCGATGGGTGTCGCTATGGTTATATCCCTACCTCAACTTTCCTGTGCTTGGTGTGTGTATGGAGAACCTTGTTCCTGCTTGTTTTCTTTCAATATGTGTGCATTTATGCTTCAAGTATGTTTCTCATAAGCAGTGTGCAGTTGGCTTTGCATTTTAATGCATTTTGAGGGTCTCTGTCTTTTAATTGAAACATTTAATCCAATTACATTTAATTTAATTATTCATATGGGGAATTAAGTACATTTCTTGCTATTTCTTTCATATTTGCCCAGTAGGTCTCTGTTTCTTTCCCTTATGTTCCTGTTTTCTTTTGGATTGTGTAATTCTAGGGTTTCATATTTTTAAATCCATGCTTCATGGTTTCGACTGTATTTTAGTGGTTGCCATGGGGATTCAGATATGTTTTCGTTCATTCCCGGTGTTACAGAAAGGAGCATGTGTCTTTAGTGAGATTCAGAAAGACTTCATGAAGTTGGTGTGGGACCAATGTTCACGTCCAGCTCTATGATTTTATTTTATTTTTTTCACTTTGAGCATTCATTCACCTAGTATTTCTTTTCATTTAAAACATGAAAGTAGGATTGCATTGTCTTTTCGGACAGCTACCCACTCGTGACGACTGTTTTATTTCATGTGACTTGAAATGCTCCCTTGGTCATGTATTCCTTTTTCACATATGTTTAGGTCCTGTATCCCACGTGCACTGGGTCTGTTGACCTGTGCAGCCATGCGGTAGCTCTGCAAGTTTAGTGACTGGGGCTTGAGGAGGTTGTCTGGGAGATCCAAGCCCCATACTCTATCCCTTCCTCACTCTACCTTCCAGATAATTTTCCACGTAAGCTTCAGGCTCTAAAAGGAATCACGATAAATACGAACAGGATTGCATTAAAATTGCAGGTGCCTTCAGAGAGGAGCCAGCACCTGGTAGAATTGGTGTTGTGCATTGTTGTCACCAATTATTACCTTACTTTGCCAATTTTCTATTTGGGAATATTTCATTTACGTTTTTAATTAGGGGGTGGGTTTAGGAGTCTGTTAAGCAACAGCCTCTTTCCCATCTTAGATTCAGAGCTAATTGATTACTCAGGAAGTTGAATGTTGTTAGAGATCAAGATCAGTCTGAGGACAGCTGGTCTTTAGGTTCCATATCATCAGAGTCAGCCAACCTTGGATCAACCTTGGATGCCTGTGTGAATGTGTGTTGATGTTCTTCTGTCTTTATTCCCTGATACTTACTTACATAGCATTTACCTTGTAGCAGGTGTTACATGGAATCTAGACATATGGGAGGGTTCGTGCAGTTCATATGCAACTAGTACATCGTTTTCTATAAGGGGTACGAGGACTGTGGAATCCAGAACAGATCTCCCGTGGATACTGAGGAATGACTTACTAGAAAACCGATTGAAGAATCTGGCTGTAGATCCTTGGCTGAATTGGTTTGCTATGGCTTCACTTCCAACTGTGCTGGAAAATACTGACAACACCAAGCCTTGCCCGAGAGGGTCACAGCCCTCGACACGTAGCAGGAGATCAACCGGAGTGCAGGGGTGGTGGACAGATCCGACGAGAGGGAGGACCCAGGGAGCTGAGCCGTCACGCTCGGTTCCTTCTTCTCTCATGAGATTAGGCTCTGGTTCCCTCCCTGGAGAGGTGGAGGTGGAAGCCAGAACGCTGTCATAGTGGTACCTTCATGCACATGGAAGCAAGGATGAAGGTGGGAGGTGGGGGAGTGGGGAAGGAGATCAGTGCTGATCAGTGCAGTTTAATAGTCCCCCCGATTGTCTCCCCAATTTGTGATTCTACTCGGTGGCTAATCATGTCACCTATAAATAATCTTTGTAGTATTTCTCTGAATTCTTTTTTGTTGCTTTGTTGCATTGTCTCAAATGTAAATAACGACTTTGGAATGTGTGTAAGTAGCAGCGATCAGTCTTTTCTTTTGCTCCTTAATGTGAAGGTGATGTTTCACCACTGATTCTAATTTTGATGTTGATTTAAAATGCAAGTTCATTAGTTTAATAAAGAAACTATTTGTAGTCTTCAAATAGGCTTTTCTAAAAGAAAAATCAATATTGGATACTGAATTTTACTGACTGCCTTTTAGATACTTACTGAGGTACGTAACACTTTCACTTTTTCCCGTTTCTTTTAAAATCCTTTGATCTACTGGTGTAAGTATTTGTTGAGTTGTTGATATAAATATTCATTATAGATTTCCAAATATGAAAATATCCTTGTATTTTGGTGATTATGTCCAGGTCTGCTAAGGTATATCATATTTTTAATGTGCTATTGGATTTACCTTTCTAGTGCTCTAATGAAGATTCTTTGTGTCTGTATTAAGGAAGACAAAGTCTTGGTTGTCTATACAAATTCCGTGGCTGAAAACAATGGAGCATGTCTCCAGTTCATGAGTCTCTGAGTCAGGGATTTGGACTGGCAATCCTGGCCCAGGCTTGCTGTCGTGTTTGTGGGCCACCCAACTGTTATGAGGGTGCCTGGGCTCTTCTCCGTGTCTCCAGCGGGCTGGCCCAGGCGAGTTCTTACGGGGAGTTCAAAAGCCCCAGTACAGAAGTCCATCTCAAACCTCTGCTTGGGTCTCACCTGCTAGCAACCATCAGCCTGTCAGGGATCCAAACTCAGGATGAAGGGGTGGAGAAATTGCCACAAAGTCACATCCCAGCCCCAAAGCAAGAGGTCCCTTGAGGTTTAGCTGGAGAGGGGTGAGCTATTAGGGACATCTTAGTCCACCATAACCCTGAAGCCCCTTTTATCCAGGATTGTGTGTGTGTTAGGACAATAGAAGTCATGAGAATTACCCAACTTTTGGGACTTTAAAAAACTCTTCCCTTAAAATGATCTGGGCCCAGTGTCTTTATGGGACCTGTGTCTCTTAGAGATTTTTCAATTTTTAACACACTGGTTTTACTGTTTCTTATTGGTCCAATTTTCATAAGTTATCTTATCCTGGAAAATCTTATTGTTTCCATATTTTCAGATTCATTAACATAAAAATGTGTAATACCTATTTAGTTTTTATAGCTATAATGGTACCCATTTCTCTTTCAAGTTTATTTTATTGTAAATTGACAATTTATATTTGTATCTGTTTATGAGCTATACAATGTTATGACTTAAGTATAATATATTATGAAAATGAAATAATTAAACCAAGAAAGTTAACATTTCCCTCAGTTCAGATATTTTGCATTATTCGTGATGAGAACATTTGAAATTTACTCTCAGTGATTTTGAAGTGTGCGACACATTATTATCACTTTGTTCACCATGCTGTGCTGTATGAATTTTATTATTCCTCTCATCCGAGGCCCTGTGCACTTTGACCATCATCTCGCTATTTCCTCTACTCCAAAGACTCCAGTAGCTGTAATTCTGGTCTCTGTTTCTGTTAGTTCAGTTGATTTAGATTTTGCAAATAAATGAGAAAATGCAGTATTTGTCTTTCGGTTCCTGGCTTATTGCAGATAGCGTAATGTTCTCCAGTTCCATCCGTGTAGTCACAAACAGCAGACTTCCTTTCTTTTCAGTGATTTAGTTGTGATACACACACACTAGATTTTATTCATTTATCCCTTGATGGACACTAAGGTTGACTCTGTAACTTGGCTACTATGAGTAGTGAATGTTAGATCTCTTAGGATGTCACACAGTTCCAATAAGCTTTCTTCATTTTTTCACATCCTTTTGTTTTTGCTCTTCTGATTGGATAATTTCAACAGCTCTTTGAGCAATCTCACAATTTTTTTTATTTACTTTAGCCTGCTGTTGAAATGTTCTGTTGCATTTTCATTTCAGTCATTGTATTTTTCATCTCTAGGATCTATATTTTTAACTTTCTATATAGTCACTCAATTTCTTATTTACATACTTCCCATTTATTAAATTCCATTTCCTTTTTTATCCACATGTTTTTGTTGTTCAGTGAACTTCTGTAAGATTATTCTGAATTCTTTGCCTTTCCATAGATATCTTTAGGGTCCATTCTTGGAGCTTGGTTAGGTTCCTTTTCAGGTATCATGATTTCCTGAGTCTGTAATCCTTGTGTCCCTGCACTGGCATTTGCCATTTGAGGGGTCAGCCACCTCTCTGGCTTTCTGGGGTGTCTTTGGCAGGTACACACCGTCGCTGTTTAGTGTAGCTGTGACTCTGGGTTTGCCAGCCAATGATGATCTCGTGGAAGCAGAAGTAGCTTTCAGGTTCTTTAGGTGGCTGTGCTGCTGCATTGGCTCTCAGTGTGGGTGAGGCAGACGGATCGGCCCTGGTTTCCAGCAGGACTGCTGGCTGTGAGCTACACTTATGCAGAGCTCTGGCTGGCCACTGCACTTGCTGGTGACAGCCTGAACCACGGGTGTGGTCTTAGGCCAGGTGGCACCACTCTCTGAGTTCTGCAGTTTTGCAGGGTTGTGGGAGAGTCTGTGAGGTGGATGGTGTGACTGCTTGGGGTGGAGATGAGCCTTGGTTATGCTCAGTAAGAATGTGCAGTGTTTGGTTGAAGTTTGCCTGGGGGAGGTCTTGGAGCTCTGCGGAGCATTGTGTAGGGCACGGTAGAACTGGCCCCTATTCTTTGCTAAACTACACAGTTTACATAGTTACTACTATTGTTAAGCACGGAGGCTGGACTTCAGGTCTGGCTACCTAAGAGTTCAAGCCAGATGGAGCTTCCCACCATTTCTGGGCGTTACCAGCTCAACTTTGCAGTGGGCTGTGCTAGTAACAAGGCTGCTGGCAGGCACACAGGGCTGTCCCAGGATCTGCACGCTGGCTGCTGCGGGTCTGCCTCCTTGCTCTAACCCTGCCTGCTCCCAGGAGGTCCACATGTGTTGTTATCTGCTGCATTCCCTGCCAGGAAGTGAGCTTCCTGGGAAGGCTCTTGGAATGTTCCGGAAGGTGAACTTCCACATCCCTTCTTGCTTCCCAGTGCAGAGACCGTGGGCCCTGGGAATCCTCAAGTATCAGCTGCTGACGTGGGGGGAGGAGGGGAGGTGTGTGGTCACTGAGACCAGTTTCTCCCACCCTTACTTCTGTGCTCTCCGTGGGCATCTCGGGCTGTCCCTCGGCTCTGGGGCTTTGTCCAAGGTGTTCTTCCTGTGGCAGCTGCTAGTTTAACTTTCTGTGTTGGAAGCGAAATCTGCCATCACTGTTGATTTTTCTTTACCATTTATCTTTCTTTAAATATATCAGATTTAGATACCTATTTAATTTGTCA
Organism: Oryctolagus cuniculus; assembly: GCF_051225735.1. Classification (NCBI taxonomy): domain Eukaryota; kingdom Metazoa; phylum Chordata; class Mammalia; order Lagomorpha; family Leporidae; genus Oryctolagus; species Oryctolagus cuniculus. The sequence continues at coordinate 5,319,152 of NC_142881.1, forward strand.
GCAGAATTAAGGTTTGGATTTATTAATCAACTCTGCGTTTATTTATGGCCTCTACGTTTGCAATTTTTGCGTTTTTATTTCTTTATTTATATTTATCCTTTGAAATTTTTTTATTTTTATCCCTGAAATTGTTTTGAATTTGCTTTTTCTAATCAAATGCATAATTCATCTATGTTCATATTTCTTGATAACAAAACTTTTAAAATTATACATTTTTCTATTGATAAATGTGTCTATTTCATGTATTTTGATGTGTAAATTCTTTTTAAAATATTTACTTATATTCACTACTTGAATGCAGAAGAGCAGGGAAAGAGAGAGAAAGAGCGATCTTCATCTGCTGGTTCACTCCCCAAATGTCCACAACAGCCCAGTGCTCTGCGTGGACCTGCCATGTGGATGGCAGGGGCCCAAGCACTTGAACCATCGGCTGCTGCTTCCCAGGGTGCATTGTGGGAAGCTGTAGAATGGCCGAGACTCAAACCAGCACTCTGGTGTGGAATGTGGGCATCTCAAGCAGTGGCTTAGCCTGCGGGGCCACAGTGCCTGCTCCATGTGTGAGCTCTTTAGATAGACTTTTACATGTTTCTACCTTCAAAAAAGTTCCCTTTTCCTGTGGGTAATTGCTGACTGATTATTGATAGAAGGGATCTTATAGGACAGAGTTTCTGTAATATAAATATGTGAAAATCCTTGATTTCCATATTTTACCATCCCCCCAAAATTTGATGAGAATAGATTAGAATTTTATTGATTGAGTATAATTTTGAGTATTCATTTTCCAAAAAGAAAATAGCAATGGTGAATTCCATGGCATTCATGAGAAGACATAGATTGTCGTCACTGTCCCAAGTGTATTTGTTTTTAAATTTGTTTAAGACGATATGTAATTGTACATGTAATTGTACAAGTCTGTAGGGGACAGTGTGATAATCCGATCCATGTATGAAATGTGTAGTGAGCAAGTCACGATGATTAGCAGTGTGCCTCTTGAGCTGTTCTCATCTCTTGGTGGTGGAGACCTGCAGACTGCTCTCGTCAAGTTCTCTGTAAGATACAAATGAGTGCTTGGGAGCGGCAGTCGTCCTGTCAGGCTGCAATGCTAGAACTCCTTCCTCCTCCTGAGCTTTGTCTTGGTGCCTGCTATCCAGTGCTTGCTTCTTGAGTAGCCAACCAGTGTGCCCTCAGCATTAAAAATTAGTATTGTTTCCATCAAAATGCTACTTCAAAAAACAATAAAAAATTTTAGTTATAATATGAATGTCATTTGCATCCACAGTTGTCAGTAAGGTCCGTGGGTTTTTAAGAATTTTGCAGTTTTAGAGCTGGCAGAATGTGGGCACTCACCCATTCCCGTGGGCACCAACCTTTCCACACCCCCTCACAAGTGTTCACTGAACACCTACTACGTGCAGATACCGTGGGAAGTCAGTTGTGCATCCTCCTGTCTCCCTGAGCCCAGGACATAGGGTCATTAGTTATTTGGAAGCTGAGGCTTGGTGTGGGCAGGAGCCAATTGCACTAAACAAGCTAGCATTGTTGTTGGATATTGAGGCAGATTCAACTGTCTTAATAAGGATTCCCAGGACTCCAGAGCTGCCTTTTTGGAACCTCAGGAAGCCAGTGACAGCATCAACATTCCGTCTTCCAGCTGAGGAAGGTGAGGATGGGGGTGGGGGGCATGGGACTTTGTAAGCGATAGACGCCATCCTAGGGAGAGAGCAGGATGCAGGAAAGCATAGACGAGGTATCTGCGGGAAGAAAAATCCAAGTAAACAAATGTAAGTATCTTTCTCTTAAAAAGGGATATTCTGTTATTGGTATAAGCATATTCTAAATATATCATCTCAAATGTAAATGGGCTGCCTTTGGGACAGCACACAGCGTTGTGGGCTTTGTGATGAACCTGGCTGCCTGGCCAGGGGTAGGCACGGTCTTGTAGGCTTCCGGAAGGGGTGTTGTTCCCAGGTCAGGGCAGCTGGAAGCCTGCAGGCAACCATGCCAGAGCCGTCATTTGCTACAGAAGGGAGATTCCCCTTCGCTGGAGGGACTCTGTAGGGCTTTTATGAACTCTTCCTAAAGGTGGGAGCACCACCCGGCTAGCTGGATTCCTTTAGCGCTGTCTATTCACAAACCGTGGTTAGCGTTAGAGTAGTCATAAATCAATGCCTTATTCTGCTACCAGAGCCCATCATGTAACTCAGCCCTTCCGTAAACAGGTGGAGAATAAAATGGAAAAATGACAAACTCATGTAAACATGCTGTGTGCCACGTTCTATCACCGAGCACCTACTGTGCCGGGACTTTGTTGGCCTTGCCTGCTGCTCCCGTGGGCCTCCCCGTGGCACCTCTTGTTCTGTCACTGACCACTGTCCTCTCTCTGCCACCCCCAGTGCCTTTCTTCGCATTACCGTGGGCTGTGTCCCTGGATGCTCTGCCGTCCTGGTCTAACCCTGCTGTCTTCAGAGCTAAGCGTGTGACCTGGGGTCCCGAGGGCCTGGCACTCAGCAGGTGCTTCGTATAGCTGACAGGCTGCATAATGGTCTCCCAAGCTTGGGAAATCATTGGTATCAGAGTTCACATCCCATACATCTCACGCATACGACGTTCTGTTCATTTGATCAGCACAGGAGTTTTGACTCATTCCGTTTCCAGCCTGAGCTGGTGCCCCCTCCAGGTAGTACCCCCACTTGGGGGAGGTCACCAGATTGATGCCAAACTTAGTATGGACTCTTGGTGAGCAGAACAACACAGCCCTGAACTGCTGGGCTGCAGTGAGCTGGCTCCCTCAGCCTGCACCACTGCACCCAGCTGTCCCACCCATCGAAGACGAGGAGCGAGCCGTGAGGGCTTTTGAACCTACGAGCTGTATTTGGAGTGCAGGAGGTGTGTGTATGTCCTGGGGACGGACGGGAGGCTCTGGAGCAGAGGAGAGAGGCCTGTCCTGACCCCAGTGGGGTCACCAAAGGGGCCGAGCCCACAGCCAGAGCAAGCTTTGTGCTTTCGTCTTAGGAGATGGTTAGAGACTGCGGGCTTGAAGCCTGGGGTCGCTGAGACTACCGATCTACCAAACGGCCCCTGGTGAAATCAGTCGCTGGGGTCTTGTTTTGAATGCACACTCTTGTACCGCACCCCGAGTCAGGATGGCACCTCTGCGTGTACTGAGACCCCACTGGTCTATCCAACCCCTTAAGTGATCAGCGATTCAGCACCCACAGCCAGCTGTGTGTGGTCTAAGTCCCCGTCGTCCCAGGTTTCCCAATGTGGTGCTGCTTGGGAGTTTCCTTTAGGACATGTCATAGGTGTGTATCACCTGTGTTGTGCTTTCCTTAAGAATTTTGTGAATTTACCTTCAATGTTCCTTTAAGTCGGCTTCCACATCTTGCTTAAATTTATTTAAGAAGGAAATTGTGCTTCCATATTATAAATAGAAGGCTGAAACCACATGACATAAATACTGTAAAAATAAATCAAAGGAAAGCAAAGCAATGCTATTCAATTCCGGCCAGACAATAGTGTCTGCTGATGTCCCTGAGCCAGAGACCTCCTCGTGGAAAAGAAAGGGCGGGTGGCCAGAGGCTGGGGCAGCTGCAGCCACGCGGTGTCCAGTGCACTTTCCCTGGGGCAGAGAACCGAGAAGGGAACAGCTTGTGTCCGCCCTGACCTTACGCTGCATCTCAGCGCTGCCCATGGGCACTCGTGTCCTGTGGGCCGGGTGGGTCTGGCCCTCTGAGAGACGTGAAGCCCTGAATGAGCCTTTGTGTAGGGCAGAGGGGGGCGGGTCTCCGGTCCTCCTGTGACCTGAGAGCACCTGCATGGTCCACTCCTTTGGTCTGAGTCCAGAGGCCCGGAGGGAGGGGTGCTGGTGTCGGAGGACGTGTAGACCACCCCTGGAGCCAGCTAGAGCCTCAGGGGGCTCGCCGACTCCCTGGACAGCAGGGATGCCGGGAAAGCAGTGACAAGGGGACGCCTTGTCTCTTTAGCCAAGGGGTTGGCCATGTGTTCCTGGGCCCTGGACTCAAACCATCACCGGGGAGCGTTTTGGTGCCTGCCACCTCACAAGCCGGGGACTCATCCCTCTCTGTCACATCCACTCAGTGCCTGCACCTAGCGAGGGCTGCATCCAAGGTCCTATGCCCAGACGGAGGGCACCACGGTCCCTCAGTCATGGAGCGGGCTCCCCTGGGGGTGGTAGCAGCCCACACTGGGGTGCCGGCTCCACATCAGGAGGGGGCTGCTGGGAGGCCAGTGCAGGGCAGGAGCACTTCATCATGGGGCAGGGATCGGCCGCCCCGGCGCACACAGCAGGGCGTCCAGTGAGGACAGGAGGTGGCCTGTCTGGCTTTGGGTGAAGCCACAGAGGACAGAGCTAGCAGGAGCTCCTCACAGCCAGGCCCCATCTGCCTAGGTGGAGGCAGAGGCAGGGACGCGGAAGCCAGGGGACAGCAGTGCAGGAGGCCCGGGCTGCTCCACGCTGGCTTAGGGCTGAACAAGCAGCTTCCAGACCTCAGGCCCATGAGCCCCGTCTCTGGCGCTTGAAGGGAGGACAGTGGTTTGCAAGGGACAGCAACTCAAGCAACTGATTTATTATTTTCTAAAGATTTATTTATGGGGATGGCGCTGTGGTGTAGTGGTTAAAGCTGCCGCCTGCAATGCCAGCATCCCATATGGGTGCTGGTTCATGTCCCAGCTGCTCCACTTCTGATCCAGCTCCCTGCTATGGCCTGGGAAAGCAGCAGAGGATGGCCCAAGTCCTTGGGCTTCTGCACCCACATGGGAGACCTGGAAGAAGCTCCTGGCTCCTGGCTATGGATTGGCACAGCTCCAGCCATTGAGGTCATCTGGGAGTGAACCAGTGGATGGAAGACTTCTCTCTCTCTCTGCCTCTGCCTTTCAAATAAAAAAAATTAAAATCTTAAAAAAATTATTTATTTTAAAGGCAGAGTGAAAAAGAGAGGGAGAGAGAGAGAGGGAGATTCCATCTGCTGGTTCACTCCCCAGAGGGCTGCAATGGCTTGGGCTGGGCCAGGCTGAAAGCCAGGAGCCCGGAACTCCAGCTGAGTCTTCAACATGAGTGGCAGGGGCCCGAGGGCTTGGCCATCAGCTGCTGCTGCCTCAGGTGCAGTAGCAGGGAGCTGGTTCAGAAGTGGAGCAGCCAGGTGCCAGACGGCGCTCACCTGGTGCACCACAACGCAGACCCTAAAGCAACCTTGGAGTGGGTGGGCCAGGTGGATGGCCCAGATGGACAGGAGCCAGGAGTGTGCAAAGGTGCAGTGCAGGACAGGGCCCAAGGTTAGAGAGTCCAGGCTTTGGGGGAGCCCAGCTGTTGAGAGCACAGCGGCTCCGGATGTGAGGCGACCACGGCCTGCATGTGAGCCAGGGTCCGAGCTCTGGCCTGGTGAGATTCACTTCTCCTGCACTGCGGCGCCCCCTGCAGCAGCTCCGTGCATGTGCACTTGGGAAGCACTGTGGACTGTGCAGCCCCTGGCACACAAGCCTTCCAGATCACGCAGCCCCCTGCAGCCTCCTCCCGCAGGCGCTGCGGGGCTGGACCTTCCCAGAACGGCCAGATGATGTGGCGGTGGCAACACCCAGGTGGCCGTCCCTGCCCCGGGCCTGAGTTCCTCTCCCTCCCTCCCTCTCTGAGCGGACCTTCTAGACATCTGCTCGGACGTGTATTTTTGAGAGCGGAGTTTCTCGCCATGTGGCTCTGATTTGCGCTGATACTGTCAAGCCGAAAAACATAAATTGCACAATTTCCACAGAAAATCGATGTGACAATTTCTTTGCTCCCCACCCAGCTCCTCTCGTGGAAAGTCATCTGGATCCATGAGTGGGCTGCACGTGTGCCGGCTCACGGACCCGGCTCCCTTGGGGCTGCTTCAGGTCTTGCGTTTTCTTCCTGGGAACAGGGAGGGTGTTGAGATATTCACAAGAACGTCGCCGGCCAGCCAGCAGCCCACACGGCCTGCTCTATAAGAGGTAGATGCTGTGTGTGCATGCTTTGCGTGGAAAACAGAGAGAGAGAGAGAGAGAGAGAGAGAGAGTCAGAGTCTACCCATGCACGCCCTTTTGGCACTGGAGACAAAACAGCTGTGTTCCAACACTACTCATCCGACCTTTGTTCAGATGGGGAAGGACCACGCCAGCGTGGCTCTAGCCGTCTCCCCGCAGAGAACTCCGTTACAGGAACTTTCTCTGCTTCCGACCCGCAGAGCTGAACCCGACGGCGTAGGTGCTGTCAGATCTGACCTAAGACATATTCAGAATCATTGAGGGTGTCAGGAACTTTCAAAGGTTTGAACGGCAGTTTCTACCCTTCAGTTCCATCCTGGTCTTGGAGCTCTGGGGGCTGCCTGCACTTTCTGTGAGGAGCTCTGCACGTATTTGGCTGGGAGGAGGTGTGTTTGGACCCCCGTCCCCCGTTTGATAACAGTTGCGTCCTCAAATAGGCGGCAGCGCCCTGTCTGCCATAACCTGAGCCTTCTTGAACGTATTTTAAAAGCGAATAATTTTGGTCCCGTGGTCTGCTGCAGACATCACTTGTACTTTAGCCAGGATATTATTTGAGAACTGAAAAGCTCTCTAGGTATTACATCCGTATATAAACCATGTGTTAGAAAGATATAAATGCAGTTTTGAAATATTTGTTAGACTGCTCTTGGCTTTCAGTGCGTGCCAGACATGTGCTTCGGTGACAGATGGAAGTGAGCCCTGAATGGAACACACAGCCGCTGTCTCCCAGCAGTTGGGTTGGCGAAGCTGGGAGATTAAGAGGATCCTGTTGCTAAGAGGTGTGTTCCCCAGTGGCTTCCACATATGTCGGTGGGTTGTTTGCTCTCACATTCTGTGCCGTTGAAAATATCGTTGTATGTTCTGAATTGATCTAGAATAATTAAGTTTAAGGCATTCTCGGGGTAACTTCAAATCTTGAAAGTAGAACATTTTCCTAAGAATTTATTGACATTTTTTTGGCTTTGTGGGCCTGTGAGTAATCCAGGGCAGTCTGGACCTAGATCTTCCAGATGCAGCTGAGGACTCCCTGTAAAATCTTGATTTCAGACCAACAAGCGAATGTCTTCTTGGTGTATACCCCAATATTGCGTGGGTGTACTTAGGCTAAAATGTTATTCATTGTTTATGGGAAATTCAGATTCAATGGAAGGATTCTATTTTTGTTTGCTAAATCTGGCAACTCCTCTGGATCCTAATTTATTGTTTGCACTTGTAAACAGCGACTGTCAAAGAAAATTGCTCAGTGACGAAGCTTGGTGAGTGTGGAGGTCCATGTGGCACAGTCATGGGGAAACCCCTGTCTACCCCGTGAACACAGCATGAACGCAGGCATAGGTCACATCATCATGCTCCTGTTTTATTTTATTAGAGAGAGTGAGAGAGAGATTGATTGATTTCCTGTCTGCTGGTTCACTCTAAATGCCTGCAATAGCCATGGCTGGCCAGGTCTTCCATGGGGGCGGGAGGTACCCAGGGCAGAAGTCGGCAGGAGTTGGAGTTGGGGGCAGTGCCAGCTCTGAAACCCCAGCTCTGGTAGGGGATGTGGGCATCCTGACCTGCAGACCGACACCGGCTGCCTGCTGCACTTCTCTGTAGACTCCGCTCCTTGCCTGCTTTCTCCCGGCGCAGATCGGGTTCCTCAGAGCTCCGTGGCCGCCTGCTCCCGTGTTGTGTGGGCCGAGCAGGGATGCAAGGGCCCCCCTCTCCTAAGTGCCCTTTGTTCTGCTGCTGCACGTGAGATGGCTTCCTTGCCCTGCACCACCCCCACTCACATGAGAACCCAAGCCCTGCCTCTTCCCAGCCTGGTGCAGTTGGCCCCTCTTTTGTGAAGACGTCTTGGATGGACCTTCTCATCTGAAATCTGGTTCTCAAGTTTTCTTCACTCATCTCTCAGCTCCCCGAGGCCAGGATCCAAGGGTCTCCTCCTGGGCAGTGAGGACGCGGGCAGCAGGTGCTCGGAAAATGCTTCTTTCCTTTCTCGTTCTGTAGTGGGAACTTCTCACTGAATGCTACCACGTCCTGGGTCTTAGGACAAAGGATTTCGGCAGTCACACTTTTAAAAAAATATTTATTTGTGTATTTATTTGGAAGGCAAAGTTGAGAGAGAGAGAGAGAATCTTCCATCTGCCAGGAACTCCCTTCACGTCTGCCCTGTGAGTGGCAGGTACCCAAGTACGTGCCCATCTTCCGCTACTTTCTCAGGTGCGTCAGCAGGGAAGTGGAGCAGCTGGGATTCCAGCCAGCCCTCTGGTATCAGATGCCAGCGTCACAAGCAGTGGCTTGGCCCGCCATGCTGTGACACTCGCCCTTGTTGTCATCACCTTTAGTTTTCCTGCTACTCCTGGGTTGAGCACTGCAGGCTCGTCGTGTCCATCAAACAGGTCCCACCTCCGGGAGAGGCAGAGCTCAAAGCTGTGTCTGCCGGCGTGGAAACCTGCGATGCCAGGCCCCGCTCACTCCTCTCCAGCAGCACAGAGGAGCCTCCTCCCAGCCGCCTCCCTTGAGTGAGGACTCTGACCCAGCAGGGTTTCTTGTGTGTTGTTTTGGAAATAGTTCTGTTTAATGTCCTTGACTCTCAGAAAGCTTCATTCATATCAATGAATCAGGAAGAAGACAGAGCAGTTAGGAATGGGCAGTTGACATAAGTACATTCAAGGGTGCTGCCAAACGTGGCAAACGGACTTAAAAACAAGTTCACTTTGGCCAGTGCTGCGGCTCACTAGGCTAATCCTTCACCTGCGGTGTCGGCACTCTGGGTTCTAGTCCCGGTTGGGGCGCCGGATTCTGTCCCGGTGGCCCCTCTTCCAGGCCAGCTCTCTGCTGTGGCCTGGGAGTGCAGTGGAGGATGGCCCAGGTGCTTGGGCCCTGCACCCGCATGGGAGACCAGGAGGAAGCACCTGGCTCCTGGCTTTGGATTGGCGCAGTACGCTGGCCGTAGCAGCCATTTGGGGGGTGAACCAACATAAGGAAGACCTTTCTCTCTCTCACTGTCTAACTCTGTCAAGTAAATAATCTTTAAAAAAAGAAAGAAAGAAAAACTGAAGTTCTGACTGTTTCGACTTTTTCTGTGGGACAAAGCCAGGATTTAAGGACAGTGAAGCCGCTGTGCAGTTGTAAAAACTGCAAACGACGGGTCTCTAATAACGTCCCTGAGTCAACATTCGTGCCTAATAGGTAGGTGTTGCGCTGACTAGGATTAAAACGTCTCTGAACTCAGAACTCTAGTCCCCTGCTGCAGTAGTTTTGATTTCCCCGTCTGACTAAATTGGGATTTCCCATGATTCCATGATTGATGCCAACGGCCAGAAAACTAAAAGTTGTAACCGTCGCGGCAGCACCTGCATCCAGACGGGCCCCCTGCTCCCTGGGTCGTCAGAACTGGACAAGGTGCTCCTGGAGGTAGTCACCCTCGCCCTCACCCTGCTTGGAGTCCCGCCTTACGCCCTGTCTCGCTCAGTCCCCCAGTGCCAGTCTCAGGAGAGGCCCAGCAGGTGGAGAAGGCCGGAGGAAAGGCTTCTGTGGCCGGGCCGTTTGCCTTTTTGAATTTTTCCCCCCAGAACACGTGGGCTCCCAGGTCTGTGCGTCAGCACTCGCCGTGCACTTTCCTCGGGAAAGCAGCGTTCGGGATGGAGGTGAGGGAGTCCCTGCACCAGGAGTTCATGAGCGTTGGAGAGCCGGCCTGCAGGAACGGGCTGAGGCCGTCAAAAATGAACTTCAGAGCGGAAGTGGCCACCTGGCTCTCGCTGGCTGTGGTGCGGCCTCGACGGGAGAGCGAGGAGCAGGCTGGGCGATGACGGTGTCTATTTTGCCCCTCGGTTCCCTGTTCCCGTCTTAATTTGGCTTCTCAAGGAGGCCTCCCTGCTGGGTAGATAATGAGCACAGTGTTTCAGATGAGGACTCCGGCTGACTCGGCAGTTCCTTCTCATTAAAAATAAGTAAATTGGAATTCTGGCGTATAAATAAGGCCCATGTGGACTTGGTTCTGCGCGTCAACCTGCACGGGGCCAGACGCCACCGAGTGGCTACAAATCAATCACCGGTCAGGGCGTCCAAGATGAGAGCCCAGCGTGGACCCGGGTCCCTGCCGTCTCCTCGCACAAGGCTGGGGAAACGTTCCTAGAAACGTGTTGAGCGGACACTTGGCTGCACATGAGGATGCAGCAGTGAGTTTGACAGACACGGCCCCTGCCTGTACCCCTGCCGTCTTTGACTGGGAGTGGGGTGGTGGAGACGGAGCCGGCAGGTGGAGAGTGGAGAATGCTGTGGACGGAAGGGCCGAGGCAGGGTGGTGGGCTGGAGCCAGGCGCGGCCTGTGCATGGAGCGGCCTGTCCGAGAGAGGGCGATCGAGCTGAGACGTGAGTCAGATCCGGGCGTGCAAAGGCTGGAGAGCAGTCTCCTGGGCAGCAGGACCAGCACAGGCCCGGGGTTGGACCTCCCTGCGTGTGTGAAGGGGCAGTGGGATCTCGGCAGAGTGGGCGTGTGACACCTGTGGGAGATGCGGTCCCAGAACTTGTATGATTCGGGAAGGACCTTGAGTTTTCATCTGAGCATTTCCCAGCTAGTGTGTAGGGGGTTGGGGGCACAGACCCCATCAGCTGGCCATGTGGGTTGTCTTCCTGGCTTCACTATTGTGTGACCCCGACCCCGGACGAGTGACTTCACGGCTCTGCGTGACATCACCTGTTAACTGGGGAGAAGTCTAGGGCTGCTGCTGGGTGCAAACAGTGAAACTGTGGAAGCTTCGAGTGGAGCTGGCTGTAAAACAGGTGCCCAGCTGATGTTTGGCATTATTGGATCATCTATGATCAACGCTGCATTTTTGACCTGTTAATAATTCTCATGTATCTGTTCCCCTCCAGGCTTTAGACAATCCATTCTTAGGCAGAGAGGTTTTCTGATGCAGATCAGATTTGCCCAGATTACAAACCCTTGAGTGGCTTCCCGCTGCACTCCAGTAAAATCCAAGCTGCCTTGGACGTCCGCTGCCTCCTCTCTGCAGCCCGTCACTCGCCCGTCAGAGCCACCCTGAACGCCTTCTGCTGCCTCGAGGCGTTCACTTGTGGTCCCATGATGGAAGTCCCTGCTCTCTGTCTGCTCCTGTCAGCTGTCAGAGAGCCTGCAGATGATGAGGGTATCTGCAAGTGTTCCATTAGTAAGGAGAAGAGGTTTTAGGAACCAAAAGTGAGCAAAACACCAAACACCTGCTGGAGTTGTGGACTCTGGGTGATGAGAAGGGAACTGTGTTGAGGAAGTCGCCCGGCCAAGCCGCTTCCTTAAAGGTTGAGTGGTGTCAGTATGGAGCGAATGATAGGAAATGTTTTGCTCTTTGGCTAGAAGATGGAGATGGAATCCTTGGGGGTTTACACATGTTGCATTTGAGGTGGTCATGGTGACCGATTCTGAAAATTAGCATGTCTAGTAGATCTTATGTATCGACTGAACTTGGGGGAGATGGCCAGTGGGAAAATATTGATTCAGGACCACGGGCTTAAAAATTAATGAGGTCTCTGGGGAACAGCAAGGGCAGAGGCGAAGATGGCCAAGAGCTGAGTCCTGGGAGGTGTTCAGCTGGAGAGGCGGCTGCAGCGGGTGTGTGAGGGCTTTTCAGAGGCGCGGGGCTTCCTGAGGGCGCCTAGTGGGTCATTTCTCATTGTCGTTCAGCGGCAGTTAGTATAGTTACCAGACTGAACGGAACAAACTACGTTCCGTTCTTGCTCTTTTGCTGTTAATGTCCATTTTTTTTCATTCCATTTTCCCTCCCAATCATCTCTTGAAAGGTAAATTTGGAAGAATTCTGACAACCCCACCCCCCCCGCCCACCTCCCCTGAAGTGTTACCAGCATGTCGTCCCTACGAGAGAGAAGCTATTTTCTTAGAACTGTATCTGTGAAATCCATGAAATCTGTTCTCTTTATATTCCTGGAAATAAGCCCATGCAGAGGGCTTGGACTTGCCATTTGTTGTTGGACAACATGGGGAAGAACCTGCTGGGCTCTGTGGCTGAGGCTGAGCCCCCCAGTTCGTGGTATGGGGTTTGTATTAGCTCCCCTTGACCCGTGAAGTGGTAGAGACAAAGAGTTAGCGCCGTCGACTGCTCTGCCCGTTACAGACGGAGGCACTGTGGGCCGGCAGGTGGTTTGTGTGTTGGAGACGAGTTGTGCTGGGGTGTGAGTTCACTTGGAACACTTACGGAAATTATAACTAGCTACGTTTGAATTTCAAGATGACATATAAAACATCTTCTCAAAATTGCAATTGTCCCAGGGTACTTGATTGCTTTTATTTCCAAATGGGCTTTGCCTTTAGCAAGCCCAGGGCTGCGTAGCCATGGTGCCAGGAAGACTGTGGGTTTGTAGTCAGGAGTCCTAATGATTGATTTGTCTTGAAGTTCATTGTTTTCTGTCCTAAAAGTATTATGTGCTGGTTATAGAAAAATCAGAAATACAGACATAAAGAAGTAAAACATAATGAATCATAGCCCCAGTGTTCAAAGAAAACCAACAAGAGTGTTTTGCTATCTTTCTTTCCAAACACTTATTTAAAAACAAACAAACAAAAAAAGCAAATGAAACAGAGAAACTGAACTAAAAGGCATCCACAGTGACTTTTGTGTCCATGGCCTCAGTGGAGCCCCTTGGTGACCACTGTGGACGCTGGTCCTGGCCTTGCCTGGCTCCCATGGGCTCTGAGTGTGGGGGCCTGTGGGTCACTGTGCCCCAGGCCATGCACAGTAGGGGTGGGTGCAGATCTCGCCTTGTGACTGCTTCCCTGTCCCAGGCCCCCGTTCCCCGTCCCAGGGTTAGCCTGCCGGCTAGACACTCTAGGTTCTGTTTCCACACCGGGTTATCACTGTGTCTGTGTGGTGGTCACTCGATGTCCCCTTTGCAAACCGAGCGGTGCGTCCCCCTTTCCCTTCTCCCCTGTTCTGGAGCCTCGCAGCCAGTCTCGCAAGCACATTCAAGCTTTTGTCTCAACTTGTTTCCGTGTTCTCTTGAATGTTCTGGAGAGGAAAGACTTCTCAATGGCTTAAGGATCAACTATTTTCTTACACTTCTGCCTTCTTTATAGTCGAGGACACCCAGACTTCTTTATGCTTTTAGCTGGACTGCAAATACTGCCTCTTCTTTTTCTTTCATCTGACCAAGTAGCAGTGTTGGGAGGGAGGTCCAGGGCGAGCACCCCAGTCTGCTGATGGTTGGAGTCCCGAGTGAGAGCCAGCGTCTCTGAAGCTCTTGACACTGGGGAGGTCCAGGGAAGGATGATTATCCTCACAACATTCCCATGACATTTGGAAAATGATAATTAATAGACTTAGTTTCTAGGTTTTGTTTAACTTGATCGAGCAGCTTGAAGGCTGGAGTAGGTGGTCCAAGGCAGTCCAGATACTTTTCAGGTGTGGTTGGTCCTCAGTCTCTGGAGGGCATTAGCCCCAGAAATCTTTGTTTGTTTGTTTGTTAAGACTTAGTTTATTTGTTTGAAAGGCAGAGTGACAGAGACCAGGCAAAGAGAAGGAAATCTTCCATCTGTTGGTTCAGTCCCCACGTGGCCACAAGAGTCAGGACCGGGCAAGGCGGAAGCCAGAACCCAGAAACTCCATCTGGATCTCCCACGGGGTTCCAGGTCCAAGCACCTGGGCCGGGATCCCCCGCTGCTTTCGTGGGTGCAGCAGCAGAGAGCTGGATCAGAAGCGGAGCAGCCTGGACTCGAACCGGCGCTCCTGTAGGGGATCTGGCATTGTAGACAGTGGCTTAACCTGCTGTGCCACAACACCAGCCTGGCCCCAGGCACCTTGGCTTCTCAAGCGCCTGTGTACAACAGTGTAGACTCTTCAGAGATCCTCCACACATCCTCCTGTGTGCGGTCATCTCTGGGTGACTTACAGTACTTACTCTGGGCATCACGTGGGCTCTGGGGAATTGCTGTATTGTGTAGGGCTGGATGGCAGCAGAGGTCTCTATGGGCAGACACATTTTTCAGATATTTTTGATCAGCAGTTAGTTGCGTCTGTAGAACCCAAAAACACGGAGGGCTGACTGTGCGCTGCACTCCAGCTCCCTGCTCCTGAGACGTCTTACCTTGCTGTGGCTATTATCAATGAAGCAGCTTTGGCGTAACATTTGGGATTCAGTTTATTCTCACTCATTGTTCTTTGGTGCTCTCCTGGTGAGCATTATCGGGCCCCCAGTCCCACCCAGGACCCCCGTACGTGTAGCTGTCACGTGTCCTAGGGCTCTTGTGTCGGATCATCCTGGCTTTTGAGAGCTTTGCCAGTTTCAGGACGCACCACGTCTTGGGGATTTGTCTCAAGACTAGACCACGGGCCGGCGCCGCGGCTCACTAGGCTAATCCTCCGCCTAGCGGCGCCGGCACACCGGGTTCTAGTCCCGGTTGGGGCGCCGGATTCTGTCCCGGTTGCTCCTCTTCCAGGCCAGCTCTCTGCTGTGGCCAGGGAGTGCAGTGGAGGATGGCCCAAGTGCTTGGGCCCTGCACCCCATGGGAGACCAGGAAAAGCACCTGGCTCCTGGCTCCTGCCATTGGATCAGCGCGGTGCACCGGCTGCAGCACGGCGGCCATTGGAGGGTGAACCAACGGCAAAGGAAGACCTTTCTCTCTATCTCTCTCTCTCACTGTCCACTCTGCCTGTCAAAAAAAAAAAAAAAAAAAAAAGACTAGACCACAGTGATGGGCTCGGGGAAGAAGCCCGCAGACGTAAACTGCCACTCGCAGCCCATCGTGTCCAGGGTGTGTGCCAGCCCCTGCCTCACCACTGTTGATGGGGATCTGCTCGTGGGGCTGCAGACGGTGTGAAAGTTCTCTCCACTGGTCAATCACTCTTCTCAGGTTAACGTTTGCCTCTGGTTCTGTTGAGGATTCTTGAGCTCTGTGGTTTTAAAATGGTATCACCCTTTTCCACGGAGAGAATGTGCAGATGAGAGGAGAGAATGGTGTTGTTCTTTAAGATCGAAGACGTGAAGCTGGGCCAAGGAAATCTTCTGTTGTTATAAGAGCATCACCATCCTATGGCCAGAAAACAGTCGCTCAGCTCACCAAAGTTTTCTTTCGGTCTTGGATGTTTGGGACAATAAAAACGATGCACTTCTGAGGCCTTTGCAGCTCAGCTTTTCTCCCATCAGATTTTCAAAAGAATATTTATCGCAGTCCTGATTTGCCAGCTCGGATTGATTGCCAGGCCTTAGCTCTAGGAGGGGTTGGGAATCATTTCCCTGTAAAGCCAGAGCTCCAGGTGTGATGTTTGAGTCTCTGCTGATCTCAGCACAGTCTCTCCAGTGGCCGTGGGTGCCACGGGTGGACGTCAACTTAGAGCTAAAGCTGGCATCTTCTAGCCGTGAGTGTGTAGTTGTGGTTTGCACCCCGGGAGCGCGACCCAGATGATCCCTGCCTCACAGCCCAGCAGCTCGGATGCTGAACGCCTAGACTGGCTCCAGCCGCCGAGCCTTCTGAAAGCCCGCGCTGCTTTAACGTGTCGGAGCTTCCTGAACGCTCGGGCAGGGTGAGGGGGGACAATGTGGTTCTCAGCTTGTGCGGGTGGGACCCCACCGGCAGACTTCGATGCAGGGCAGTCAGTCAGGATGGGGGCGGGTCTCGCGGCTCCACGACGTCCCCCATCCCTGTGTGCACCTCAGAGCAGAGCCATCGGTCCTCGACTCTGGGGAGCGGGCGTCAGGGTGATGTGAACCTGGTCCTCTCCCCTAGCACTGCCCTTCGTGAGCTGGCCAGAGTAGTGTGGGCTGGAGCAAGAACGGGGCAGGACGCGTGCAGGCAGCCGGGCCCTGGATGACTCACGTCGGGGAGGATCTACAGTCGCTGTGTTGGGGGAGGGGATGTCATCTTTGCCGGCTTTTCTGTCATCTTAAAAGCCATTGCTGCAAAGATTCTGGCCTGAGGAACTGGGCCTGTAGGTTGCTTCTTAGCCAGCCTTTGTCAGGGCTGAAGATGACAAACCCAGAAGACGAAGCAAGCAAAGGGAACACACAGATCCCGTGGGAAGGCAGAGGGAATGGCACAGAGGCAACGGTGCTAGAAACTGAAATCCCTACTGTGCTTTCTTCCAGTGTGAGCTGATCCAAACCGGCCATTGGTCAGCGGCAAGCAGGTTACCCAATAGCAAACACTGGAAGTGCCTCCCCAAGACTAGTTATCCACATTCTCTTTTAGGCAACTGAGTTTCGTTGATGTCCAAACATATATTATGAAAAACAAAACGCATGCACGCTGTGTATTTTACAAGGTCATATCTTTTGAATGTATGCATCGGGCAGGATCTGCTTTTATGATTTGTCAACAAGATCACTCCATAAAGTGCACTCTGATATGTCACAGCTGTGTATAATCTATTCTGTCTATCCACGCAGCACAAATAAAATTTTTATTTGCATCATCTGAAAGAAATACCAGCGTATAAGTGCATAAGCAAAGCTCACAGGCAGGAGTCGCCGACTACAGATGCTGCAGGGGGATATTGTGCAACCAATTAAAAAGCTGAGAGACGG
Source organism: Oryctolagus cuniculus (assembly GCF_051225735.1). Classification (NCBI taxonomy): domain Eukaryota; kingdom Metazoa; phylum Chordata; class Mammalia; order Lagomorpha; family Leporidae; genus Oryctolagus; species Oryctolagus cuniculus. The sequence continues at coordinate 5,335,679 of NC_142881.1, forward strand.
CTTCATTAGCTGTGCACATAGATAACAAAATCTGCACTCAGCAAACAGTGCAGTTACTTAAGTTCTTAAAAAGGTTGCACAACGCTCTGCAAGCGCTGGCCCGGCCGCCTCTCCATTCTCCTGGGAAGTTTTAGAAATAATGTCTCTCGGAGAACTGGAAAGCCACGAAGGCCTTCTTTTGGCTCGAGGTGCTGGGATATGTGGGTGAAAAGGGAAGCGTTCAGTGGCGGGAAGGTTTCGCCTGCGGAAAACTGAACAGCCCGAGAGCCTGGGTCGCAGCAGCCCCACAGATGGAGGATGCTCTGTCCGTGGGGTGTGGGCAGGCCCGGCTGAGCCTCCGTGAGGCCCCCGGGTCAGGGCGTGGAGCCTGCCGTGGCCGGCCCGGTAGTATGGCACGCCCAGTGGTTCCCCTAGAAGCTGGGATGTCGCGTACTCTCTCCCTCCTGAAACAGACAGCTGCCCGGCCTCAGCCTCCTAGTATCTGTGGCCTGCACGGAAACCTTCGGGGCCTTACATTGAGATCACCCTGTCCCCACCCTTGCTGAGGCTGTGGCAGGCGACACAGGGCCCTGGTCTTAGAGCCCCCCCTCCCCCCATCTCATTGGACAGCCGGCCGCACAGTGCACTGCTCAGCCGTTCAACCATTCACTTGTGCTGGGAGCTTGCGACTTGCCGGGAGCAGCTTGTAATTCAGCTGGTTTGTTTGGGGAGGGGATTGCCAAGGCCATTGCTGGCCACTTCACCTGACTTTTCGAAGGTGACAAGGCCGGCCATGGGGACTCTTGGCACCTGGAGCGGTTTCCAGTGGTGGAGGGGAAAGTTGGGATGGGTCTCCCATAATTGCTGGTATTTCGCAGCTGCCTTAATCCAATTCCAATGACAAGCCAGCCGGCTCAGAAGTTCAGTAATTGCCCTCTCCAGGCTGGCTCTGCAGGGGCTGTTTAACTGGATCAGAACCCACTCTGTTTCTGTAAATTCCAAATGTGAATCTCAGGGGTCCTGAGCAGGAGGCCCAGGCCTTGGCGAAGCTTCGAGAACAACTCCGTTGGACCCAGCTGCTCCTCCCTCCCACAGCTCCAGCTCGGCAGGGGTCTGTGGTTCTCGCCCTCAGGGCTCAGCTTCAGTCTCCTCACCCCTGTCCCTCAAAGTTCTCTTCCCAGCCACTCCTTCCTTTGTCAGCCTGATTTTGTAAAGATTTTTAAATTTTGAAATCGTGGGGCTGGTGCTGTGATGTAGCAGGTTAAGCCTCCGCCTGTGGCGCCAGCATCCATATGGGCGCTGGTTGGAGTCCCCCCTGCTCCTCTTCTGGTCCAGCTCTCTGCTGTGTCTGGGAAAGCAGTGGGAGATGGCTCAAGTGCTTGGGCCCCTGCACCCACATGGGAGACCCAGAAGAAGCTCCTGGCTTCAAATCGGCCCAGCTCTGGCCATTGTGGCCATTTGTGGAGTGAACCAGCAGATGGAAGACTTCTCTCTCTCTTTCTGTAACTCTGCCTTTCAAATAAATAATTACATCTTCAAAACAGTTAATCACCTTTGACGTATAGGAAGGTCATGGTGTCCTGTGGTCCTGGCTTCCTAACACAGGCTGCTCTTGGAACTGGCCGCATTCCTTGGGACATTTCTCTCCCAGGGCAGGAATGCAAGTCACAGTGGCGGCTTTACCTGCACCCTGCCCTCAGATGCACGGCGCCCAGAGAGCCGAGGGGCAGAGCTGGGTTTATGGGGTGAAGGTCCCAGCAGTGCAAGCATAGGCGGTTGGCTCCAGGTGGCGTTCCGAGGGGCCGGCCTGAAGCAGAAAGAACGGGCTTCTGGAATGGGCGCGTCAGGTGTAGGGCAGCACAGCGCAGGCGGCTCAGGGTGCAGCAGGGAGTCCGCGAGTCAGCAGTGAGTCGGTCACCACGCGGCGCTGGGAAGGTGCGCAAGTTGCTCCACCCCAAGCCCTTTCCACAAAGGCAGGAGCGCAGCCCAGGGAGGAGGTTCACGGCCGCGGGACCTCCATGTCCCTGGTGGCCCAGACGGCCCCGTCCCTGCAGCTCCGGGCACCCAGACGGCCTGGTCCCTGCAGCTCCGGGCACCCAGACGGCCCGGTCCCTCCAGCTCCGGACACCCAGACGGCCCAGTCCCTGCAGCTCCGGGCACCCAGACGGCCCGGTCCCTCCAGCTCCGGGCACCCAGACGGCCCGGTCCCTGCAGCTCCCGGCACCCAGACGGCCCGGTCCCTCCAGCTCCGGGCACCCAGACGGCCCGGTCCCTGCAGCTCCCGGCACCCAGACGGCCCGGTCCCTCCAGCTCCGGACACCCAGACGGCCCAGTCCCTGCAGCTCCGGGCACCCAGATTCCCAGGTCCCTGCAGCTCCGGGCACCCAGACGGCCCAGTCCCTCCAGCTCCGGGCATCCAGACGGCCCGGTCCCTCCAGCTCCGGGCACCCAGACGGCCCGGTCCCTGCAGCTCCCGGCACCCAGACGGCCCGGTCCCTCCAGCTCCGGACACCCAGACGGCCCCGTCCCTGCAGCTCCGGGCACCCAGACGGCCCGGTCCCTGCAGCTCCAGGCACCCAGATTCCCAGGTCCCTGCAGCTCCGGGCACCCAGACGGCCCCGTCCCTGCAGCTCCGGGCACCCAGACGGCCCCGTCCCTGCAGCTCCGGGCACCCAGACGGCCCGGTCCCTGCAGCTCCGGGCACCCAGACGGCCTGGTCCCTGCAGCTCCGGGCACCCAGACGGCCCGGTCCCTCCAGCTCCGGGCACCCAGACGGCCCGGTCCCTGCAGCTCCGGGCACCCAGATTCCCAGGTCCCTGCAGCTCCGGGCACCCAGACGGCCCCGTCCCTGCAGCTCCGGGCACCCAGATGGCCTGGTCCCTCCAGCTCCGGGCACCCAGACGGCCCAGTCCCTCCAGCTCCGGACACCCAGACGGCCCCGTCCCTGCAGCTCCGGGCACCCAGATGGCCTGGTCCCTCCAGCTCCGGGCACCCAGATGGCCTGGTCCCTCCAGCTCCGGGCACCCAGACGGCCCAGTCCCTCTAGCTCCGGACACCCAGACGGCCCCGTCCCTGCAGCTCCGGGCACCCAGATGGCCTGGTCCCTCCAGCTCCGGGCACCCAGACGGCCCCGTCCCTGCAGCTCCGGGCACCCAGACGGCCCCGTCCCTGCAGCTCCGGGCACCCAGACGGCCCAGTCCCTCCAGCTCCGGGCACCCAGACGGCCCGGTCCCTCCAGCTCCGGGCACCCAGACGGCCCGGTCCCTGCAGCTCCGGGCACCCAGACGGCCCGGTCCCTGCAGCTCTGGGCATCCAGATGGCCTGGTCCTTGCAGCTCCGGGCACCTAGACGGCCCGGTCCCTCCAGCTCCGGGCACCCAGACGGCCCGGTCCCTCCAGCTCCGGGCATCCAGACGGCCCGGTCCCTCCAGCTCCGGGCATCCAGATGGCCCGGTCCCTCCAGCTCCGGGCACCCAGACGGCCCGGTCCCTCCAGATCCGGGTATCCAGATGGCCCGGTCCCTCCAGCTCCGGGCACCCAGACGGCCCGGTCCCTCCAGCTCTGGGCAGTCCTCCGCAGATGTCCACAGAGGTCGCCACCTGCAGCCAGGGCCCTCATCCCTGAAGACCTGGCCCACCCTGCTCCTGGGAAGCGCCCATGGCCATACCCAGCTTGGCTCCCTGTCCTCACCTTCTCCCGGCCTGCCTCTCTGCCATGGGCCACTCTCCCAGCTTCCTGTCCATCCCGGTTCCATGGGACTTTCGGTGCCCTGTGACCCGTTTGAGAAGTTCCTGGAAAGGCCGTGCAGACGGTCAGTACTCTGGTCCTAGGCCTTTAGTCACCTGAACATAAGTGCAGGCTTCCACACGGAGAATGATAAACCGGCGTGGATTTAAGAGTGTTGGGGGAATTATAAAATGTCTGGGGTTAAAATTTCAGCACCGTTTGTGCACCGTGAATGTGAAGTCTTTAGTAACTTAACACTGTGCCGTTATGACTCAGGTCTGAAAATTAGGAGTCCTGGTTGAAGAAATGGGAGTAACGCGCGGGAACGTGTCCCTTCCCTTACCCACGAGGGGCGGGCTGTGGCCGCCCCGGAGCGCGAGGCCAGAGGAGTGGGGCGCTCATGAAAAAGCGGCGCACCCTGCGGAGGAGAAAGTGCTGTACTTTCCCTTTGGGCTGGACCGCGACGGCGCTTTCACCGGTTCCACGGCAGCCCGAGAAACGAGACCATGTGATCGCTTATTGAGTGACTTTTTTTTTTTTTTTTTACATAAACCAGTCTAGTCGGTCTGAACTGGCAAATTAATTTTGTCTATAGAATCACTTACTGAAGCATATAAAATTAGACTTTGTAAGTACAGAGAGGAGAATTGGCATTGTGTTTAACAGATTCCCTGGGACTTAAGTAATGGATTTAGACTTTAATACAGCTAAAGCCTCGAGACTTTTTATAGAGAGCTGATCTTAAGGAAGGCATTAATTCATCACTTAAAAAGTCACTGCTTGTACATTTTTGTTGCTTCAGGGAGTGAATTATGTACCTTGACCATGATAATAGCCCAGCACGTGTCACTGGGCCTGGAGGAAAAAAAAATTAACTTTTGTTTTCTTTAAGCTACACAATTTTAACAGCTAGATTGACGGAGAATTCATGCGTTTAACACTTACAGTGATTTAAGGGATTATAGTGCTTCTCTGGGCTCATTCAGCGTTCAAATATGTTCACTGTGCCATTTGCGTAAAAGCCTGTGATGCCAAACTCTTGCTGAGCCGAGCGACAAATGGGCTGGTTTCCTTTTCTTGCAGGGGTGAGCTCAGGGGAGCAGGGAGCGGCCCCCGAAGTCGTCAGCGCCTCCCTTTGGAGCAGAGACCGCTGGATCCCGGCAGAGAGCATCCGCACGCAGGTCAGGGTTGTTTGCTTGCTTGTCTGTCTCCATCGCGTTGAGGCTGCTGACTGTTGAAAATCGCATTAACGGTGGTGCAATTCTCGGATCAGGTTCTGTCCTAACCCACTGCAGTGCTACCGTTACCTTGGAGAATGAGCACTCTTTCTTGATGCGAGCCGACTTGAAGGTGACTGTTCTGAGGCTTGGGCTGGCACTCTGTGTGTCTATTGAAAATTAATTTTCACACGAATACCAGGGATTACACTTCCAGATACACGAGTTCTTCCAGACACACCAACACTTCCACGTTCCGTTTTCCTGAGTGATGGGTGTTTGCCTATGTTTATGTCTGTGTAAGCAACATTTTGATTTTTTGGATTGCCTATTGGTAGAAACATTTATGCAACTTAAAAGAAATATTTGTAATGCATTTTAATACAGTCTAAACTTTTTTTGACGCATTTGATCTGAGCCTGCTATGATATAAAAGCATAATATAAAATACATGAAATTCTGGTAGTAAATTTAATATTTTGGTGAGTTTTATCTGCCAAAATTGACAGGACTTCTTAAATTTCAGAACTTGTAGGAACAGTTGGAAAGTGATAAAATCTATAGAAACATGAGCTCTTTGGAGAGATCAGATGATGGATTTGTCCCTGTGCTATGTAGAACTATTTTTAGATTTTTTTTGTAATATAAAACAGGTTTTTTTAAAGATCAGTTGAGATTATGAAAATCCTTTGTAGCTTTCTGGGGGGTGGCAGTGGGCCGCTTTTATGTGAGCAGTGATGCGCTGATTTACATCATTAATTTATTTTCTGGAGAGTTGGAGTTTGGAACTGAGCCCTCGAAAGGTCGGTGGTTTCATGAAAGGAACCAAATGTCAGAGCTTCGCTTTTTAAGACGTTTTGGCCTCACAAAGCCTGCTGTAAATTGAATATATAACGTACAAGTCAAGCATTGTCCTATCTGAGGAAAAACTTGAGATATTAAAGAAAATTTTGGCCAGCACCATGGCTCAATAGGCTAATCCTCCACCTGCGGCACCGGCACACCAGGTTCTAGTCCCAGTTGGGGTGCTGGATTCTGTCCCGGTTGCCCCTCTTCCAGGCCAGCTCTCTGCTGTGGCCAGGGAGTGCAGTGGAGGATGGCCCAAGTGCTTGGGCCCTGCACCCCTTGGGAGACCAGGAGAAGCCCCTGGCTCCTGCCTTCGGATCAGCGCAGCGCTGGCCATGGAGGCCATTGGAGGGTGAACCAACAGCAAAAAGGAAGACCTTTCTCTGTCTCTCTCTCTCACTGTCCACTCTGTCTGTCAAAAAAAAAAAAAAAAAAAAAAGAAAAAATGTCATTATGTCACCAATCCTCAAAATCAGACTCAACACGATAGATACAGAACAAGAGGAGTGAGCCGTTTTACAATGAAAATGACTACTTAAAACATGATAAGTACTAATGATGTGAAACTTTGGGGCAGTTCGGAGCTGGGAGCCATTGAGGGACTTTCCCTGAGGGTAGAGCTGCCCGATGTGGTAAATGCAAGGAAGAAGGCCCAGCTAAATGTGGGTTTCAGATAAATGATGATTTATTGTAAGTGTGTCCCCACATGCAATACTGAAGTCCCATGTTGACATATTCACACCTAAATTGTAGTTTATCAAATGCAACCTTCGTGTGCTAGCGCTGAGCTTGCAACCCTGGCTGGGGGAGACTCGGAGCAACGCGCGGCCGAGGGCTATGGGCTTGCTCGGGGTGCGGAGCAGGCCGGGCACGTGCTGGTCTCTGCCCTCCAGCTGCCACCCCCCCATCCTGCAGGTGCCACCAGGAATGCTGGAGTGGACGGGACACCCCCACTGGACAGGCTCCCCGTGGTGGCTGTGGGCCACGGGCACTGTTTTGGTGGAAAACAACCCCTGTTCTCTGGTACATGTCCCGGCTCCTCTGGGAGACTCCCTCCAGGGTGAGAACCGTGTGGGTGGTGCCTGCTGTGCTAACCTGACTGCAGTCCCCGGCGTTTAGGGGAACGTGGCCCGGGTGAGTTGGGAACAGTGCCACCGTGGGGCCCGGCCCAGGGCAGAGCCCGTGGCTTCCGCATCGGGACTGCGTAATTACAGCACGTCCTCGTGTTTGTTGGGTCACTGCCAAGGAAGGGTGCACGAGGAGGTTTGCTGGGATTCTCTGTGGAGCAGATGTGTGCTCCAGCCGATGGTGTACATATGTGTGTCTCCCTGTCAGTAACAGATAAGGTTTTAGTCTGAAACCAGATCTGCACCGTGTGTCCTCAGGTAGACAGAGCACGGTCACATTAATGAATACGTTTGCACACAGCGGTGCCTGTTACAGCTCAGACTGCGGGCTTTCACACGGCTGCCTTACCCCCTGCTGCTTCGTAGCCAGCTTCTAACTGGGCACCTGTGACTGCCAGGTGCCGGGCGTCCGGCAGTGGAGGAGGGCCACGGGGCTTCCTGCCCCCTGCGACGTACATCCCAGTGAGGAAGACGGAAGTGCAGTAAATCCAGACGTGCTCCGTGTTTGCCAGCCCGAGTCCCCGGGGACACACGCGGAGGCCGTGTTTGGATGGGTTAACGGAAAGGCCCTCCACAGAGGGGAACAGGGTGACAGCCTTTAACCTTTTTCAGTTTTAATCGTTTTAAGTACTGAAGAGCAGGCCTACGAGTGCAAGGAGCAAGGAGGAGCGGGTGTGGCTAGGGCATGGGAGATGGGACGGACACAGACGGACAGGTGGACAGATATGCATGGCTCGGGAGCAGTAGGTTCCAGATTTCCCACAGGGGTCCTCCTGCTCCCACAGAGAGAACATCGATCCGTAGAACATGGACGTCAGCGTCCAGAACGCGGCCGAGGGCGGCTCCTCCTCTCCTGGCCAAACCGTCGGGCTCAGTTTTCACAGTTGTTCCTCCCCAGAGGGGACACGCACAGCCTTCCTGAGAGGGGCTCCCTTGTTCCTTAGGATGTTCTCCATGCCGCTTCTGTCTGCATCGGGAATGCCACTGGAACCCAGGGCCGCGGCTGGAACTGCAGGGCGGGAGCCTCTGTTTGCCCTCTGGGCAGTTTGCCGGAGTTGGCCTCAGATCTGGTGCTCACGGTTGTGCCCGAGTTTCAGCGGTGAATCTCTGTCCACAGCCTGGAGGCCGCCTCCTCCCAGCGAGGCGAGAAAGGTGTGGCCACTGTCACTCAACACCCCATGGGCCACAGGTGTGGGCTGCACCCGTCCCCACTCACCCCTGCCATCACCCACTCTGCTGAATCAGAGGAGGCCACGCGTGCAGTCTGCAGGCTGAACCCGTCGCCTCCCCAGAAGCATTTAGGGCTTAAAGAGCAGGACGGTTCCCCGGGGTTCCCCACTGCTTCCCAAACGTTCACGCCACGCCTATGATGAGCCAGACTTGGTGCTTGCTCCTGGAGCCAATCTCTGCCCAAGCATGGTCACGAAAGGTCTCTCTGGGGAGGTGACATCTGCCCTGGATGACATGACAGGTGAGCCAGCCGTGCAGAGACGTGGGGACGAGCATCCAGGACGAGGGACAGAGAGCCCAAGGCTGGAACAGAGGAGGGAGAGCGGAGTGCATGTAGAGGTCAGCAGGGTCCTGATGGGGTAGGACAGGAAGGGGCGGGTACCCTGGGGCTCTGAGCCTGGGGCTGGGAGTGAGAGTTGGCCCTGCAGAGAGATTTGGGGTGGAAACAAAGAGGGTGGGAAGGGGGCTGGAGCAACTGCCTGGGAGAGGCGGGCAGCTCAGACCCTGCTTGTGGGTGGTGGAGGGAGGTGGGCCAACAGTGAAGGGAGACTCAGTGGGGCTGTTCCTGCCGGTGGGTGAGACCCCAAGGGATGAGCCTGGCTGCATCGGTGGGGGGTGGGGGCTGCTGCCCACTACTTTTGGTTCTCAGGGCGTCCGTGGCTCCCGGCATGCACGCTGCTCCCATTCTGGCCACATATCAGCGTTTCCTGGATTCCTGTCACAGTGTCTGGTGTCCAGTGCCCAGGGTTAGGGACGATTTCATTGGTTTGGGGAAGGCAGAGCCATCTTCCCTTCTAAAGATGCCGCCAGGTGATTTTAAAGAGCACACACAGTTGAGAAAAACGCGTAGAAACATGGGCGTGTTTCTCTGTCTCACCGGGTTTGAGGCTTCTCCGAATGGGATCTTCAGCAGTCGAGAACCAAGCCATCACTGCCACCCGCGCGCTGCAAGAGTGGAGGTCCAGGAGGAGGTGGGTCTGGGGCAGGCGGGGACCTGGCAGCCTCTTGTCCTTGTCAAGCACAAGCTGTCTGCCTCCTGTCCCTCCTGGGCACCGTGGAACGCGATGGAGCAGCATCCGCACGCACGCCTCGGAGACAGACGCTTCCCCTCAGCAAGGGGGTGTGAACAGTTGCACAGCCTTTGGGGCCCAATCTCCAGTTTCTTGTCTTGCAAAGCATCCGGCCAGAGCCAGGGCAGACGGGTCACCCCGTGACTGACAGCGAGATGGCCTCGGTGGGGCTCGGCCTTGGATTTCCCGCCTTCCCACGGGAGGATGAGATCATGGATGCAGGAGGTGAAATGGAGAGTAAAAGCGAACCGGTGAGGACATGAAAGCCAAGCTCGTAGTGCAGACCGCGGATCTCAGACCCGCAACAGCGGCGGAGGGCAAGGGCAGCGGCCGCGTCTGCCCCGTGCACGTCCACTTGCTTTGTCTCACGGCTCAGAGAACCGAGTGCTGTTCCTCCTCGTTCTTCCCGTGCCAGCCCTGCATCAGAACGGCCCTCGCCAAGGTCGGAGGGGCCTCCCCGCTCCCCGCCTGTGTGCGGTTTCCCTTCTTTCTCTTTCTTATCTCGGCTCCGCTCCTCTCTTCCCATTGGCTCCTGGGACCCAGTTCTCCTTGGTTTCTTATCAGTTTTCAGCTCTTGCTATTCCAGTCCTGTGAGTTTCTCCCCAGGCCCACTTCTCTAAGGGCCTGCTCTCAATGACGTCACTCAGCCCTGTGACTTCCTGTCCACCTGTGCCAGGGACTCCCAGGGATACTAAGCACCCAGAGCTGCCACACTTTGGGTCCTTGGTACAGGCAAAGCGTGTGTGACAGCTTCAGCTCTTGTCATGTCTCTGGCGTTGACTTAAAATCCACAGCCCTTGCTCTGCTTGGAGCCTTTGAGGATGCCCTTGGTGCACGCCGGGCACCTTGAGGGGAGAGTGCAAAAGGTTTGTTGACTGACACCCAGGCGTCCCCTGCGCCCAGGTCCTTAGTCGCCCACTGCTGCAGAGCTGGCTGTGACTGCTACAGGACACAGCCTGAGTCAGCTTCAGCGTCCCCCACCTCCTGCAGAGCGTGCGGACCCCCTGGGCTCCCGCAGCGTTTTGGGTGTTGCCTCTTTCAGCCAGTGCGGGACCTCGGGAAGCATTGGGAGCCCCGGGAGCCTGGAGGGACACTGCGGTTTTGACTCTGGGTTGCCAACGTCTCACCTGCAGGAGCCGCTCCTTAACAGGTGGTGGTACGTGGCCAACCCCGTGTCCTCCATGTTTCTCCTTCTCTCAGGGCTCATCTTGACAATTGCAGGTGGTACTGGTGTTTGGCCAGGTAAGCTCAGTGGTTAGCCTTGTGTTAGAACAAGCCAGCCAGTGGCATTTCCTTGTAAGAAAACAAATTTTTTTTTTTTGACAGGCAGAGTGGACAGTGAGAGAGAGAGACAGAGAGAAAGGTCTTCCTTTGCTGTTGGTTCACCCTCCAATGGCCGCCGCGGCCGGCGCGCTGCAGCCGGCGCACCGCGCTGATCCGATGGCAGGAGCCAGGAGCCAGGAGCCAGGTGCTTTTTCCTGGTCTCCCATGGGGTGCAGGGCCCAAGCACTTGGGCCATCCTCCACTGCGCTCCCTGGCCACAGCAGAGAGCTGGCCTGGAAGAGGGGCAACCGGGACAGAATCCGGCGCCCCAACCGGGACTAGAACCCAGTGTGCCGGCGCCGCAGGCAGAGAATTAGCCTAGTGAGCCGCGGCGCCGGCTGTAAGAAAACAATTTTAAAAAGATTGTAAGCTTTGTCCTAAGAAGCATACGGGGCTCACAAGTCGGGACATTTTCTCCCAACTGCCCAATTGCACCGCTGGCTGCAGCCCCAGCCCCACCCTAGCCTGGCCATTCCTATGAGGCCGTGTGGGCACACAGAAGGCTACTGGAGGCCTCAGCTCCCGTCCCAGGCCTCTCACGCCTGTTGCAGCGTGAAGTCCTGCCCGAGGACAGAGAGACTTGGGGAGGGGACTGGGATCGTTTCGGAGAGCCCGGGCCATGCCCAGCCTCTGGGCAGAGGAGCTGCAGAGCCAGAGCTGGCTGCCCCGCACCTGTGTGTGTGAATTCAAGGGTCTTACGTGCACTGGGAAGTCAGTGGTGGGGCGGGGCTCACAGAGACGGATTCAGACCCTGCTGGGCCTCCCTCGCGCTATGACGTTGGGGCGGCCACTGGCCCTTGCTGAGCTCCCTTTCCTCGTGTGCACAGGGGTTGGCTGTGCCCACTTTGCTGCCTGCAACAGCACGTTTGGCTCTTAGCAACGTCCGCGGCCTCCTCCCTGCTCTGTGTCAGTTTCTTGACTTCCGGGCCATTGCATTCTGCTGGGTGACCCTTTGTTGTGTGTGTAGCGTAAGTGGCTGTCTTGTGCCATGGGGGATGTTTATCCTCTCGTGCAGGTACCGTGTCCTCCCAGTCGTGGTTACCGCAGACGTCTCCAGATACTGTCCTACGTCCCCTGGGGGCCAGGACCGCCCCTGGTTGGGAAAGGTGAGAGAGGTCAGGAAACCCACAGCTCCTGGAGCTTTGCCTTGAGCTTGGACGGGGCTGGCGCTCAGCCATCCATGCGCCTGTCTCCTGGGGCAGCTGGAGCTGGGGATCAAATCCAGGTATTCCGGGTTGGACATGGACATCTCAACTGCCAAGCCACGTGCTTGCTTCATTTACAGACATTGGAATTAGAATCTATTATGACTTTGATTTGTTATGGAATATTCTTCGTTCTCTAAACCACTGAGAAACCTGGCACCAGACCAGGCTCACAGGAAGCAGGACATGTGCTAGCTTTGGGCTGAGGGCCACAGGTTGCCATGCCTGGGCTGGATGTCCCACAGAGGCCATCTCACTGGCTCCTCCTGTACCTGCAGGGTGGACGCTGTTGTCCAAGGTGGCCTTGGGGGTGCTCTCGCCCAGAGGCCGGGGGCACGTGAGAAGATCAGCGTCCTGTCTTCCATCCTGCTTCACTCCCCAGGTGGCCACCAATGGCCGGAGCTGGGCCTATCTGAAACCAGGGGCCAGGAGCCAGGAGCCAGGAGCTTCTTTCGGGTCTCCCACATGGGTGCGGGAGTCCAAGGACTTGGCCCATCTTCTGCTGCTTTCCCAGGCGCATTATCAGGGAACTAGATTGGAAGTGGAGCAGCTGGGACTTGAACTGGTACCCACGTGGGATGCCCACACTGCAGGCCGGGGCTTTAACCCTCTGAGCCACAGTGCCAGCCCCTGGGTGTTCTTTCTATAGCACTTTGCTACTTCCCAGAACAGTCCTCGGCTTTCCTCCCTGTGTGCGTGGTCCCGGGGCTGGTTCATAAATCCCCACTCCAGACGGCTGAGGTCACCGGTCGGAAGACAGACATGGGGAGCGCTCGCGGGGGCTCACCCCCTGCCCGTCTTGCCCTCCCCGGGGAGATCTGGCTTTCTTCAACAAGATGTGACTGCTCCATCTCAGCTCCCTGCCAGCGCGTTTCCTGTTCTCTCTTCCTCTCTGGCTGCCGCACAAAGCAGAGAGAGCAAGCCAAGGTATTGTGCTTGCTTCAGCCACGGCCCCCAGGGGGACTATGTTTCCAGCCACTCTCACCTCCAGCCTGTTTCTTGTGACAACGGCCTTGATATCATTTGTAAAAATCTTTATTATTGAATGACCTCTTCCTGCAGTTCCCACCCCCGAGCCTCTAACACTCATCAAAAACCTGGATCTTTTTTTTCTAAATCATGTTTTTTAAAACACTGAATCCATTGGACAACTGTGAGAGATAATTTTTCTTGGCCCTTTGCATATTTGACTAACGCGCGGGACACTTGGTTGCTTGGTGTCAGGAGAAAGGGCGTTTGATGAGTTCTGTTTTCAGAGGTTCGTTTGTCTGTCCAAAGCCGTGCTGAGCTCTGGGCTCAGGGGTCTTGGACGGAAGGGCGAGCAGCACCCAGTCCTGCCCTGGGAAGTCCATAGCGTAGAGTGGATTTTAAATAAGTGCGTAATAAGAGATGTGTGCTTAAAAAAAAATAACTTGTATTACGAAGTTTTAGATTTACTGAATAAGGCAAAGATGCTACAGGAGTCCCCTTGTATCCACCCTGGTTTCCCTTGTTACCGGCACTTAGATACCTGTGGCCCGTTTGTGACCTCCATGGATACATTTCTGTGTCTGAGACCTTTTGCTGGGAGAGAGAGTTGGGGGACTGAGATCGCTTAGAGAGCTCGTCGTTTCTTGCGAGGATTGTGGTCCTAAAGAGCTTATTCCCCCCTCAGCTGCAGTGGTGTCCGTGCTGCACCTCCTCCTGTCTTGTCCTGTGGAGGCGGGATGCTGCCACCCGTGGGTCCACCTGGGGTTTCTCTCAAGTTGCAAACCTGAAACCAGTGAGGACTTGTGCCTCCCCATGCTTGCTCCCTGAACAGTCTCAAGGGAGTAAACGGGTTCTTGTTCAAGCAAAATTCTGCATTCAGATTTGGAAAACAAAAGCCTTCCTGTTCTTTCCTTTAAAGCTAGAAGCGGGCTGCTGCGGTGACGCCTGCATCCCACACCAGAGCTCTGGTTCGAGTCCCGGCTGCTCCACTTCTGAGCCAGCTCCCCACTAAGGCACCTGGGAAGGCAGAGGATGATGACCCAAGCCCTTGGGCCCCTGCCACTCGTGCGGGAGACCCGGACAGAGTTGCTGGCTCCCAGCCTGAACCTGGCCTGTGGACACTGTGGGGTGAAACAAAGGGTGGAACCTCTTTATCTCCCCCCTTCCTCTCCATCTCTCTCTCTCACGCACCCCCGCTCCCAATCTTGTTTTTCCTTTCAAGTAGAAAATAATAAGTAAATAATCGTCTGAAAATGAAAAATCTTTCCAAGCTTACCACAAGAGTGTGTGTATGGAGACTCCTGTTAAAACAACAACCGAATACAGCGCTGGAGGGAACCTTGACCTTGCACTGTCACATACAGAGAGCGTCCACCAGAGACCTTCTCTTTGTTGATTTATCGCTGTCTGCATGTTCTCTCCTGCGTGTCCCTGTGAGCGCCAGGCATGTCTGTCTGTGGTGTGCATCCATGTTTTGCAACCATTATTCATAATTACCTCCTAAAGAGAGAAATTCATTGGAATGAAAATTTAATTTCTCCCCACCAAGAGGAGCTGAGAACTGAGAATCGGCTTCCGGTGGCCTTGCTGAGTGCCGGAGGACCCAGTGTTGTGCCTGAGACTCTCCTCTCCTGTCGTAAGCACGGGTTTTTGCCTCTGTGGGGGCAGCGTCTACGCAGGTTGAGAAAGCGCCGCGGGCGCCGTGTGTCAGTGGGCAGACAGAAGTGTCTGTCTCCCGAGACCGGGCGTCTGCAGGAATCTGCCCACTGCAGATCTGAGGCAGCTGAGGATTCGCGTTGATTCCCCACCCACACACTGCTCAAGCGTTCTGTGCAGGAACAGCTTTATCTTTGCAGAAAAATTACAAAGAGAGTGCATTGTTCCCGGTGCCTCACCCAGTTCTCCCTGCTAGGAACGTCTCGCACGATAGTTACAGTTGTTTGCCAGAATGAATGAAGCCATTATGGTGATGGTTAATTCAAATCCATATCTTATGCAGATTGCCTTAGGTTTTATTTTAATTTTTAAATTTTTAAAATTTTCATTTTAATTAATTTTTAACAGATTCAATATGGTTTGTAGATACAAGTCTAAAAACAGAATGATATTCCCCCATCCTCCCTCCCATCCTCTCCTTCCTTCTAACCTTTTTTTTTTTTAGTTTTTGAGATAACCTATTTTAAATTTACATTACAGTAAAAAGACTTAATACTTCACCAAGTTCTTTTTTTAGAAAAAGATTTACTTATTTGAAAAAGTGACAGGCAGACAGAAAGAGAGAGAGAGAGAAAGAGGGAGAGAGAGATCTTCTATCTGCCGGTTCACTCCCCAAATGGCAGGACGGGGCCAGGCTGGAGCCAGGAGCCAGGAACCGCATCCGGGTCCCCCACATGGGCGACAGAGACCCAGGCACGTGGGCCATCCTCTGCTGCTTTCCCAGGCGTATCGGCAGGGAGCTGGACTGGAAGGGGAGCAGCTGGGACTTGAACCAGCGCTCACATGAGGGATGTCGGCATCGCAGGCGGTGGCTCTGCCGGCTGCACCACGGCATTCCTGGGTGTTCCCTGAGGGCCTCCATCCCAGGGTCCCCGTGACGCCCCCTGTCCTGTCTCCCCAGGCTCCTCCTTACAACAGTTTCCTAAGCTTTCCTTGATCTTGCTGACTTGGCAGTTTCGAGGAATGCTGGGCAAGCCGTGTCGACTGTCCCCCATCTGTGATTTGTCTGTGTGGGGAGAGGCGGCACAGGTAAGGCGCTGGCCTCACTGCCCCGTGTCCTGGGCACATGCTGCCACAGGACTTGCCACTGCTGGTGCTGACTGCGGCGGCCCAGCTGAGGGCTGCTGGCTGCGTTTCTCCCCTGGGGGTCCCTCTGTCCCCCTGCACCCGCGTTCTGTGGAAGGAGGCTGCTGAGACCCCCACACGATGGAGTGGGAGCCGGGCTCTACCTCCTCGGGGGAGAAGAATTTCGTGTAGTTTGGGGACTTCTGTGTGTGAGACTTGCTCCTCTCCCTGTTCATTGCTGTGTTTAAGCCTTTGTCTCATGGGCATTTGTGCTTTCGGTTGCGAGCCAATACTGTTCTAGTTACGTTGTTTTCAGAGTGTTCTGGCTTTGGCCACTGGGAGTTCTTTCAGCTGGCTGCTGTGTGCTTTTGACCTGTGTGCATTTGTGTGTGTGTGTGCGTGTGCGTGTGTGTCTCATCACTTCTACCACTTGTCACTACACACACCCTGCTTGTCTGGTGTCCTTGTGTTTCCTGTTCTTGTCCTAACGTTGCCTGTTTCTCCAAGGAGCCTCAACTCACTGGAGAATGGACTTAGAAACCAAGGCCTGGGCTGGGTGTGCTCACGGCCAGTGGGTTGTCCTGGCTTGCAGGTCAGCTGACAGACTAAGGAGGCACCTGTGGGCCTTTGGAGTCAAAAACAGAAGAGTGGCTAGCGGCAGCTATCAATTCTTGAGACTCAAACCCAATCATTAAGTTATTTCATCTGAAAACGTTATTTTAAAAAGTTAATTCCTGACGGTCCAGCATCTGACATACAGAACTCCGGCATTTCACATTCCCCGAGCGGATCCGTGCCTCGGGGCTCTTCTGCTACTTACCGGGAACGAATCGACCTTTTCCTGAAAGTGGCGCACAGGATTCCGTTCCGGTGGCGCTGCCACTTTCACAAGCGTTTTTCACACTAAAAACCCCGAAAGAGCTTGTCTTCCCTTGAATCTGCCGACCTCCCAGGAGTGTAGAGACTGGGCCATCCGCTCGGGGGGACCCTGCCGAGAGAACGGGGTCATGGATGTGGCTCTGCTCAAACGTCCCCTCCTAAGGGGACGCTCAGAGCTGGGTTCCTTGCCCTCTCTGGCACGCGCTACCCAGCAGGCACCTCTCAAGGGTGTAGGTGAGCTGACTCAAACTCACAAGTGTCAAGTGTGCGCTGTTCCCTGTCGCCGGCGGATCAGCAGGCTTGTATCTCCCTTTGTGGGTGCCCCATGTTACATCCATGTTTGCGAACTTCACCCGTTGTCCGCCAGCATAATCTTAGCCTAAGCGTAAAAGCAGCTACATACATATGATAGTTTATCCACACTTGTTGTACGTAGTAATTCCCCTAACACCTAAGTGAATATCAAAGACTAAAATGAAATGTAGGGTGGGCATTTGTATAGGAATTAAGACAGGCTCGGGCTGCCTGCATCCCATAACCGAGCGCCAGCTTCAGTCTGCCGCTCTATCCTGATTCCAACTTCCTGCTAATGTGCGCCCCAGGAGGCAGTGGTAGCAGCTCCAGTGGACGGGTCCCTGTCGCCCACATGGGAAACTGGCTTAAGTTCTCAGCTTCTGGCTTTTTCCTGCCTGTTGTGGGCATTTGGGGAGTAATCCAGAGGATGGGAGACACCTCCGGCTCTCACTGTCTCCCTGTGGGGTGTGTGGGGGGGGGGGTGGATGGGTGTGGGTGTATGTGTCTACTTTTCAAATGAATAATTTTTAAAATCAAAGTGTGCTGTGTAGCTCTTATAATGAATTTTCCTGTCACCAGGGAACATTGAATACCTCATCAGGGTCGCCCACATGCAGTCATGGACATTGAGCCCTGCCCGACGTGGGGAGTGGGTGCCACCCGATCCCTGGGCTCCAGCAGCGTGAAGCCTCCGCACCTGCTGGGGGTGTGGCTCTGCCTGGGGCCGAGGTTCTGGCCCGTGGAAGTCTGTCTCAGGGTTTGACAAGCAGGAGGCCTTCAAGACATTCACGGAAGATATGTAGGGTTACAGAGAGGGAGGGAGAGAGTTTCCGTCCATTAGTTCATTCCCCAAATGGCCTCAACAGGCGGGGCTGGCTCTGACCAAAACCAGGAGCCTGGAACTTCATGCAGGTCTCCCATGTGGGTGGCAGGGGCCCAAGCACTTGGACCACTTCTTCTGCTTCCCCAGGAGTACACAGGGAGCTGGGTCCGAAACAGAGAGGCCAGGACTTGAACCAGCACCCGTATGGGATGCTGGCATCACAGATAGCAGGCTAACCCACTGCACCGCACACCGGCCTCAACAAACTTCTTCTAATTCCATTTCCCACAAACATGTTGAAGCACTTTTGAGCATTTTTGAGGGGGAAATAAATTCCTAATTTGAGATGATCTTTTCTGTTGAGTTCTTCTGTCTGTTCATTTAATTAACAGCATTTCTTGAGAATCCATTACGTGCTGGCTCCTGTGTGGGAGCTAGAGATATTCTACTCTTTTTAAAAAGCATAAATCAGCCGGGACCGTGGCTCACTAGGCTAATCCTCCGCCTGCGGCGCTGGCACCCCGGGTTCTAGTCCCGGTCGGGGCGCCGGATTCTGTCCCGGTTGCCCCTCTTCCAGGCCAGCTCTCTGCTGTGGCCAGGAAGTGCAGTGGAGGATGGCCCAGGTGCTTGGGCCCTGCACCCCATGGGAGACCAGGAGAAGCACCTGGCTCCTGGCTTCAGATCAGCGCAGTGCGCTGGCCATAGCAGCCATTTGGAGCGTGAACTAACAGCAAAGGAAGATCTTTCTCTCTGTCTCTCTCTCACTGTCCACTCTGCCTGTCAAAAAAATTAAAAAAATAAAAAAAAAATTTAAAAAAGCATAAGCCAGCAGTGCCAGGTCAGCACTCCTGCGCTACTTGCTCAGACAGAGCCCTTGACCGTGTCCATCCTCGTGCTGTACGAACGTAAGGGTTAAGAGCCTGCCAGGGGTACAGGACTCTCTCCCAGCTCCTTTGAAATCCAACGCCTTCTTTTCTAGTTCAAAACAGGACCACTGGGGCATATAATCTTTGCCCGTGCCTAGTCAGCTGCTAGGAATGTGTGTACACGGCCAGAAGTTCCTGCTGGCTTTCGTGTTCTCTGCAGTGGGCTACGCGGGCACACATCAGGTCTCCAGGCCTCCCCGCGGCTGCCCGTGCGTGAGAGTGGGCGTTTGCTGTCTTGCCACGTTCGTGTCTGGGGCTGCTTCGGGAAGGTTGAGAGTCCTGGTGCTGTAGACCCCCGCCCCCCCGGCCTGCATTTGAAGGGGGGGGGGCTTTCAAAGTCCACCTCCAGAGCAGTGTTGGCGGCGTCTGGAGGCTGCGTTTCCGGGCCTGCAGCTTCATTGGCAGGTGCTACGCCCCGTCTGGTCCAGCCTGGAGTGTCTCTGGGAACGCAGCTGCCCTAGGAAATGCCTGTAACAGGCGTTCACACAAGGCGGTCACCCCCAACTTCCAGATCTGATTTCCACGCCCCGTGTTGCCACTGCCCAGACATAACGAGAAAGAGCTGTCAGCCGGGAGGGGCAGACACGCGTTCTGGGTGCAGCAGACAGGCGCACAGAGCCGATCTCCCGGCCCCGGCAGGTGCGGCGAGAGAGAGCCGGTGAGTGGAGCCGGCAGGTGGGGAAACGAGTTGGAGAAGCTTTAAAGATGTTCTCTAAAATAAACGCCCAGGAGCCGCGCCAACGCGTGTCTTTGGTTCACTGAACAACCCTCAGAGACAACACGTGCGCTTTTCTCGGAGGAACCTTACCAGTTGCAACTGCTCAGGTTTCCAGTTTCCAAGAATTTCAGCACGCCCGGCATTGGCGCGTCGTCATCAGTGACTTCAGAGGCAGCTCCTTTGAAGAACTCCCTGTGGCCGTGACAGCAAATTAACCGAGCGACTTTATTTGAGCAGCTGAGACTGGAGCAGCTCTCCCAGCCGTTCCTTGCCGTTTCGGGTTCAGATAAGAAGGCACATTCACGGTGTCCCAGCTTCTGTGGGAGCTGAGAGACCCGCCCAATCCCGCTCCCTGCCCCTCCCTGTAGGAAGCCGCAGCCATCGCGCTCTGAGCACCCTGTGGCCAGTCTAGGGCCTTGGCTTGCTTGGCATTGGCACGTGGTGAGCTCTCTTTTTGCAACTGCTGTTTCTCGACTTCTCGATTCCAAATGTTTCTGGGTTCTCCTCCTACCTCTTTGTCCACTCCAGCTGCTGCTTCCTCTCCTCCCGTCTCGGCCACCAGCCCTCTGAATTTGTGTTGCTCTCAGCTGCTGTCTTCTGGCTCCTCCCTTTTTATCTCATTGTACCTGGAGCGTTTCAGCACCTTCCAAGGATTCAACTATTGATTCCGTTACTGTGACACTAACTCCTCACCTCTAGCCGAGAGTTACAGAGAGGCAGAAGCAGAGAGAGAGAGAAAGAGGGAGGGAGGGAGGAATCTTCCATCTGATGGTTCACTCCCCAAATGGCCACAATGGCTGGAGCTGCGCCTACCCAAAGCCAGGAGCCAGCAGGTTCCTCTGGGTCTCCCACAGGGGCGCAGGGAACCCAGGACTTGGGCCATCTTCCAGTACTTTCCCAGGCCATCAGTAGGGAGCTGGATTGGAAGTGGAGCAGCCGTTCCTTGAACCAGAGCCCATATGGGATGTCAACACCGTAGGCAGTAGCTTTACCTGCTAAGCACAGCACCGGCCCTAGCCGTGATCTTTTGCCAAGTCCAAGTCCACGTGTATGACCATCGTAGGTCCTATTTGTCTGGGTGTTACACGATTCTGTCTAGCTCCTGGCCCCCAAGACAATTTCACCACATCTCCTTGGAAGTTGAGTGGCTCAGGGATGTACTCACGTTGGGACGTAGCCACCTCCTGTACGTGAACTTCCACCCAGAGTAAAGCAGAAAGAGCCCTTTAGATTCATCTCGGTTTTCTGGACTCTGTTCTGCCCTTTCTCGTAATGAACTCTGGCTGAGAACGATGATCCATTGTTGAGAATGATCTAATAAGGAAACTGACTCTTGGTTATGAGTGATACTAATCAAACTAAAACCTGCTTATGTTAAGTTGGCATTTTTTTTTCTATTCACAAAATGAAGAAGTCCTGGGGGTATTTCCTGGCTTCCTGGACAGGATCAGGGATTGAGCCAGTGTCCCCACTGGTGTTTCTTATCTGCATCCACTGGCTCAGCCTCCTGCTGGCTCTGCCTCAGTCCCAAGATGCCTGCCAGCCGCTACAGCCTCGTGTCCCTTTCTGATGGACTCCAACAGAAAGCACTCTCCTCCTCAATTACATAAGGGAAATCCTCGCATCGAGTCTTTGAGGATCAGCACAGACCACGTGGAAATGATCGTTGGGACCAAAGGTGTGCAGTAGTTGTCGGCCAAGCCCAGGTCACGTGTCCGTCCTTGGCACATAGTCCCAAAATCACGAGGGTTTGGTGGGAGGGTGATGGTTCCCTCAAAGAATTCTGCACTCTGGTCCTGTATGCAAGGGGCATGGGAGACAGTGGACAAAACTGACAGGTGTCCACTGAGTCGCGTATCATCCCGGGAGAGGCTCCATGATGGCTGACACACTTCCTTCTTGGATGGCTGAGTGATGAGATCTGACCTCCTGCTATGGACACATTATTGAAGGGAGCTGGACACGTCACAGCTGTCAATTGCAGTTGCTGACCATGAGACAGTGATGCTTCGTATCTGAGATGCCCTCTACTACAAACCACACAAGGCACCAGTCAGTCTGCAGTGGACATTTTCATGCTTCTAGGATATAGTTTGAGGACATTTCCCCAAATAGAAAAAAAAAATCAAGATTTGAAAAAAAAAAGTAGTCAAAACAGCATGTACTCAAAATTAGAGCTGATTTTAAACAGTAACCATGTAGAAGTTGGGTTTTATACTATGTATTAAAAATGTTAAGTAGGTCAACAGTGAAAGCAAGATTTCCATGGTCCATTTGAAGTAGGAAAGGGAAGGCTTGGGTTGAAGGTTTGCCTTGGCTGTGTAGCACGAATGTTCGTGTCAATGCTCACGTAGTGTTTGGGGCTGCAGTGCTAGGGGAGAAAGGCAGAGTGGAATCTTCTACACCATCCTGGTGCCTGGGGAGGCGAGGTCAGGCTGCAGGAATGGGACCTGCGGCAGGTGTCCCCCCAACTGCTGGGGTGTGGACGAGGAAGCCAAAGAGTGCACTTCCAACCCCAAGAGGTGAGTGGAACCTCGCCTGCAGCCTCCTGGGGCTGAGAAGATGGATTCTCGATCCGCAGCCAGGGAGAGTTGTCTCAAGGTATAGGTACTGGGCAGAGCTGGACTCTCAGCAGGAGCCATTGCTGACCTGGCTGAACAAGTTAGAGACTGACCACATCAGTCTAACTGGCCCACAGACCGAAGGCTGCACTTTCTCCGCTGGGACCTGTTATTTGGAGCATCTCTGGGGACTTTCATACACAGTGTCTGGCATGAAATATGAAGTAGACGTCTTTTTTTTAAGAGGTGGGAAACTGCCAATCAAAAGAAAAACAATAAAAGCAGACTTAGAGATAATACAGATATTCAACTTAATTAAGAAGGACTTGGTGTTATTTTGAAAAAGTTTGAAATGGAGAAAAACATGCAGAAAAGTCGATAGTGGCCTAGAATCCGTGAATAATGAGTCAAGTGGGAATTGTGTAACTGGATAATGGCAGTCTCTAAAATTAAGTTCTCATTGGAATGGAAATAGAACAAATTAGGAATAGTAAAACTGAAGATAAATAAATTGGCCAAAGCAAATATATAGAGGGAAACAATGAAGAGACCAGGACAGATCCTACATGACATTTGGAAAGGTTAAATGTCTGACTTGCAACTGGATTCCTAAGAAGGAGTAGAGAGGTCGAAGCAGAAGCAGTATCTAAAGACACAACGGCTGAGGGATTTTCAAAAGTGATGAGAAGCAGTCAGGTCACAATTTTAAGTTGTGTGAACACTAATGAGAATAAATACAAAGGTATCTCAGCTTATGACAATAAAATTATTGAAAATCAAAATCTAAGAGGAAATCTTTATAGCATTCGGACAAAAGACTTTGAAAGGAGCACAGTTAGGACTTACGGCTGACTTTCCAACAGAAGCATGCTTGCCAGAAGCAAATGGAAAGATAACATGAGAGGCAGACGGTAAGGACAATGCCGCCTAGAATTCAAGTGCAGTGAAAAGGAAGATGTTTAAAGACCGGAGATAGGTGGTAAAATTCATCTGTAACAGACTCGGCTGTAAGAGCTGTACAAGGGTATTCTTCAGATTGAAGGAAAACTCCACAGATGGAAGCATAGAACTCCAGAAGAGTGGTTAAGCCTACAGTACTGATAACTCTGTTGCATATTTCACATTTGGTTTATACTCCCACCATTAACAGGCATTCGGGTGGTTCAGCTTTTGAGCAGTGAAGAGCAAAGCTGTCAGGATGAACCCTGTGTGAATTGTTGTGTGGACGTTTCTCTCAGGAAGATGTGTAGCAGCAGAATTCCTGTTTCACACGGCAGGTTTATGTTCAGCTTTCTAGGAAACTATGCAATTGCTCTCCAAAGCGGTTGTACCAGCGTGCTCCCCTAGAAACGTGTGTGTGTCTAGTTGTCCCACCCTCAGCAAAACGCTTGGTATTTTTGGTTTTTGGAGCCAGCTGTTCTGGTGGGCGAGTATTGGTGCCTCCTTGCAGTGTAAGTTCACGTCTTCTTCGAGTCTTGTGTGCTTGGCCTTGTTAGCGTCTGCTTATTGCCCACTCCAATATCATTTTGCATGAACATTTGCTCCAGTTTTGTGTCCGTTTTAAGTGAGTAGTTTTTGCTCTTGGGCGGTCAACAGTTCTTTGTGTGTTCTAGAAACAAGGCTTCTGTATTGCAATTATTTTCCCCTCCTCTGCCTTAACTTTATGTTTTTTAAATGATGTCTTTTGGCAAGCAGAATTTTTAAAATTTGAAATCCAATTTATCAAGTAGTATTTTCTGTAGTATACCAGTTTCTCTGCTTTCACCTTTAAACGCGCTTCCTCCTGAAGCCCAGGGTGGAGTGTTGCTTTTTCTCTATCTGACCATTTACATTTAACTTCATTGTGGGTATGATTTGCTTTATGCAGTGGTGGCTATACATTTTCTTTTCCCCATATGATTTTGTTTCTTCCTTGCCTTGTTTTGGATTTATGTCTTTTTGTTTTAGTATTCCGTTTTTCAGCATAGTTGGTTTCTTAGCTCTCTGCCTTCACCCCATTGTGTATTAGTAGTGATTTGTTCATCAGTTCATGTATTTTTGGTGTTTGTATGAGGCACAAGCTTAGAGTCTCTCAACCATGGTGTCTCAGCCGACGATAGAAGATAAGATGATTTTAGTGTTTATTTTCCCAGTTATCCCAAGAATGAAGTGTATCAAACACCACTCTAAACGCATAGGAGAGATGTTAGTTCGTCATATACAGAGTTGTTTTAAGGGTTATGGCGTAACCTGCGGAGGTCTGCTTGGGAAAGCTGTTATTAAGAATCTACTGCCAAGCGATACTGTACTGTGGAAGGAAAATGTAAACATGGCTGCAGCCTAGGGCAGGCATCCACCCGTGAGTTAGCTGCTTGGTGTGAGATGTGATGGTGGTCCCGCAGCTTGGAGGAGTGGCGTGAGACAGCGTCTGACAGGGCTGCCAAGACCACCGTGTGTAGAGAAGAGGACCTGTCCCACAGCTGCTGCCTCCCTAAGTCCACACAGCATAATTTCCCCTTTCTGCTTTGCCTGGTTTTGCTCAGAGCACCAAACCTCACCTCAAAACAAGTCCCCAAGACCCGGGAGCAGGGCAGGACTTTGTCAGTTGCCCCAGATGAGCACCTTCAGGCACAAGCACTCCACACGCGTGTCATCTTCTTAGAAAGTCATTGATAATGAGTCCTGGGCAGTGGCCTGGGCCCTTGTAGCGGATGTCACACTACTCTTTCTCATCTACGTATCCCCACTCACCACAGAAGACCAAATTAATAAGAAGGGAAGTGACAGCTTTGCTGAGAAAAAGCTGTACAAACATGTTTGTGCTTTTCCTGTACCGTGACAGAGACAATTAGAACAGCTGTTGTTACATTAGTGACATCCACAGTTACTACGGGCAACCGGAGATACCAAGAGGATGAAATATCCACTGGGGTGAATGGGGACCAGATCACCCAGCACGTGGCCCGGAGTCTCTGTGCTTCCGGAAGCAGCAAGGGGTCACCCTGTCCGGAAGGGAGCCGTGATGGAATCAGCCCTCTCGCCCTGGTCTTCCTGCAGCCTCCCACTGGTCCCACCCTTCATCCTTTACCCAGCCTGCCCCAGGTGTCCACCCAGTTCCTGCTCCCACTTGTAAAAATCACCTGTTTGCTGGTGTCGCTGTCCCCGCGCTCAACTTGTAGAAGGCGGAGGTAATGGACGACTCAGGCATGCACAGAGCACAGGCACTCATCGCTATGTAGAGATGCAGTCTTTTTTTTTAAGACTATGATTTGATTTTTTTTTTTAAGATTTATTTACTATTTGAAAGGCAGAGTTACAGAGAGGCAGAGGCAGAGAGAGACAGAGGAGAGTAAGAGAGAGGGTGAGACAGAGAGGTCTTCCATCCACTGGTTCACCCTCCAGATGGCCACAATGGCCGGAACTGCACTGATCCGAAGCCAGGGGCCAGGAGCTTCTTCCGGATCTCTCACATGGGTGCAGGGGCCTAAGCACTTGGGCCATCTTCCACTGCTTTCCCAGGCCACAGCAGAGAGCTGGGTTGGAAGTGGAGCAGCCGGGACTCATATGGGATGCTGGCACTGCAGGCCACGCCTTTACCTGCTACGCCACAGCACGGGCCCCAAGATGCGGTCTTGGGGAGTGGAGCGTCTCACTGTTTCCAACCCTTCTTCTTTCTTTCACGATGTTGTTTCGCACTGATGATTTATAATTTGGGATAATGGGGGTCCTCACCAGTGGTGGTTTCCTCTCTGAAAACAGTTGAGTAGGAACTGACTATGGACAGGAGACAACTGTGCTTTTGTTTGGGGTTTGTAGGGAGCATTTCCAACCCTGTGGAGACCCTCTGTCCTCCCACCCTGCTGCGTCTCGCACACCCCCGCCCCCTCATCCTCAGCATCCTCATGCCGGGGTGGGGGGGGGGGAATTCTTCCCCTCTCTCTCTGTTCTTCCTTCTCATTATTCTGCTCTCTGAAACTCGTTTATCATGTTCAAAGACCAATTACTTTCTAAAAAGTGCTGACTTTCCATTTCCAGCCCCAGCTCTGGGTGAGCTCACACACCAGAGGAGCGCAGACCAGAGCCGCAGCTGTGACCCCAGGAGCGAGCAAGCAAGCAAGGGCTGAAGCTGAGCCCCTATCTCGGGGCAGGGCCATGTGAAGGCTGGAGCCTTGGCCTGCAGAGTTTGGCAGGGAAACACACTCGGGGAAGCAGAAGAACAGTTTGGAATGATAAAGCACCAGGGTGGAGGGGGCAGGGTTTGAGGAACAATGAGAGAAAGAAGCCAAATGATGATTTGATTGAAGCGTCAGCATTGGCTGGCTCCGAGAGCCCCTCTAGAGAACACACAGCAGACTGCGGTTTCTCCCGAGAATGTCGGAATCTCAGATAAGACCAGGATGTTTTTGTACACTACTTGGACTTGAAGTTTCTCTTAAGTGGCTCAAGCTGTCCCGTGCTTGTGATCCGTGCTAACCCATATATGTTCCTTCAATTTGAAAAAGATTCGGTGATTAGACCCCAGGCAAGGAGCCTCAGCCGTGAGCCAGGGAGGCAGAGGATGAGCTGTGCTGGAAGTTCGGGCAGAGTCAGCGTCTGTGACAGGCGGCGCCCAGCGGAGCTCTGTCTCACTTCCGAGTGATCCTAGGAGGCTCCTGAGGGCTCCTGCCTTTCCCTGGCCTGGAACTGAATATCGCCTCTCACGATTGTGCTTGGAGTTTCTTGCTAACAGGGCACACCCGACAAGGCCACACCTCTCCCTCCAAAAACCCCGCTGGTCCAGCTATTCTGTTCCCACCCCCACGTCCCCACCTCCCAGCTTCTGCACCTTCCCCCCCGACTCAGCTTCCTCCAGCCGGAACGCCCAACTCGTCCCTCCCACAAGACCCAAGAACCGTCCCTCTGCAAAACCTTCCCCAGTTAAGTGCCAACCACCACTCCCCACTACGGCACCGACATCCCTGCGGCGAGTGGGGCTTGAGTGTGGTTTTATTTTTGGCACGTTTCCTCCCATTCAAAGGTGGCCTTTCAAAGTACATAACACATCTGTTTGCCCATATAAGTAACAACTAAGGGAACTCAGAGATTTTCTCCTGCTTATTAAGTTATAGACCATCTGCTTAAATGTAGCTATTCAGGAAGAGAAGATTAAAATGGGGTCTCTCCCCTGTGGGGAGACATTTTGGACTGGACGGTTCTTTGCTGGGGCAGGAGGGTGCTGCGTGTGCATTGAAGAATGTTGGGCAGCCTCTCTGGTCACCAGCACACCAGTCACCCTGCCATGACAACCAGCGACTTCCGCAGACGTTATCACACGTGCCCTGGTGGCAAAATCATCCCTGGTTGAAGCTACTGACTGTAACCCAGTTCTTGACATAGCTGTTTCTCTTGAATACTTCTGTGTAAGTTAGCAGATCAGATGCAAAGACCTGGTGAGAGTAG
Organism: Oryctolagus cuniculus; assembly: GCF_051225735.1. Taxonomy (NCBI): domain Eukaryota; kingdom Metazoa; phylum Chordata; class Mammalia; order Lagomorpha; family Leporidae; genus Oryctolagus; species Oryctolagus cuniculus. Next base: position 5,362,770 of record NC_142881.1, read on the forward strand.
CTGTTGGGATTGAGGCAGCGTTATCAAATGGTTGGAAATTTTTATCCTCGGAGGGGTAAACAGTGAGGAAAGGGGTTAAGGGAATAATTTTTTTTTGACAGGCAGAGTGGACAGTGAGAGAGAGAGAGACAGAGAGAAAGGTCTTCCTTTTTGCCGTTGGTTCACCCTCCAATGGCTGCTGCGGCCGGCGTACCGCGCTGATCCGAAGGCAGGAGCCAGGTGCTTCTCCTGGTCTCCCATGGGGTGCAGGGCCCAAGCACCTGGGCCATCCTCCACTGCACTCCCTGGCCACAGCAGAGAGCTGGCCTGGAAGAGGGGCAACCGGGGCAGAATCCGGTATCCCGATCAGGACTAGAACCCGGTGTGCCGGCGCTGCAAGGTGGAGGATTAGCCTAGTGAGCCGCGGCGCCGGCCAGGTCAAGGGAATAATCTGAAGAGGCAGTGACACAGGGGTGAGAGAGAAAAGTGGGATAGCAATGGCAGTAAAACACTAGACAGGAATGTAGACTCTGATTGAGCCTTCATATTGGAGGGTAATTCAGGAAGTTCCTGGAAAACCTGAATTAAAAGATGAGTTTACTTTGATGATAATTTGAAATCCGTGTTTTCTTTTCCACAATACACATTTCCCATGAGCTCTTTGAAGCCCTGCCTACCTGCTATTCTTTACTGGGGGCCAGGGCTGCTTGGTAAAAAGTCTCCTGCCAGGAAATCAAGCCAGCATCTGGCTGTGCCTCCTGGAAGCCCGGTGACCTCGGGAAAGCTGCCTAACTTCCCGGAGGCTTTCTTCTTCGCGCGTCAGGTGGATTTCTTCATCTCTGTGGCCCTGCACGTGCCTGGGAAGTAGTATATGCTCACAAATATGTTGAGTGGACGAGAAAAATGAAGACGTTGGGGCATCGGGAGACATCTGGGCTGTGAAGCTAGGGACTGAAATTCCAGGCGGGATGTGAGGGCCCAGGGTTGGGATCTTCCTCCAGTGGGAAAATGCGTCATCGGAGAGGAAGGCGCGGCGTGGACACGGGCAGGGTCTGAGCCGCCACAGCCTCGTCCCCTGGACTCTGCGCACTTGCTCTGCTTCTCAGTGCTGTGCCATGATTTCAGTGTTCGCATCAGGGTTGGTCTTCCCTCTCCATTGCTTCCACGTGTCCAAGCAGCTGGCAGAAATAATATTCCTCTTGCTAGAGAAAAGTCTTAGTATTCCTTTAGTGCACTTTGCTGCTGCTCAATTCTTTCTGTTTGAAGAATATCTCTTTCACCTACAATTTTGAAGGATATGTCATGGGAAACAGAACCGTACGAGTCAATTATTTTCCTTAAGTCTTCTAGCATAGGGGTCTCCAAAACCTGCATGAAAGTGCATATCCTGGGAAAACTCTGCATGGATTTTTAAAAAATTGCATTGCATCAAAGTAAGCTTATCTTTGAATTCTGTTTTCCAAAAACTTTGTGAAATATCCTGGGATATTGTTTTCTGTGATGTCATTTGTCAACTATTGTTGCTCTTTTTCTTTAACAATGTTACTATGACTCACGTAGGTTTGGCTTTTCTATTTTATGTACTTATGGAGATAAGCATTTTTTGAGAGGTGGAGGCAGAGAGAACCCATTCACTGATTCACTCCCTAAATGCTGGGAGCCAGGACTCCATCCAGGTTGCTCAGCTGGGTGGCGGAGACGTTGCCGTCTGAGCCGTTGCTGTGCCGCCCAGATCGTGTGTTAGCAGGAAGCTGGAACTGGATGCAGGTCCAAGGCTCACATCCAGGTGCTCTAACAGGGAATGCAGGTGTCCCAGCCCCCAGGACAGACACCTGCCCCAGCTTCTTCCTGGTGTGTTCACATGAATGATTTAATCTATTTTGCCAGCTTTGGTAGATTCCTAATAGCTTTCTTGTCAAGTGCTGATCCTGTTATGTTTTCTCTCACTACCTTTTTGGCATCTGATTGTACACACCTTTCACCATGTCCCATACCTCTGGAGCTCTGTCTAAATCTCCCGCCCTTTGTCTCTTTGTGCTTAAATCCTGCATATTTTCTTCAGGCCTTTCTTCCACTGCACTGTTTCTCTCTTTAGCTGTGTTTAAACTGCTGTTGAGATCACTTCTCATTCATTCTTTCACCTGGGTTGTGGCCCTGTGAGATCCAAACTCAGATCCCAGCGTGGAAGATTCTCAGTATCCCCTTCTGTCAGGCTCATCTCCAGTTCCTGCCCGTGTAGCCCCCTGACTCTTGTGGCTCAGCAGATTAAGCTGCAGCCTGCAGTGCCGTCATCCCATAGGAGCATGCGTTCCTGTCCTGGCTGCTCCACTTCTGATACATCTCCCTGCAAATGCACCTTGGAAAGCAGTGGAAGGTGACCCAAGTACTTGGGACCCTGTAGGACAGAGTTCCTGGCTCCTGGATTTGGCCTGGCCTAGACATGGCTGTTATAGACATTTGGGGAGTAAACCAGCAGATGGGAGATCTTTCTCTGTTTCTCCCTTTTCCTCTCACTCTCTCTGTATAACTCTGCCTTTCAAACAAATAAGTAAATCTGTTTTAAAAAGAAAGAAAAGAAAGTTCTGAGATTTTTTCAGCCTCTCAACTGCCTCTTACACTGTAGATGCCTTCAGGGAGAAAGTTAACCCCAATTCTGGAGCCCTGCCCTGCTGTCCTTGTCTACCTGGGCCGTGGCGCCAATGTCCTTCCTTCCCTTGGAAACTCTGCGTTGCTGTCACATATCATTTTAATGCATTTCCTCAAGATGGCCTGGTTATTTTCAGTGGGAAGATGGCTCCAAATGTCTCCCGCTGTCATGACCAGAAGCAAAGGCCTTCGTTCTTACAATGTCAGTTTAGCGGCTGAAAATGTCTTATCATGAGATTCCTGTCATTTTTTTAAAAAATCATTCCCCTGGGGTGGACATACAGGTGATTTCTGAGTGTCCACTGTGAGCTGTGCTATGTGTCTTTCTGCATGCTTTTCTAGTTATTTCCTTCAGGATGACTTTCGGGAGTGGAATTGTTGAATCCAAGCTGTGCACATTTTGGAGGCGTACGGTGGCTATTTGCAGTTAGCTTCACGGAGGGCTGTGGCAGGGCACACTCTGACCAGCTGTCCCTGGCAGGGTTCCTGATGCCGCAGCAACACTGGCGTCTCACACGTTAGCAGGTCTGGCCTGACCCTGGTAGCTACCAGGCGGGCTAAGACAATGTGCTTTTGAAGAAGCTCTCAACAGGTTGGAATTGTGGGTTGAAACTCACAGGGTAAGGCAACAGGTAAAGTGACAAGGCCTCCACTTCAGTTAAAAAAGAAAAACTAAGGAGGCAGGTGTGCACCAGGGAACTCCGCTGTCCCAGCAGGCCAGGGGAAGAAGAGCTGGGCTCGCAGCAGATGACCGGCTGACGCACTCCTGGATTCGTTTGTAGACCGCGAAGGCACAGATCAAAGAGGTTAGGGGTCTCGATGAACTCCGGGGTAGGAGACGCATATGTGAAATCGTCTCCCCATGCTTGTATTTGACGAGGAATGGGTGCACCTGTCAGGATTCTGGAACAGGCACAAATGGTGGCTGGCCTGTCATTGTACCCTGAGGGAAAAAAATGGAAGGAACATGGTGCGTAGCTCCCACAGAAGGTGTGGACTTTGCGTGACTCCGGTACGTTCATTCTTTTCTACCACATTTAAAAATATCTTAAAATAGGGTCGGTGGTGTGGCACAGCAGGTTAAACCGGTGCTTGTGGCGCTGGTGTCCCGTATGTAAGTGCTGGTTTGAGTCCCGGCTGCTCTGCTTCCAGTCCAGCTGCCTGCTCGTGGCCCTGAGAAAGCAGGGGAAGATGACCCAGTACCTGGACTCCTGCCACCCGCGGGAGAGACCTGGATGGAGTTCCAGGCTCCTGACTCCTGCCTGACTCCGCCCCGGCTGTTGCAGCCATTTGAGGAGTAAACTAACAGATGGAAAATTCATTCTCTCTCACTTTCTCTCTCTCTCTCTGCTTTTCTGTGTGTTCCTCTGTCAGTCTGCCTTTCAAATAAGCTAAACTTAAAACACATTTTAAGATCAGAAGCACATGACCACACACTGTGCGCTGTAAGTGCTTTGGCACTGTTTCCAGACGCCCGGCACCCTCGGGGCTGGAGGGCGCCTCCTGTTCTCTGCAGTCGCTGGCTCTCAGGATCTCTGTGCCCCAGGACTGTGGCTTGGTGGTAGCAGAGAGGATGTGAGATGTGTGATCCCCCGTGCTGTGTCGTGTCTGTGTGTGTGTGTGTGTTCACACTTCATCACAGCAGCGTATTTTAGTTTCAATTGTCAGAGGTCGGAAGGTGGGCTTGCCTTCAGGCCACTCCGCTCCGTCATCCGGGGCAGGAGAAGAGTCGCTGTGCTGAGGGCCGGAGTCCCCTAGAATCACTGAGAATCACCAGCCATTGTTTTCCTGTTCAGGTGACTCTGCGGGGTGGTGTTACTGAGGTTCTCAGGAAGCCTGGTGCTCTTAGTTCCAGTGGGAGAGCAGAACTAACTGTGTGTGCCCGTGTGTTTGTCGTAAGATGCTGGGTGTGGGAGGTAGGAGCAGGAGGCTTTTGCTGGCTTGGGGGTGGAGGGACAGAAAAGATTCCTCATCAAGAGAGCCAGGCATGTGGCAGGTGGCACAGCCCCGCTCAGTCACCTTGAATGCTCCCCCGCCCCAGCCCTGGGCTGGTAGTGATGGAAATGATGTCATTTAATGCGCCCAGCTGGTTTATCATGATTGACAGGTGGGGAGGCGGGACTCAGAGGGGCTGGCGATGGTGTTCAGTGCTGCGGTTTGGATTTGAGTCCCTGACTGTGTGAGCCTAATTTATTTTATGGGAAACGAAGGAATCTAGAAACTAACGAAGTTCTAGTTTTGTATGGGAAGCTACTTACAAGCTTAATTGCTGACTTTTATGCTCCACTAAGCCTGCATTTTCCATTTATGAAGTCTTAACAGAGAAAACTGTCATTTAAACTTGATGTCCATGGAGCACTTTATACATATTTTTATTTCAGTGCACCTGCAGGTAGGATCCTACTTTATAGTAGAGGAACACATACACACGCACGCACACACACACACATGCACACACATACACACACACACACATACCCACACATACGTATGCACACACATACACATGCGCACACATACATGCACGTGCACACACACATACATATGCACACACACAATACACACGTGCACACACACATACATACACACGCGCATACACACATGCACACACATACACACACATGCGCGCACCCACCCACCCACACGCACACACATACACACACGCACACACGTACACACACATGCACATACATGCATGTGTGCATATACACATATGCACACACACACGTACACGCATGCCACACACATTAACACACACACACATGCACACATGCACGCACACATGTGAGCACACACACACACACACACACACACACTGTTCTTGTGCAAAATTTCTTTCAGCTAGTAATTTCCCTGAAATATTTTCTGAAGCGTTCGCTTTGAAATTCCTACAACTAAGACGTTTTCCAGCAGGCATTCAGGGATCCCTGCATGACGCGTCACCTCTAGGAAATAATGGAATTTTGGGTTACAGTGGTGAAAAATCTTGTTGGCAGGTTACAAGTCATTCCTGCCCGTGTGCTATATCTGTTAGCCAGCCTGTCTCTTCTGTTTCGCCAAGTGGAGATTATTTCATGTTATTGTCTAGTTAAGTTGATTACTTGCCCAGTTCCTATCCTTGTCAGGACAGGGAGAGAGCCCTGAACATCCAAGCCACCTCCCAGCAGCACAGCTGCGTGTGGGCCCCGGAGGAAGTGAAGGTGCAGCCATGACCGTGAGCTGACTTGGTCGTGTCCACTTCAAGGCAGCCGACATGGTCCTGCTAGAAATGCTACCGTTCCCACCATGACTGCCGGGATGCTGCCGTCTTTCCCCTCTCCTGGTTTGGTTTCAGATGTGCCAGTCCAGGAAGGCGCAGTAGGCTCAGGATTCAGTAATCACCCATCTGTAGTAAGCAAACTTTTCTGTTTTGGTTTGAAAATTGTGTTGAGGATGAACTTAAATGTACCTAACTTTGTCTATGTAACATCAACAACACAATAGGTGGTAAATTGATTGGTACAGTCTAATCAGATATTGTAATGACTTTGAACTTCGTAGCAAATATCAAAATTGTTCACCAGGGTGGATATCGGGACCTACAGCACTACCAGGATCCACCAGGTAAATATCAGAGGAGGGACTGTGCAGAAGTGCTTTGTACTGCATTGAAGGAGTTAATGCACAGAAGCATTGTGTCTGGACCTTCTGTGTGTGGTGAAGCAGACAGGTAGACTAAGGCCTCAGGAACTACAGCCTGGGGAGTACACAGGACACTGTACACAGTCACAGCCTGGGGAGTGCACACAGGACACTGTACACAGTCACAGCCTGCGGAGTGCACACAGGACACTGTACACAGTTACAGCCTGTGGAGTGCACACAGGACACTGTACACAGTCACAGCCTGGAGAGTACACACAGGACACTGTACACAGTTACAGCCTGGGGAGTACACAGGACACTGTACACAGTTATAGCCTGGGGAGTACACAGGACACTGTACACAGTTACAGCCTCAGAAGTACACAGGACACTGTACACAGTTACAGCCTGGGGAGTGCACTCAGGACACTGTACACAGTTACAGCCTGGGGAGTGCACACAGGACACTGTACACAGTCACAGCCTGCGGAGTACACACAGGACTCTGTACACAGTCACAGCCTGGGGAGTACACAGGACACTGTACACAGTCACAGCCTGGAGAGTACACACAGGACACTGTACACAGCTACAGCCTGGGGAGTACACAGGACACTGTACACAGTTACAGCCTGGAGAGTACACACAGGACACTGTACACAGTTACAGCCTGGGGAGTACACAGGACACTGTACACAGTTACAGCCTGGGGAGTACACAGGACACTGTACACAGTCACAGCCTGGAGAGTACACACAGGACACTGTACACAGCTACAGCCTGGGGAGTACACAGGACACTGTACACAGTTACAGCCTGGAGAGTACACACAGGACACTGTACACAGTTACAGCCTGGGGAGTACACAGGACACTGTACACAGTTACAGCCTGGGGAGTACACAGATCACTGTACACAGTTAGAGCCTGGAGAGTACACACAGGACACTGTACACAGTTACAGCCTGGGGAGTACACAGATCACTGTACACAGTTAGAGCCTGGAGAGTACACACAGGACACTGTACACAGTTACAGCCTGGGGAGTACACAGGACACTGTACACAGTCACAGCCTGGGGAGTACACAGTACACTGTACACAGTTACAGCTGGGGATTGCACAGTACACTGTACACAGTTACAGCCTTTGGAGAGCACACAGGACACTGTACACAGTTACAGCCTGTGGAGAGCACACAGGACACTGTACATAGTTATAGCCTGGGGAGTACCCTGGGGAGTGCACACAGGACACTGTACACAGTCACAGCCTGGGGAGTACACTGGACACTGCACAGCACAGCAGGATAATTGCCCTCCAGTTCTGCGTGGCCACGTCACATAAAATGTGGAGGCAGAGAGGTGAGTTCCATTGGAGCCAACAATAGGACTTCTGGAGCCAGGAGCACCTGGGTGTTGTGGGATGGCAGTGTTTCAGGAAGGTGAGGCAAGCAGAGCAAGGCGTGGGCGCTCATTTGTCCGTCTCTCATGTGTGAGTTATACCCTTTCACCCTCCTGTTTTTAGCTTTCCCTTTTAAAATGTGCCTTGTAATTAACAGGCAATAATTGAACGTGTTTTTAGGGTCCAGTGTGAATTTCAGTATGTGCGTGCATCGTGTCGTATTCAGCTCGGGGCATTTAGATCCTCTGTCATCTCAGTTCTTGGTGTTGAGAACTTTCAGAGTCCTCTCTTCCGGCCGTTTGGATAGATGTGACTTGATACTGTCTGGCAGGAGACCAGGGGCCCGGCGTGTTGTAAGCGGGAGCGGCTGGCCGGGTGGCAGGTGACAGGCCACCTTACTCTGTGGACTGCACACTGCATCCCGTAGGCGCCATGGGGCTGGGAGATTTGTTGGCCTCTGCTTTGTCTTGGCCAGCTGTCGCCACCTGAAATGCAGGGCCAGCACCAGTACTGCCGCTTTTCTCAAGTTTTTCCCTACTGAGAAGTGGGCAGTGGGAGTTGTGTGAGAATTCTCCAGCCCGCTAGATGCTAGAACTGAGTGGGATCGCCATCCCCAGGTGGCACGTGCGCCAGCCTGGGAGACGCGTGAACACTGAGGCTCTGTGACAGCCTAAGCGCCACCTGGGAACTTGGCATCCACACCCACACCCAGCCCTGCCGCACGCCCACACCCAGCCCCTGCCCCACACCCACACCCAGCCCTGCCCCACACCCAGCCCTGCCGCACACCCACACCCAGCCCTGCCCCACACCCAGCCCTGCCGCACGCCCACACCCAGCCCTGCCCCACGCCCACACCCAGCCCCTGCCGCACGCCCACACCCAGCCCTGCCGCACGCCCACACCCAGCCCCTGCCCCACGCCCACACCCAGCCCTGCCCCACGCCCACACCCAGCCCCTGCCCCACGCCCACACCCAGCCCTGCCGCACGCCCACACCCAGCCCAGCCGCACACCCAGCCCTGCCGCACGCCCACACCCAGCCCTGCCCCACACCCAGCCCTGCCGCACGCCCACACCCAGCCTTGCCACACACCCACACCCAGCCCTGCCGCACGCCCACACCCAGCCCTGCTCCACACCCAGCCCTGCCGCACGCCCACACCCAGCCCTGCTCCACACCCAGCCCTGCCGCACGCCCACACCCAGCCCTGCCGCACGCCCACACCCAGCCCCTGCCCCACACCCACACCCAGCCCTGCCCCACACCCAGCCCTGCCGCACGCCCACACCCAGCCCTGCCGCACGCCCACACCCAGCCCTGCTCCACACCCAGCCCTGCCGCATGCTCACACCCAGCCCTGCCGCACGCCCACACCCAGCCCCTGCCCCACACCCAGCCCTGCCGCACGCCCACACCCAGCCCTGCCGCACGCCCACACCCAGCCCCTGCCCCACACCCACACCCAGCCCTGCCCCACACCCAGCCCTGCCGCACGCCCACACCCAGCCCTGCCGCACGCCCACACCCAGCCCTGCTCCACACCCAGCCCTGCCGCATGCTCACACCCAGCCCTGCCGCACGCCCACACCCAGCCCCTGCCCCACGCCCACACCCAGCCCTGCCGCACGCCCACACCCAGCCCCTGCCCCACGCCCACACCCAGCCCCTGCCCCACGCCCACACCCAGCCCCTGCCCCACGCCCACACCCAGCCCCTGCCGCACGCCCACACCCAGCCCTGCCGCACGCCCACACCCAGCCCTGCTCCACACCCAGCCCTGCCGCACGCCCACACCCAGCCCTGCTCCACACCCAGCCCTGCCGCACGCCCACACCCAGCCCCTGCCCCACGCCCACACCCAGCCCTGCCCCACACCCAGCCCTGCCGCACGCCCACACCCAGCCCTGCTCCACACCCAGCCCTGCCGCACGCCCACACCCACCCCCTGCCGCACGCCCACACCCAGCCTTGCCACACACCCACACCCAGCCCTGCCGCACGCCCACACCCACCCCCTGCCGCACGCCCACACCCAGCCTTGCCACACACCCACACCCAGCCCTGCCGCACGCCCACACCCAGCCCTGCTCCACACCCAACCCTGCCCCACGCCCACACCCAGCCCCTGCCCCACGCCCACACCCAGCCCTGCCGCACGCCCACACCCAGCCCCACGCCCACACCCAGCCCCTGCCACACGCCCACACCCAGCCCTGCCACACACCCACACCCAGCCCTGCCGCACGCCCACACCCAGCCCCTGCCCCACGCCCACACCCAGCCCTGCCCCACACCCAGCCCCTGCCCCACGCCCACACCCAGCCCTGCCCCACACCCAGCCCTGCCGCACGCCCACACCCAGCCCTGCCCCACGCCCACACCCAGCCCCTGCCGCACGCCCACACCCAGCCCCTGCCGCACATCCACCGCATCAGAAACTCTGCTGCGGGGCCTGCAGTCTGCGTTTTCACAAACCCACAGGTGGATGTGGGGCTCGCTCGAGTTTGACAATTTTTTTTTTTACCCTCTTGAAAGCCTGGGGAAGTAACCAACACAGAATAATATTTCACGTTGTATAAAATTCTATGAAATTCAGGTGTCGGTGTCCAGAGTGAGGTCGCCTTGGACTCAGCCCCACTCATTCACGCCGTCTGTGGCTGCCTCTGTGCTGGGGTGGCGGGGGCTCCCGGAGCAGAAAGCTTTTAGTGTCCGCCCCTTTGTGGAAAACCTGCATCCCCCCTGCTCAGGAGCGCCGGGGCTGGCACGTGGGTGGTCAGAAACTCTCCTTCCAGACTTCTGGTGCAGCATGGTGGTGGCGACAGGGAGGAGGGGGCTGCAAGGGGAGGTCGCGCTTGGGGAGGCTGGGGAGGGGGTGCAGCGTGCACGGTAGCATCCGGGGATCAGGGGCAGGGTGCGGGGCACCATGGCCTCACGGAGCACCTGCGACGCACGCCTTGGACTCCAGAGAGAGGCTGGAGCTAGAGATTGGGAACCAAGGGTTTCCCGTGTATCGGATGGTTTTCGGTGCCTGTCGCTGGGTTTTGCTAACACCTCAGCATCAGAACGGTTACATCCCAGCCTTCGTTCAGCAAAGACAAGACGAAGAGTGCTTCGAAAAGTTTCTGGAAAGTAGAATTAAAGGCAGGGAGGGAGAAGCGTTTGGTCTGGCAGTTCAGACCCTGGTTCGCATGCATCACACGGCAGAGCCCCACTGTGGCTCCCGACTCCAGGTGCCTGCTAATGCAGACTCCCAGGCAGCGGCCACGGCTCCGGGACGAGAGTCCTGGCTCCCCACGGGGGAGACCCAGACTGAGTTCCGGGCTCCCACAGGCTCGCCCCAGTCCGCCTCTGGCCATCGTGGGCATTTAGGGAGTGAAGCAGCACACAGCTCTGCGTTTTCTCTCTCTCTCTGGTTCTCGATCCTCCTCTCAAATTAATAAGTAAAGATTTTTAAAAAATGATGTGCATTTTCAATGAGCTTCTGGAAACCCTCTGGTGCACTGAGGACCGCTCTGTTCCCAGCACCAAGCCTGGTGGGAGATGGGTGCAGAGGCCGCTCACGCAGCCGGGTGCCCCGGGGGCGGAGCACTTCGGTTGCCCTTCCTGAGACCTGAGTCTCGGGTCCCACGGCTGCCCCCACCGCGCCGCCACCCAGCCGCACCCCGGCTCCGTTCTCCCGGCATTGCTGGAACTCCCATCCAGCCCCTGCCTGTGCCCCTCCCTCCTCTGCCTGTCTTCCTCCGGTTCTGAGGCTCCGGTGCCCCTCAAAAACCACTGGGCCAGCAGGTGCAGGTGGAGGGCAAGGCTGGGGCGGTCTTGGCACTGCATTTCAGGTGACAACGGCTGGCCAAGACAAAGCAGAGGCTGCCAAATCGCCCAGCCTGAAGTCAGGACAGGAGCACTCTCTCTGCGAGGCCCGTGGCATGGGTTTCCAGGGTGCGACTCGAATGTGTTTTATAAGAAGTGCACAGTGAGCTCCCATTCTGCTTGTGGTGGACAAATGTGTTTGTGCTCGGCCGCACTTGGTGTGCTTGGCAGCGCCTCTGACCGACGGCCGGGTGACTCTCTAGAGGGCTGACTGCATTCTGCTAATGTTTATTTGAGAGAGATTACGGTGATACTTTAAGAATGGCTCCGCGTCAGCACGGGACAGGGAGGTTCTGTAGAAGGCGGCTTGCGCACACACCAACTGGCAACTTACGCTATTAACTTCCTCTGACAGCCCTGAAATGGTGTTCTGGGGGAAAAGAGACACATGAACATTTCCAGATATCAAATTAGTGAGATAAATGACCTCTGTGTTGGAAACCAAGCCTTCTGGATAATAAACACGGAGCATGATATTTTACGGCCGGCTGTGTCTTAGAAGCTAGGGCGAGGCCTTCCAAAAGGCACAGCTCTGTGCTGTTCTGTGATATTTTAATACCCGGATTATGTCAGGAAGCACATCTTAGAAAGCACTGCCTTCAAAATAATTCACATCGGAATGAATTATTCATGTGCTTTGTGCCGTAGCCAGACAAGTCTTCTAGAACTTTCTATCTCGTTCTTTAATCCTGGTCACATTTTGCGTAAGGTCAGTTTTCCCATATGGAAGAAGGAGGAGTGCTAAGTTGTTTTCAGCCATCCACCCAGGACTGACCTGATGCCTAGATTATAAATCAACCTTTAGCTAACAAATGTAAAACATTCCCATGGACTGGCGCCGCGGCTCACTAGGCTAATCCTCCGCCTGTGGTGCCAGCATACCGGGTTCTAGTCCCAGTCGGGGCACCCGATTCTGTCCCGGTTGCCCCTCTTCCAGGCCAGCTCTCTGCTGTGGCCAGGGAGTGCAGTGGAGGATGGCCCAAGTGCTTGGGCCCTGCACCCCATGGGAGACCAGGAGAAGCACCTGGCTCCTGGCTTCAGATCAGCACAGTGCACCAGCCACAGTGGCCATTGGAGGGTGAACCAATGGTAAAGGAAGACCTTTCTCTCTGTCTCTCTCTCTCACTGTCCACTCTGCCTGTAAAAAAAAAAATAATAAGGATGCATTTTCATTTCATCATGCATGATATTTTCCCAACAGACAATTCATCATTTGAATTTCATATCAATCTTATAATTATTTCAGTTTTTGAGTGCTGCTGGAACAAATTAGCATGATTCACATGGCTTAAACCTCACACATTGGCTGTCTCCCGGTTCTCAAGGTCAGAAGTCCAGTGGACAAGGCCGGGTCCTCTGTTACGGCTCTCCGGGGGAAGGCCTACAGGTGCCTCTGCGTCTCTGTGGGAGGCGCTCAGGGAGGGTCTGTTTCCTGCTCAGTTAGGATGTGAGGTGCAGCCTTTGTGGCTATAGGGCCAGCGTCCCTATCTTCTTCCCGGCTTTAAGTCAAGGGCCGTTCCCAGCCTCCACAGCCACCACATGCTGTGGCTTGTGGCTCTTGGCTTCTTGCTCCATCTTCAGAGTGAGCAAGTGGCTTATGTCCCGCTCTGTCCCACGTCTTTTACCACATCTATGACAGACTGTCTTGGGATTCTGTAAGGCCCACACACACGATGTAGGTCAGTGTCCTGTCTCAAGTCCTTGACCTCGATCAAGCTTCCTGTCCCTTTCCTCAAGCAGGAGATGTGACCGCAGGTTACAGCGTTGGCAGGTGGACACCCTGGGGACCGTCCTCCCACATCCACACTAACAGATGGGAAGGTACTGCTGTCCCAGTTTGCCCAGTGGGGAAGCTGAGGCCCACAGCCACATGACGGCCCTTCCATCCAGCACCCACAGATGCCCCCAGTGGGCAGACTTCCCTTCCCAGTGTGTAGCCTCCTCTCCCAGATGAGACGAAACTGTTCTTTGTTATTTGAAATTATCTTTCCACTCCAGTCGGAGGCAGAAGAACCAGTCCATGGTCACCAGCTTTCAACTCAAGTGTCCTGAGAAATCAGTCAGGGTGCTCAACACCACATCCTCCACCACCTCCCAGAAGATGCTGGGTGGTGGTTGGGATGTGGGAGGAGGGAGGATGGCTGGGAAGATGCTGGGAGATGGTTGGGATGTGGGAGGTGGGAGGATGGCTGGGAAGATGCTGGGAGGTGGTTGGAGGATGCCAAGGTGAACCTGGCTTCCAGAGCCCAGCCCAGGCCTTCTTCCCTCGGTGAGCCCTCGTCGCCAGCCTACATGCGTTGCAGTGGTGCAGCCTTGACACTGCTCGTGGGGGCTGGCCCCCATGTGTACAGGATGCTGAGTCCACAGTGCCAGGGAACCTGAAGGTGCTCACGAGCCCATCCGGGGCCTGGCTGCCAGGAAGTCTCGTCTCCGCCAGTGCTGTCCCACATCCTCTCCTGGGCATCCCGGGCTCCCTGAGCCAGGAGCAGGCCGCCAGGTGGACAGAGGGGGCTGCCTCTCTTTGTGGCTGACAGGGACATCTGCACAGTACAGCTCTGAAGCTGGGAAGGTTTAGGGTCCGCTCGGCCCCAGTTAGAGGTCGATTTCAATAGCATGATGTCATTCTACGGTGCAGCCCCCGGTCACCATGTCACCACAAGCCACCATATCAAAGTGATGCAATGCCCTAAAAAAAGACACAGCTGGTTGTGCGAGAGCAAGCAGCCCCACTGTCAGGAGTCGGGGCTTCTCTGAGGGGGTGTCCAGGCTGACAGCAGGAGGATAAGCCACCCAGAGCACTCTGGGAGTGCTTCAGCGGGAGTCACTGGCTGCAGCGACCTGGGAGCTGAGCTGGGAGTCAGAGCCTGGAGAGCGAGAGCCGGATCAGTGAGAAGTGACACCTGTCGTGGGTGGATTGCATCCTGATTGTACGGCTCCGAGGGTGGCCGTGCATTTTCGTGTTTACTTCTAATGCGGGACCCTTGAGCATTTCTCGGACGGCTGGAGCGGTGAAGTCTCCCCGATTTTGCTGATCTGGAAAATACCTGATTTCCCCTTCACTTCCACAGAGTAGCTCTCTGGATGTAATATTCTGGGCTGGAAGTGTGTTTCTTTTAAGACCATACATGCATCACCTGCTCTCTACTGGCCTGTCGGGTATGCACAGTTTTGCTGTAGGTACAGGGATCACTGTGGGCTGGGGGCATCCCTCACCTCGCTCTGTGATGGTGGGGGGCGGGCAGGGAGACTGGCCAATAAGCCCCGGGTCGTGGGTGTGCGAGGCTGGGGAAAGCTTCACCGTGGTGGTCTCCAGATGGCTTTCTGGCAGGCTGCCTCGTCCCACCCTCTCCCAACCCGGCAGAAAGCACAAGAAGGCAACAGGTGAATGCTACGTGTGCTGTGGAACGGGCCATGGTCATCTCCATCCCGACACCACACTCGAGAAACCCCCGGCCAGCGCTTTCAGACGCCCTGAAGACAGCAGTGGGAAATCTAAGCAGTCTGACAGCTCTGCAGGCTGGCGATGGAACCGGTGAGCACGGAGTACGGAACCGGAGCTGAGAAGATCCCCGGGCCGCGGCGGCTGTGGTTTCCTGGTAGCAGGGAGGAGGCGGCTGAGAAGCTTCACGGCTAGCATGCCACGGAACACGGCGAGAAGACTCCCCACTACATAGCCCGGTGTCAGCGCACCAGCAGCCCACAGCTGTGGGACACGTCTCTGCAAAGCAGTTTTATCTAGAGACCCGAGGATAATGTGTGGCGAGCTGAGACGGGGACAAGTTGTTGGCTGATGTCAGTCCTCCACCAGGAAGAATCGTCAATCAATAGCTCATGATAAGCATGATCCTGGTCTATGTGACGCCTGATGGGCCCCAAGTCGGGATGCCCCCTTATGGTGCTACTGTACCCCATTTCCTCACTGTGCTATAGGGCAGTGAATTCAGCTCCATCTTCAGTCTGCAGTGCACGGACCCTCAAGGCTGTGGGACTCGTGCACTAATATTAAGGTGGCGCTCAGGATCGCCGCTAAATTCTCACAGCAGTGAGTGGTCCCCTGCCCCCCGATGCCCAGGCTGCCGTCTGGAGCACTAACTTAGTGCCGGAGAGGGATCCGGTTGTTGCAGAGTTCCCTGGAATGTGATGTTTTAATATTGCTGTTCTGCTTGGAAAATCAGACCCCTCTGAGCTTCCAGTATTGATGGATTTGATGAATGACTTTGGCAAAGAACAGACCAGAGTCTTGACAGGATGAAGTAGGAGTTGTGATGGGAGTGGATTTGGCCACAGACACTGATTTTCCCATTCTCAGTGGTGATTCCGTCCTGCCTGTCCGTCCTGCTGCCGAGCTGCTGCCCCAGAATCCCTGCTGCTCAATGAGGTCAGGTGGTTTCTAAGTGGTTAAGATTGGCATGGAAACACCAAGGAGCCGACGCTATGCGTTGTTCCAGCCACAGAAGGGCCCCTGAGCGCAAGAAAAGCAACGTTTATGGACTTGACTCCAGGTATTTGAGTGAGTCCCTAGTTACACAAATTAACAAAGGGCAGCCCTGCGTGGGGGATGCCAAGGAGGAGACCAGAGTTGGCTAACAAGTAAATCACTTCGTTCGCATCTGTTTGTGCTTGCCAGGCTGCCTGGCCAAGTACACTGGGGAGGAGTGCAGTGGCCATGGGGCTGGGCCCAGTTCTTCTCTGCGGACCTGCCTGGGCTCGCCGTCGGGGAGTCTGCAAAAAGCTCATTTCCCCGAGGAAGCCGTGTGCCTGCCATGAGTCCGTGTGCGCTGAGAGGAGGAGGCGTGATTAGCGTGGCCCAGTGACAAGGCTCCCATCTGAGGAGGGAAGGGAGATTCGGGGTAAATGCTCCATCCTTTCCTAGCCGGCACTGGGGACTTGCATCTGAGCCCTGGGTAGAACTAGAAACAAAGAGTAATTAAAAATAGCCAGAGCCATCTTATGAAAAACCCTATAGGGAGTTGAACCATGAGCCAAAGTCCTATTTCATATACACATTAGATGCACATATGTACATGCAACCCACCTGTTTCATATACACATGTAGATGAGTGTGTGTACATGCACCTGTTTCATTTACAATGTACAGGCACACGCATCCGTCTGTTTCATTTACGTCCAGAGGATGGAAGATCTCGATCTCTCTCTCTCTCTCTCTCTCTCTCTCCCCCCCTCTCTCCCCCTCCCCCCGCCCCTGTCCTGATCATCGTTCTTGCCTGCCCAGCCCCAGCCTGCATCACCCTGGCCTGCTGTCTCCCCCAGCCTGTGGCTGGGCCCTGCACACTGCTGGAGCAAGACAGGTGTGTAGGGCGGACGCAAAACAAACCCACCCTGGGGAGAGGGGAGTGAGGAAATACTCCTTCTGAGTGTACCTCGGAAACCAATTTAAAGATCCTGAGTCAAGTCAAGTGGTGCAAACCCCGCAACCCAGAGAGTCTATCCCAGGTACAGCCAGGGAAGCTCTTGTCCAAAACAGGACAGTGTATGCCGAAACACGAGAAACCTGCAGGAAGCACCACGGGTGTCCTTAGGGGAGTGGCCGTGTAAGTCGGTCACACGAAGGGATGCCGCAGAGTGGACTGTAGCTGCTCACAGCCGTGTGTGTGAACCGAGAGAAGGAGGGAGGGAGGGAGAGAGGCATCTTCCATCTACTGGCTCACTCCCCAAATTCCTGCAATAGCTCGGATGATCCAGAACAGTCCAGAAACCCAAAACTCCATCCGGGTCTCCCTTGTGGGCAACATGGAACCACGTACTTGGGCCATCACCTGCCTTCCCAGGTGCAGTAGCAGGAAGCTGGATCAGAAGTGCGGAGTAGCCTGGACTTACAGGCCATAGCTCCATGCGTTCACAGCACCCACCCCTACGTGCACAGGTTGCAAAATCAGGTCAACTAAAGGAAGCTGATGAAGCTGTACCAGAAACCAAGAGAAAGAGTAACAGGAAGCAGGGGAAAGAATTAGTGAGTTAGGGGTCGGAGACTAGTACGGGTTGGATGCATTTCCTTCCCCCAAAAGTGTTTGTTGAAGTCCCAACCCTCAGTACCTGGGAATGTGGCTGTGTTTGGAGACTTAGCTCTTAAACAGGTCACTGGGGTAGGGTGAGGTCGCGTGGTCAGGCCAGTCCGTGACACAGTGCTTCCTGGGAGGAGACAGGATCCGTCACCTACCCCCACAACATGGCGGCACCGCGTCCCTCCAACTCATGTGACCTTCACTTGTGGGTTTTGTTTCGTTTGGACTAATTCTTTTACTGTTGAATATTTGGAATTCATAAGTCATTTTATCTTAAAGTGCAACATGTGGGTAGTTTGTTCTCAGCATAGCCAAAACCCTGTATTGTAAAATAAATTTTAAAAAAGTTTCTCAAAACCTGGAGTTACCATGGTGCCTTTCTCAGCTGGGAGGCAGCCGTCTGGAGACCAAGGAGAGAAGCCTTGGAAGGAACTGAACCTGCCAATGGTTTGACGTTGACCGGAACTGAGAGGCAACACACGCCTGTTTTCCAAGCTGCCCTGCCTGTGGTGTGGCTGTGACAGCCCCAGCACACTAACACAGCCATCTGCGATCCTGACAGTGTTCTGCCTTTGCAGTGGGAGGGAATAATTCTATCGTTGCTTTGATAGACTGTTTTGGATGTACTTTCTCCAATTAAAAAAACAGAAGTATAATTACTGCCAGGCATTTAATTGATTTATTTAGCAAGTATTCAACAGAAGATGCAGTTCTAGTAGGGTAATCAATATGTCATTTTCTTAAAAAAAATTTATTTGAAAGAGACAGAGAGAGGATAGAATGCTTCCATCTGCTGGTTCAGTCCCCAAATGGCCACAGTGGCCAGGGCTGGGCCAGGCAGAGCCAGGAGCTTCGTCTGAGTCTCCCAAAAGGGTGTCAGAGGCCCAAGCATTTGCGCCATCTTATGCTGCTTCCCAAGGCCATTAGAAGGAGACTGGGTTGAAAGCGGAGCAGCCAGGCCGTGAACTGGTGCCCACATGGGATGCCGGCATCATGCAGTGGCTTTGCCCACTGTGCCACAACGACAGTTCCATTGTGTCGTTTTTAAGAAAAGGAATGCTACATTTCTCCAGTATTGATTTGTTTTCAACCAATGGATAACCCTCCAAAGAAAATGGACTGAACACATGCCTTTAAACTAAGCAGTGTAAAACTCTGTGGTTTTAAGTTAAACAGCTCTCCTTCTCCACTCATTCCTCTTACACCATTCACATCTCAACTAAAAGATCCAAACCGGGTCCTCTCACCTCCCTGGAGGAAAGCACGTGCGTTGGAAAGGTGCTGACATTGGAAACTTTCGACAGCTCTGTAGTTACTTTACTGGAATTGATACAAATGCAAGTGTCTAAGCTAGCTTAGTTCTTTGGAGAGACGCATACTGCAAGTGATTTCTTTTTAATAGCAAATATGATTTCAGGACTTAGTGATAATATTTGTGGATAGCTTCAACAAACACAATTGTCACTAAAATGCTCAGTGCTTTATACTCAAACATGGTTAAACAGCGCGTTACCTATACATATGGTGTTTGGACATATTTTGACAGAATACTGAAACATATTTTTGTTTTAGTAGTTGATTGTAAATGTAATTAAATCTTTTCCAACATATTAATAAGTACACATCGCAAACTCTGGGGAGAGCATTATGTAAGTGTTTATAATTAAAATCCAAATCCAAGTGCCAGAGAGTACAAGGAAAACTAGGCACAGGTCCCCGGGACAGACCCGCCAGCAAATGCGGGCTCCTAAAAAGCCCCTCCGTGTGCTGTGTTGGAAAGAAGTAATATGAGTTTAAGGGTGCAACTAAGAGTATCGATTTTAAAATTTCAGCAGACAGAAATCCATACAATTCTTAGACATACCGGACAGCCTCAAAATATGTTAATTAAGAAGTGTGTTTGCATTGCCTTTTGCTAAAATGAATCAATAAAAACAAGCGCTGTTTAACCCCAGAAAATACACACAAATATTTTGCACGTGTGGAGGTTCAGCAGTTTTACTCTGGAGCTTAAGGAACTGTTTAAAACATAGCCTCGGCCTGCGCGGTGGCTCACTTGGATAATCCACTGCCTGTGGTACCAGCACCCCGGGTTCTAGTCCCGACTGCTCCTCTTCCAGTCCAACTCTCTGCTGTGGCCCGGGAAGGCAGTGGAGGATGGCCCAAGTGCTTGGGACCTGCACCCGCATGGGAGACCAGGAGGAAGCACCTGGCTCCTGGCTTTGGATCAGTGCAGTGCCGGCTGTGGTGGCCATTAGAGGGGTGAACCAACAGAAGGAAGACCTTTCTCTTTGTCTCTCCCTCTCTCACTAACTCTGCCTGGCAAAACAAACAAACAAACAAACAAAAAAAAAAAAAAACAAAAAAACAAAAACCAACCACACAGCCTCCATCAATAACTCGAGGAGGGTACCCTCCAGCCGTGTTACCTGCTGCAGAGGCCTGCTGTCAAGTAGCAGGTGGTGCGGGAGCCTGGACTCCCTGCCCCCACCACCCCCTCCAGGGATGCTGGGGCAGAGCACTAGGGAACGCTTGCTCCACTGTGGCCTGAGAACTCGCGTGACAATGACTTGCTGTGGGTTTTGTTGCTGTTTGTTTCATTTTGTTTTTCAGTGTTGCATATTGGGAATTCATAATCCCTTTTATCTTTTTTAAAAGATTTATTTATTCATTTGAATGGCAGAGTTACAGAGAGAGAGAAACAGAGGCAGAGGCAGAGAGAGGGTCTTCCATCTGCCGGTTCACTTCCCAGTTGGCTGCAATGGCCGGAGCTGCACCCATCCGAAGCCAGGAGCCAGGAGCTAGGAGCTTCTTTCAGGTTTCCCATGCGGGTGCAGGGGCCCAAGGACTTGGGCCATCTTCTACTGCTTTCCCAGGGCCCCAGCAGAGAGCTGGATCAGAAGTGGAGCAGCCAAGACTTGAGCCAGCGCCCATATGGGATGCCGGCACTGCAGGCCATGGCTTTACCGGCTGTGCCACAGCACTGGCCCTAATCCGTTCTTACGGTGCAGTTTATACATAGCATAGCCAAAACCCTATGTTGTGTAAAAAATAAATAAATAAAAAAATAAAAGGCTCTTGTACACCCAAGTTGAAGTTGCCACGGTGCCTTTCAGCTACTGGGAATGTGGAAAACCGCCTATAAACTATTGTTGTCAAGGCTCTTAGGCAACGTAATTGACAAAGCAAAGGCAGACAAAGCCGTGTGGGTGGTGACGTTGTCCCAACAGGGCTGTCACCCGCAATACTTGTGTGCTGTGTGTGGTAGAAACCAGGTGCCCGTCCCCCGGGGTGCCCCCATCTCCCTCCACTTTTCTCCCTTCCAGCCACCAAGAAGCCTTAACGGATACACTCGGCTGCGACGGGGTCTAGCCCTTTCTCGGGGGGCCTCACCATTAGGGACGAACCCCTCCTCTTCTCACACTGGCCAGGACAGCCGTGCCCCTGAACACAGCATGGATGGGGGCTGACCCGGTGCCTGCATGGGCTGGGTCCCTCGTCTGGGTGCCTGTGTGGGCTGGGTCCACTCTCCTGGTGCTGTCAGATTGCAAACACAATGCTGCTTGTTTTGAGACACCCGGGAAGACACTTCCATTCTCCCAGGAAGTAATGCCCGAGGACTATGTGAGTGCCCAGTTGGAGCCCAACACGAGGGAGGGAGACGTGAGCGTCAGTCACCCGGCATCACTGAGGGTACAGGAAGTGAGAGGAGAGGAGCGGGTCTTCAGAGAGCAAGCCGGGGATGGCGAGCGCAGGTTGTCATGGTAAGGACTCCACGCCACTGGACTCCAAGCATCACATCTGGTCAGCTGCTTTAGAGGGGAGAGAACCCAGGGTAGGGTTGGGAGTTTAGGGACCCTGTGGCAGTGGCTCCCTCTCAAGTCAGGCTTAGAAACTCGGGGTTCAGGGGCAGAGAGAGCACAGGTGTCTGCTTCCCACTGGCAGCTGGGCACACAGGTACTGCTTCCTGGGCCCCACAGGAGGGGTGTTCCCTGCCTGGGGGAGAGAGACCAGGCTGATGAGCTGTTGGCCCTATCGTTGATTGCTTCCTCTGCTGATTGAGCTGTTCTTACTCCCCTGGTGCCCCTAGGACACCAGGAACAAGCAGACTCCCAACAGCGTCCTCAGTTGATCCATGTGGCCAGGATGCCTTCCTCACAAGGAAGACGAGGCCAGGAGGCAGGAGAAGGAGTACCTGGGGGAGGAGGGCGAGCTTTCTTGGAGTGTGATGAGGCTTCCTCAAGTGACCGGCTTTTGTGCTGATCCAAGCAGGAGGATTGGGGGGAACACATCCTGGGTAGAGAGGACAGCGCAGACAAAAGCTCAGAGCTGCTGCAAAAGCTTGGTGTGTGAGAACAGCCGGCAAGGCCAGGTGGGCTGCAGCCAGACGCGCAACAGAGGAGAGCGTGGTGGCAGGGGAGGGCCGGGCTGTAGGGACCGGGCCCCATCCGCCATGTCCAAGACCCCGCATCTTGGTATTGGTGCAGTGGGATCCAAGGTAGCCTCAGTTGAAGAAGTGGGTTGGCTAGGCTGTGCATGAAAGACATCCTTTTACTGTTACTGGAGACCGACTGGCAGGAGGGCAGGGGAAGGTGCAAGTGACTCGGACTGGAAGGGGCGTCCAGTTGCCCGGATGAGGGACCGCTGTGGTGTGAGCTAGGCTGGGATGGAGAGAGGTGAGGCTGGACCAGAGACCTTGTACCTTGGTGGGAAACTCGACTGGATGTTTTTGTGGATCCGACGGAGCTGATGAGGGAGAAGGAGGCTTGGCGGGTGGCTGCACATCTGGGACGTGAGCAGGTGGGCGAGGAAGGGGCCCCTTGTGGAGGCAAAGAAGATGAAGGAGAGAGTGGGTGGGGCTGAGGGTGCTGAGGGATCAAGAAGGGTGCCAGGCAGAGCAGCAGAACGGCCGTGATGGTGCCACGTGGGAAGGTGTCGTGTCCCAGCCCCTGCCCTGGTCTTCTGCGCTTGGAGTCTCTGCTCCCAGAACGGGCTCTCCTCTCTCTGCCGAGCAGGCCCCCGGAGCACATCCAGATGTTGGCGAGGCAAAGCAAGATGTTTTCCGACTGACTTTCCTTGTTTATCTTTCAGAACCATCCAGAAGTGTTGACTGCTCGCATACAACTGGAAAGCAAAGAACTGATCATAAATCTGGAAAGAAACGCGTAAGTGTTCGCTCCTGCTTAGGGCAGGATGGGGGAAACTTCAGACGGCAGGGACTGAAACGTGCTGTGTCATCTGTGTTGGCATCTGCAGACACAGAGGCGAATGCATGGATCTGTAATCCAGATTTGGAGTTGAGGCTGGAATTAGCTTCAAGAATTATCCACTGGGAAAATAAAGACTGTTATCTTTCCAAGAAAGAACTTGATAACTCAGCAGGTTTCTTTTTTTTGTTTTTTCATGGTTCTGCTGTTTCTTTTTGTCAGAGCCTGATTTTTCGAGGAGAGAATTGAATCATCTGTTCTGTCCAAATAGCGGTGTTCCATAGTTAATTGACTTTCGACAATTCCTGGGTTATATAAGAGGAAATGACTTCAAATGGATAGAAGTTCCTTTCTCCTTGAGAAATACCAAGAGTTTATTTTACCTTTCGAAGCTTGTCTCCAGTGGTGTTAACTATTTATCTTTTTATATTAAAATGTGGCCCCTTTTGGGAAAAATTGCATAAATTTTTAGACAATGGTCTTACATTTTTTTTTCTGGAGGATGTAGGTGTAGGGACAATGCTTTGTGTGCCTGAAGGCGGGAGTGGAAGTGACTGGCCCCATGCCATTCCTTACGTTCAGGTGATCACGTGGAGGCTGCAAATCCCAAAGCCCTTCGTGTCCTGTCCGGCAGTGGCAGAGCTGAGCTGCTGGAAGTGGCACACTGTGCTGGCGCTGTCAATCAGCTCCCGGGGGCTGCTGGACGTGCCGCTGCCGCCTGTCACTCGTCTCTAAGATGCCGATCTTGTTGGACTGACGGCTGAGACAGGCAGCCTTGGTGGCGTGAGTCCCACCATGACGAGGAGTCAGAAACCTGGCTCTGTGTCTCCGCATGCGCACGTCTTCCGTGCTTCGGCGCGTGGGCTGGAGGGGCTAGGGCAGTCAGACCAGGGGGATCAGCGGCAGCCAGTCCCAGCATTCGGAATCTGTTGGCACGGCTTATTGCAACTCAGTCCTCCCGGGATCCCTGGGTACTGGGTGTCCTTGGATGCCGAGGTTCTCGGGCACTCAGGTCCCTTTTGTGAGGTGGCATGGTGTCACCCAGGACCTGCGCCCCCTCCTGCCTGCTTCCACCATCTCTGAACGACTTACAGTACTCCCATGGGTGACTGCTCTGTAGGTGCCACTAGACGCTGTCGTTCGAGGAATCTTGTGAAGGGAAAAGCTGTGCGTGTTCAGTACAGATGACGAGTCTTAAAAGTAAGCCATCTCGGTGCACGGCTGGCTGAATCCACAGGTGTGAAAGCTGGGGGGGCGGAGCGCCCGGGGGCCCCAGAGCCTGGCTGTCTCTCTAATGTGCTTTGTCCTCACCGGTAAGTGAGAAAAGCCTGGTTAGCAGCACACGAGTACGAGGCCTTTGGCTTTTCCTGCGATTGGATCTGAACGCCAAGGTCCAGGCGCCTTTATCGGGAACGAGTCTCTGAGCAGGAAGGTGTGTTTTGCTTAGGAAAGAAAACGCTGTCCTGGTCCTGTTCTCCCCTGCACCAGAGAACAGGGTGGGACACCTCAGTTGCTGTACCTGCCTCTGTCCGGCGCTGAAACTCCCTCAGTGGAGGAAACTGAGTGTTGCCTAAGAGAGGGGAAGGAGAAAGCCTTCCTGTGGGCTGTGCTTCCCCGGCGGGGCTCTGCGGATTGGCAGCTGGACTGGGCGTGGGCGGCCAAGGCTCCAGGCTGCTGCAGGATCCCGCTGGGTGGAGGGAGGGAGCTGGAGTTCTGACTGCAGGTCACAGGGCAGGGGTAGACTTAATAAAAGCCTTGGGCTATTTGTTTTGATTATAAAAGGAGTTCGGCTTGTGCAGAGAAGTGAGCACTGGAGAGAAATAAAGAACAAAGCTCCCAGCTTATGCGTTTGGACTCGAAGGCGCCACTCTGCTTGCTGATTGGTGGCTGCTGATACGAGTCGGGTTGTTTGGCTATGAGTAAGGCTCTGCTTTCTCATCTTAGTGACACTGAGTCTGTGACCTTTTACTTCTGACCTCATTTGGCTTTACGGTGGGACACACTTTCCCACGGGGAATTAATGTGGTAGGGCCCACCTGGGTCTCTGAGTCTGTGGGGTGGGACAGTGGCCCTGTGCGTGTTTTCCCCTGAAAACGCCTTCCCTTCCACGCCTGCAGACGATATGACACACACGGACAGCAGACACTGGCCAGTTAGGAGAAGGCAGCTCTGTAAGAGGTGCCACCATTCGCTTCCTTCCCCAGGGCCCTCATAAGATAATCTCAAAATGAGAGAATGAAAACGTAAAACCATCTCTTCTCAGTGTCATTCTCTCTTCCCACCTGTCAAGCTATATTTTAGAAGATTTATAGAGTATTTAACGTAGTCCTATGATAGTCCTGAGCTTGATTTTAATTAGGCCGCTATCAATTTTAGAGATTCTATTTTGCTAAACACAACATTTTTGTGAAGAGAGCCCACCAATATTAGTATTTTTGTAAGGTATTTCCCTCCCAAATGTAAATATAACAGTTTGTTGAAAGAAGTTTCGTCTGTCTTCTCTTTATTTATTTTTTTAAATTTATTTGACAGGTAGAGATACAGACAGTGAGAGAGAGAGAGACATAGAGAAAGGTTCTCCTTCTGTTGATTCACTCCCCAAATGGCCACCACGGCAGGCGCTGCACCAATCCGAAGCCAGGAGCCAGGTGCTTCCCCCTGGTCTCCCTTGCAGGTGCAGGGCCCAAGCACTTGGGCCATCCTCCACTGCCCTCCCGGGCCACAGCAGAGAGCTGGAATGGAAGAGGAGCAACCAGGACTAGAACCTGGCACCCATATGGGATGCCGGTGCTGCAGGTGGAGGATTAACCAAGTGAACATGGTGCCGGCCCCTCGTTTCTCTTCTAAATGGCTGTGAGTTGGAGGCGATGAATACAGAAGCATCTACACCTTGCTAAGTGGAGTGAGATGCCTTGTACTTTAGGGCTTTCCCTGCAGAAGGTGATCGCTCACCGGAGTGCACTGGAATTCCTGATTTGCATCACCTTTGACGCCGTAGATACGACGCGGGGAGTTTGTCCAGAGGAACCTCTGAGCAGACAGAGATGGAGCTGTCAGCAGGGTCACTTAGACGTTCAGCAGCCGTCCGGGAAAGGGCCTGCGACTCGGAAGCCAGCTGCGTGGTGGCCTCCTGCAGCCGCTCCAGGCTGGGAATCGGCCCTCTTCTGGGCGTGGTCACTTCTGAGTATTTTACCTAAAGTACCAGGATCGGCGATTGAACCAATAAATTATGGCTCAGCTGTGAAAGCGCGGTCAGCAATGATGGGAACCTTTACTGCTGTAAAAATTCACGGCATAATCAATGCAGAGAGCATGCTATAAAGTTGTTTACGTGACATTCAATTTTTATTTTAAAATTATGCACATGGCCTGCGTCTCTGAGTAGGAAGAGTGAGGGAGATATTTACTGTGTTGGCTCAGTGTTTTACTACAAAAACATAACATTTTAAAAATCTGGGTGAAAGGCATTTTATTTTGAGGGGCAAAAAACTGTTGTAAAAACTTGATAATAGTTGAAAGGAATGTTAAAGTATTTATGATGAGAAGAAAAGGGGGAAAGACCTATAAAAGGATGGAAAAAAATCCTCTCGTTGATGTTGTCTTTCGATGTCCAGGAGTGTGCTTGAGTTGCAAAGTGCAGACAGATCACAAGTGAAGGGGCCGGTGCTGTGGCACAGCAAGAAAAGCCACCGCCTACAGTGCCGGCATCCCACATGGGCACCAGTTCTAGTCCCGGCTGCTCCACTTCCGATCCAGCTCCTTGCCAATGAGCCTGGGAAAGCAGCAGAGGATGGCCCAAGTCCTTGGGCCCCTGCACCCACGTGGGAGACCTGGAAGAAGCTCCTGGCTCCTGGGTTTGTCCTGGTCCAGCCCTGGCTGCTGTTGCCATTTGGGGAGTGAACCAGGCGATAGAAGATCTCTCTCCCTCTCTCCCCCTTCCCCCGCCCTCCATAAGTCTGGCTTTCAAAAAACTAAAACGTCTTAAAAAAATCAGGACCCAAGTCAAAGTGGCCATGGTCCTGAGATCCTGACAGCTGCAGCCCACAGCCGGCACTGATCCCCTCCTCACAAGCTCCTCCACGGGGCACCAGTTCTTCCTGGAATTGCGCTGAGAGCTGTTTCAGGGAGTATAGCATCCCTAGTTTGTACAAAGACCGGATGCTGCTCACTTAAAATCTGTGCTTGTGTAGCCGGAATTAAATATTTAGGTGCTTCCCCCGAGAAACGTTTTTCACATCACTGCTGTCTGCCTGTGGAGCCACAGGGGCCTGGGTGGTAGCAGCCATCGCTCCGCGGGCTCCCCGGGGGCCTGGGTGGTAACGTCCATCACTCCGCGGGCTCCCTGGGGGCCTGGGTGGTAATGTCCATTGCTCTGTGGGCTCCCTGGGGGCCTGGGTGGTAGCAGCCATCACTCCGGGGGCCTGGGTGGTAACGCCCATCGCTCCGCGGGCTCCCCGTGGACTCTCGGGCCATTCCTCCAGCAGGTGCTCTTGAAACTGCATCTTTGACCAAGATGCTTTATGGGCCAGGCTGGCCAGCCTGGACGCCCATTCTTCCAGTTCAGGCTAATGGGGGACGATGGCGGCGGATCCCACTCCCTCCACTTCTTGACCCAGTGAGCGGTCTCTTCCAGCTGCTCCATTGCTGGCGGAAGGCAGTTGCCATGAGAAGCGCAGAGCAAGCTGACCTTGTCTGGGGTGTCTTTGGGTGTCTCTGGGCTGGAACTTCGGCATCGACATTGGTCTGGAACAATTCCAGGCATCTCTTAAGATACAACTTCCATTAGGGTTCGTCCTAGATTAAGAGCGGAAGCTTTCAATTGTCAGACACAGGTGTGAACGTTTGGGAAGGCACTTAGGTTGGGTCACCTCTCAGAGCAGGTGGTGGTGCCCGGCATGGGGACAGAGCCGGCGGGGAGACCAGCATCGGCGGGCGGTGAACCTTCTGAGGATACCAATCTGCTGTTCATGGTGTCGTGCTGCCCAGTTGGGCCGAGATTGCTGCTCATGGCCTTGGGCCGTGTGTGCCACCTCTGGTTGGCCCAGGGTGTGCCACCGTCTCCGGGAAGACAAGCAGAGGTGCACTGAGCACCCTTCCTGGTGGAGGGAAGCCGGCAGAACACGGCAGGGTCTGGATGATGGAGATTTCCAACAGCGACCAAGAGGGCATTTCACGGTTGTGGTTACATGCAAAGTCCTGGGCTTGGGCTAACAGGAAATCAATGGCGAGTTCAGATTTGCCCTGTCTTCACAAGGGAGACCCGCTGGAGCCTGAGGTGATGTGGCTTCCAGGAGAGGTGACCGCCATCTGAGCGGGGAGCCATGTGTCTGTGGCGGGTCCCAGCCTGGGGAGGTCATCCTTGTGCCATGCAGTGACCCTGGGTAGCCACCGCTGGAGCCTGCACCCTGTTCAGGCAGGATGTCTGAAGCCACCAGCCCCTTTGTTCACAGCTCTGCCGGGGTGTTCCTCTCCTTTCCTACCACTGAGGGCCGTTCTTAAGCACAGGTGCGTGGTCTCGACCTCCTCCCCACTGTGTGGCTCCTCACGGGCTCTCCCTAAGCCCCCACCAAATGAGTGACAGAGGAGAGTGGATGAGCTGGGCCAGGCTGGATGTGGGTCCTTTCTCTCTCTGTGTCTCCCTCTCTCCGTCTGTAACTCTGCCTCTCAGATAAATAAATCTTAAAGAAAATGTATATTTCTCCGCCTTAAACTGGAAGGGAAGCTGACACGTGCTAACATGGATGGCTCTTGAATGTGTTATTATAAAAGACATAAATCAAGCACAAAAGGACAAATGCTGTGGAGTCACACAGAGTAGTCAGATTCGCAGGGTTGGCTGCCAGGGACGTGGGGTGTTGGACAACGGGGCAGTGTTTAATGGGGACAGGATTTCTGCCTGGGAAGATGACGATACTGGGAATTTGGATGGTGATGATCATGTGAGTGTACTTAGTGCCACTGAGGTATACCTTTATCAGTGGTTAAAATTATAGATGGTACGTGCATCTTACCGTGAGTTTTTAACAGCTAGGTTCTTGGTGTGTTGTTATTGGGCAAAAGGAAGGCACCCTCGTTAAATTCTTTCATGAGCTCACATGATATAGAATAGAAGGCGGCCAGTGGCTTATTCTGGATCTTTGTTTCTTAATTCCAGGAGACTCATTCCCAGGTAATGAATATGGCTGTGTAGCCAGGATGGCACTCACGGAAGCGAATAGAATGTTCCTTGATGCCCCAGTTCTGAGACCCTGCCCCCTTCTTTCCGGAGCTGCTTCCATGGCCCTCACATGGAAAAGCATGATTGACAGTGACAGGACTCCGAGCTGGTGTCAGACAGGGGAGGAGGCAGGTCAGTTCCTCCCCTAGATGGACAGAACAGTTTATACCTTTCCCCAGGTCGTTGGGAGGGCGAGTGGCCGTGGGATTTATGGCACTTGGCACCACGGTGGCATTTAGGGAGTGCTGGCGCCATGCTGTCACTTGGGGAGAACTTGGGTGCTGCGCTGTCATCTAGGACTTGGTCATTGTTCTCCGTCCCCTTCTTCTCCCTGTGCCGCCTCTCTCCTCAGGAACAGGGATCATGGACATGGTTCTCGGCTGTTCTGCTCCTGCCTCCAGCTCCTGTGGCGCCCGCTGTTCCTGGGCCCTGGCCCTGCTTCCTCCACTCAACCTTCTCCCCCTCACTCCCTGCCATGGTCAGCCTGGGCCCCCAGTCACTGCCCCCCCAACCTGCACTTGCTGCCCAGCCCCGTTCTCTGCCCCAGCAGGAGAGCTACAAGTCCCCTGTGTGCTGTGGTTCAGGTGGGCCAGGAGATGCCATGTGATTCCCTGGACCTCTGTGGCGGGGGGACTGGGTACAGAGTAGAGGACTGGAGCACAATGGTTAATGTGCCTGGACCCTTCGTCCATGTGCAGCAAAACTAACACACGGTCGCCAGCCTCCCCCATCCCCAGGTGGGCATCCTGTTTCATCTTCAAATTCCTACCTATCTATTGCTAAAATAAATGATTTTCTGTTGTACCCCGACTTGAATAACAACAAAATATCCACCACCATCCATGTCTCGTAGACTCCCCGTCTGTTCTGGCAGGCGGATTGATTGTATCAGGCCGTAAGCATGGTCCCCGGTTGTATCTGTTGCCTGTATCTCTGAAGTCTCTGTTAATGCATTGATTCTCTGTCCCTCTCTTTAACACTTGCACGTGAAATCTTCCAATCCTTGCAAGACCATTGGCAAATGGAACCAGACGGCTTTCCTGGTAAGGTCTCCATGCTCTGCTCTCTGTGTCCCCATGGTGCCGTCCAGCCCATTCCTGTGGCCCCTGTGTTTCCTGTTCACTGGCAGTAAGGTCTGTGGACTTCTTCAGATTGGCAGGACAATGGCACAAGCAGTGCCTTGACCTTCCTTTGCACCATGGCAGGTGTTCCGTGGCCTCTGGTTGTCTCATTGGTGCTGTCGAGTGTGTTCGGGGGTCAGCGGCCACTTCATTACACAGCTCCATCTGAGCCTCACTGGCTTGAGTCAGCAGCCATTAGCAATCAATCCCAGATCTGTTCTTTCTTTGGGTCATGCAAAAGAGTAATGTTTTAATGCCATTATCCCTTCTTCATTTATTAACTGGAACACTTTTTAGATTTTTTTTAAAGATTTAATTTATTTATTTGAAAGGCAGTGTTGGAGAGAGAGGGGAGAGAGGAGAGAGAGGAGAGAGAGAGAGAGAGAGGAGAGAGAGAGATGTCTTCCATCCACTGGTTCACTCCCGAATGGCTACAATGACCAGGGCTGGGCCAGGCTGACGCCGGGAGCCCAGAGCTTCCTCCAGGTCTCCCATGTGGGTGGGACCATCTCCGCTGCTTTCCCAGGCACGTTAGCAGTGAGCTGGATCAGATGTGCAGTAGCTGGGATGTGAACTGGCACCCATATGGGTTGCTTGCACTGCAGGCGGTGGCTTTGCCCACTGCTTCACAGTGCCGGCCCCGTTGGGCCAGTTCTATAGAGAACTTTCCCACCAACAACTGGCTACCCTGAAGCACGAGATACAAGGCAGGATAAGTTCTTTCAGGGCCACCCTGCTCACCACTCTGCCTTTGCTGGTGGGCGGCCCCTTATACCCCAAGGTCCACACCCCACACCGGTGCTTCACTCCGCCTGTGTTGGGCACCCACATGCGTGCCAGGTTCTGTGGGTCTGAGCTACACCAGAGAGCAGGGAGGAGTCTGACTGAAACCTGTGCAGAGGGCACCCGAGAGCACCCCTGCATCCCCCGTGGAGGTAGAGCCGCAGGGGTGAGGACGGGGATGTGCGAGCTGGCTCAACAGCAAGTGACAGAAGTTGTCCCCTGGAAGCAGGTGACTCGGCCGTGAAGGCTTCCAATCCCAGCAGTCTGGGGTCTGGGGAGGTGACTGAGGTGTGGTGAGGAAAACAAAATGCGGCCGCTCATCTAGAAACGCTCACTCCTTTCTGCTCAGCGCTGGTGGTCTCTGCTGCGGGACAGGTGGGCGCAGTACAAGCAGAGAAGAGCTGCTTTATTTTCCTGGGATTGTCTTCCTGCGAAAGCCGTGTGGGCAGACACAAGATGCAGGGCCCACCCCTGCTGCAGCCTTCGCTCGGGACAGGTCGCCCCCACCGAGCTCCTGCCAGGGGCCATCCGAGGTCTCTTGGATTTCAACTGCACTAGAGATTGAATGGGCCCCTCTCATGGTTTGCCCTGCAAGTCCGGCAGGCTGGCATGGAGGTACCCTTTGAGCTGTGGTGGGAGCCGAGAAACACCCACTGGACAAATCACCTGTCACCAAAGTTCACTTGGGGGCGGTGGGGAATGGTCTTTGTTTTTCAAGATTGATTGATGGATTTGGAAGAGAGACAAAGAAACATCAATCTTCCAGAAGCCAGGAATCCATCGGAGTCTCCCACTTGGGTGGTGGGGCCCAGGCCCTTGGGCCATCTTCTGATGCCTTCTCAGGTGCGTTAGTGAAGAGCTGGCTTGGAAGTGGAGCTGCCAGGACTAGAACCGGCACTCCTGGGTGGGGTGCCGGCATCTCAAGCAGTGGCTTAACTCGCCGTGCCACAGCGCCGGCCCCAGAACACGGCTTTTACGTGCTGCTTTCACAAAATAAAAGTGTGTTTATGTTTCCTGGATATTTCCAGCACAGCCCTGAGAGTATTGTGTATTCTCAGCATCAAAACGTCGAATGTTGGGAAGTTGACTAAATTTAACAGATGACGTTAAAATAATAATAAAAAAACTACTAAAAGCAATATCTCTGTAATAAATGTTTAAACTTCATTTAAATTTTGGGTCAGATTTATTATCTCACCAAGTAGGGTAATGATTATGGCTTGAGTACTTTGCCCCTTGCATTCTGTAAACAGTTCCTGGTCTGAAAGCCTTGTATCTCCACTTTGGACCATAAATAGCTGTATAGACGTGACACCAATCGCTTTCATTAGAAACTATCTAAGGCTGCTGCTTTCCCCAATGTAATTTTGCCTGTAGGAACCTAAAAATAATCATTGATACAGAGGGTAATATATTATTACATTAATTAATTCACACAACCAGAGAAAAGATCCAAGGATACATTTGGTTCTTCCAAATGTATGGAGTACCCCTAACAACTGAGTTCTGCCATTTTCAGAGTGGCGATTCTAGCCCATGTTGATAGAAATCATGAAGACATAGACAGTCATTTGGGGAATTCATGCTACCTCCTGCCATCGCTTTAACTCTTCTTTCTTCCTTGTCTTGTCTTGTCTTGTCTTGTCTTTTACCAGAGAGGGTTTCGTGTGCATGGTGTGGGGAGAAGCACTGAGCCAAGCACAAGGGAAAATGGGGCCTCTGGTAGCCGTGGGCTTTGCACATTTGGGACAAGTTATTCGCCTCTGTGAGCGCTCTCCTCTGTGATAGGCACGAAACCTCACCTGCTCGCGGGTCGGATGGCTTCCAGGGGCCCCGTTTCCACCCGGAGACCTACGGCCTCGGTAACGGTGTGCACTGGGGCGAGTGCTTCCTTCCCTGGAAGGATGCCAGGACTGGCCGCGCCGAGAGCCTGCCCTGACGCGGCTGCTGCGTGAGGAACCACGGAGAGCATGCTGAGTGTAAGTGCTGACGAGACACAGGCTCCCTGCTTAGCTGTATTTCAGGGACCCAGCAGACCCTGCACGTGTAGCTCCGTCCACGAGGTACTGAGCTTTGTTCCCTGGAGACCGGAGAATCCCTGGGGTTCCCTGGCCCAGGAAAGTCCTTTTTCTTGGGAGATGGGAGCAGGTGAGGTCACACAGCTGAGGCCAGTGTGGGCTGGAGGGAGGCTCCTGACCAGCATGATGAAGTGTGCGTGGGGTTCACAGTCTACGAAATAGACACCGGATGGGCAGTGCCCAGGGGAAGACAGTGCCTTGGCCTGTGGTGTCAGGGTCATTTGAGAAGGCTGGAGGGTCTTCGTGACTCTGATAGGTGATTGTAACCGTGATCCCCGAAGGACTTTGGCCGTAAATTGTAAGACGATTGTGATGAAAGGAAAGGCCCTGGGCACCTGCAGGGCCCTCGCTAGGCTCCAGGTCGTGATCCAGGGAGCAGGGTACAGGGTTCACTTTTCACACGCTTTATGTGAACATTGGAGGTCATAGACACCACAGGGACTGTGCGTGTGTGTGCAGATCCAACACAAGTGTCTTGTCCACAGAGTTAGCGATAGACACACATTGGTGCTTCCCTTCTGGTCTCCTGGGATGGGAGTCCAGGTTGCTTTGCAGAGGTCATTGTCCTTGGAGTGAGCTCAAGTAAAGTGACCACCTTTTATGGACAAAGACAAGGCTTGGCGAGGCGTTGTGGTGAATTGGCCACTTGCGTTGTGCACGTGGAAGTAGTGAAAGCAAGCACACACAGTGGATTGCTTAACTACATCTCAAAACCGACGTGACCACGTGTGAATGTACTTAGATCTATTACTTATTATTACATAAGTGTCAGTCTTTGTGCCTGCATTGCAATGGTTCTTTTTTTCCTTCCAAGTCAGCCATAACCAATGTGTTCTTGTTTAGAAGTCAGTTAGTTGAGGCTGTACTTCTACTGAGTTTTCAAAAAATCCTACAGTAATGCAAACATGACTCATGGCCTGAAAATAATCTATAGGTATTGATTGATAAACAGAAATTAGGGCTCCATGGAAGTTAACGTTTGAACATCAGACTCTTTCTAGTATTTATATGTTATGTATTAAGAAATACTAGCAACTAAAAACAACTAAGTATTAAAAAAATGAGCAATCCTTGCTTGTTAATAAAAAGGGAATTTTAATCTGGGATTTGGTGTTTTGCCATTTTTCCTTCTCATGTTTTTGTAATAAGTACTCGAATCTACGACATGTTCTGTTCATTTATGTTTGTTCATTGGTTTCCTCATGCAGCCGAGTTTCAAACCTCGTGCTGGGGTTAGCACATAAAATGAAATGAGGCAGCTCTTGTGCCCCGTGCTCCAACCACCTCCATTCTGTAGACTAGCGGAGGGCAGGCTTGTCTGAACTGATTCAGCACATTCTCACTCGGGGTGTTGAGCAACTAAGATTTCTGGTTAACAAAAAGGGAAAGTCCGATGAGTAGCCTGTTCCTCCTCCTCTCTCCATCTTTGCCCTTGCCTTCTTCCACAAAAACTGGATATTTTTTTGTCTTTTTCTCAGTATGGTTTTAATTTCTTTAAACCTGCTTGTGTGTGTGTGTGTGTGTGTGTGTATGAGAGAGAGAGAGAGAGAGAGAGAGAGAGAGAGCGCTTGCTAAGCCTGTGTTACATATTACACAGTTGTATTTCTTTTTTTTTTTTTTTTTTTATCTTTTATTTAATGAATATAAATTTCCAAAGTACGACTCATGGGTTACAATGGCTTCCCCCCCCATACCGTCCCTCCCACCAACAACCCTCCCCTTTCCCACTCCCTCTCCCCTTCCATTCACATCAAGATTCATTTTCGATTATCTTAATATACAGAAGATCAGCTTAGTATACCTTAAGTAAGTATTTCAACAGTTTGCTCCCACACAGAAACATAAAGTGAAAAATAATAGATGATTTTTTTAAAATGATGATGAAATCAGATCAGACCTATTGTCATGTTTAATCCCAGTGAGAGTCAAGTTGGGAATTGAAAATTTCTTTCTTTTTTTTTTTTTTTTTTTTTTTTTTTTTTACAGAAGATCAGTTTAGTGTACATTAAGTAAAGATTTCAGTCGTTTGCACCCCCATAGAAACACAAAGTGAAATATACTGTTTGAGTACTCGTTATAGCATTAAGCCTCAGTGTACAGCACGTTAAGGACCGAGATCCTACATGAGGAGTAAGTGCACAGTGACTCCTGTTGTTGACTTTACCAATTGACACTCCTGTTTATGGCATCAGTAATCTCCCTATGCACCAGTTATGAGTTTCCAAGGCTATGGAAGCCTCTTGAGTTCTCCGACTCTTAACAACAGATGCTGGCGAGGATGTGGGGAAAAAGGGACACTAACCCACTGTTGGTGGGAATGCAAACTGGTCAAGCCACTATGGAAATCAGTCTGGAGATTCCTCAGAAACCTGAATATAACCCTACCATTCGACCCAGCCATCCCACTCCTTGGAATTTACCCAAAGGAGTTTAAATTGATAAACAAAAAAGCGGTCTGCACCCTAATGTTTATTGCAGCACAATTCACAATAGCCAAGACCTGGAACCAACCTAAATGCCCATCAACGGTAGACTGGATAAAGAAATTATGGGATATGTATTCTTTAGAGTACTATACCGCAGTAAGAAACAACGAAATCCAGTCATTTGCAACAAAATGGAGGAATCTGGAACACATCATGCTGAGTGAAGTAAGCCAGTCCCAAAGGGACAAATACCATATGTTCTCCCTGATCGGTGACAACTGACTCAACACCAAAAAGGAAACCTCCTGAAGTGAAATGGACACTATGAGAAATGGTGACTTGATCAGCATAGCTCTGACTGCTAATGGACAACTTAATACATTATCCCTCATAGTATTTTTTTTTGTCTGTTCTACTTAATATGACTGGTTTAATTCTGTAATTATCACACAGTTATTCTTAAGTGTTGAAAATTAACCGAAATGTGATCCCTGTTAAACATAAGAGTGGGAATAAGAGAGGGAAGAGATGTATAATTTGGGACATGCTCGGGCTGACTTGCCCCAATTGGTAGAGTTGGAAACATACCAGGGGATTCCAATTCAATCCCATCAAGGTGGCATGTGCCAATGCCATCTCACTACTCCAAGTGATCAATTTCAGTTCACAATTGATCA
Source organism: Oryctolagus cuniculus (assembly GCF_051225735.1). NCBI lineage: Eukaryota > Metazoa > Chordata > Mammalia > Lagomorpha > Leporidae > Oryctolagus > Oryctolagus cuniculus. The sequence goes on from NC_142881.1 coordinate 5,398,824, forward strand.
TAATGAAAGGACTAAGAGTCAAAGGGAGCACATAAACAAGTCTAGTATCTGCTAACACCAACCGATAGAATAAATAAAGGGGAGAGTGATCCAACATGGGAAGTGAGATACTCAGCAGACTCATAGAATGGCGGATGTCCTAAATAGCACTCTGGCCTCAGAATCAGCCCTAAAGGCACTCGGATCTGGCTGAAAAGCCCATGAGAGTATTTCAGGCATGGAAAGCCAAGACACTCTGGAAAAAAGATCTCTGTGAGTGAGATCCCAGTGGAAAGAACAGGTCTTCAAAGAGGGAGGTGCCTTTCTCTGAAGGGAGGAGAGAACCTCCACTTTGACTATGACCGTGTCTAAACAAGATAAGAGTCGGAGAACACAGTTGTATTTCTTGGTGTAGTCCAGAGACGGTTGTTTTTCTAACAGAGCCTTTGGGGTGGATGTGGCAGAGACAGCACTGGCACTGTGGCACTGTGGCACTGTCCTCACAAACATGTCGTGTCCTAGAACTGGCGGCCCCTGGCCTTGAAGAGCAGCTCTGCTCTCAGGGACCCTGTCCGCCGTCTGCCTCCTCTGCCAGCCTCTCACATTGCCCGATGCATCCTCTCAGCAACTCGCCTGATGCAGGGAAGGGGCCGTGGCCAGCGCGCACCTCCCGTGTCCAGAATGAGCGCTCTGCTCGCCTCTGAAGATGATCTTCTAGTTTTGCCATGACCCTTTTCCCCAGTAGCCCAGTTTTTCTAAATGAGAAGCAGATGACGAGCGGCCCGTTCCTTCTGCCCTCTGCTGTCCTCGGATGAAGTTTTCTTGGTTCCCGTGTAAGGTTGTTAAGCCGTCCCAGTAGCTTTCCCTTTGGATGCCGTCGTAAACGCTGACCATTTTCAGTTTATGGGAATCTTACACGGGATACAGAGCAGTTTCGTATCCAGAGCTGCTTGTGAATGGAGACAGCTCCGCGGGCCGCTTGGAGCACCGGCCCCTCGCAATGCGCCATGTTGACCGAGGACAGACCTGCAGGTGCAGGCTGAGACCACCCAGCCTCTGTCCGTGGCTGGGTCGTGGGCTCACGTGTGGCAGAAGTGCCGGTGCTGTTGTGGGCAGGTGGAGCCCGAGGTCTCAGGCCACGTGGCGGCCGACCTTGTGTATAATCGCCTGGGAGAGGTCATCCCAGCTTTGCCCGTCCAGAAATTATTCTCCACAGAGCGCAAGACGTGTAGACTCCCAAGGGTCAGACTCACGTGAGGTCGACTCCTAGACTGACACTTGTTCTCAGAAGACCCAGATAGCCGAGTTCAAGACCAGGGCCAGAACAAAGGGCAGGGAGAGCCCATTCAGAGATCAGGGCACACGGACAGGAGCCCTGGAGTGAGATGTCCAGTGCGAAGCTGCCACAGCCCTTATGCCCCATGATCCTGGTCAGCCTGTTAACCTCTCTCAGCCTCAATTTCCTCCTGTAAAAAAATGGGAATAGTATCTGTGGAATTGGGGCAGGTGAAGTTATGCAAATCCAGTGTCCAGGGTCTAGCCAATCAAAAAGCTCAGTATATTAGCTGGGTTTAATTCAGGGCACTGGGGACCCATAGTTCATGCCCACACGGGTCCCTGTCTCTAGGGAGCCGGGGCCTGTGGCCGTGTCGGGCTGCCCCACACCGAGTCAGGTCAGCTCTGTCCCTCCTCTCTTCCACTGGACGTCCAGCTCCCAGTGTCCGAGCAGCAGCGCTCACTGCTCACAAGCTCCTCCACAATCCCCTGCTGCCCTCACGCCCTAGATCTGCAGCCCCGCCCCCTGTTAGCGTCAGATCTGGGAGGACCTCGTTGTTCAAGGGGGGACTTCGGAGGGCTCATCTGTCTTGCGTCCATTCCCCTGTCTAATTTGCAGAGCAGTGTTTATGTCCTCTGCTGCTTGGTTCCTAGAGGGGCTCTGGGCCATGGTGTAGCGTTGTTCCCCCATCCCCACCAGTGAACTCAGTTTTCTTAAACAAAGCACCCAGTGTTATATGTTCATCCCGCAAACTGTGCTACGAGGGCTTTGAAACTGTCAAGACGTGCAGATGGGCAGTTGAGTGGCGGGTCCTGGTTTGGCTCGTGGGGTGACCGCATTCCCTCAGGGCCCAGGAAGGCGCACTTCCGTCTAACCCCAGAGTAGATCACAAGCGATAGATCACAGGGTCTTTGTAACAGAGAACAGAAGACCTCGGAAGTCAAACCTGCACCTGGGGATCAAGTGTTCGAATCGCATTTTCCCGTAGTAAAATATGTGGCTATTCCCATGGGAACGCAGCAGCAGATGGCCTGAGGACATGGGCCACTGCCACCTGCCCAGCCCCAGCCATTGTGGCCATCTGGGGAGTGAACCAGCAGATGGAAGATTTCTCTTTTTCTCTGTCCCTCCCTCTTTCTCTGTAACTCTGTCTTTCAAATAAATAAGTCATTGTAAAAACGTTTATGGAAAACAGATATTTCCCAGGTGTATTAGGGGGCTGTATCAGAAGTGGAGCAGCCAGGGCTGCCCATTGGGATGCCGGCATCCTAGACAGCAGCTTAAGTTGTCACACCACAACCCTGGCCAGTTTTTGGAAGGCCACACACACATACACACACACACACACCATATACATGGTACATTAGTCAGATATAAACACGGAGATACAGGTAGATGATGGCCAAAACCATCTTTTTGACGTCTTGTCGCTGTGAAAGTTGAGGACCATGTTCTGTGTGGGAGCCCCTTATTTTTGGCAGTCTCAGGAGCACCTGTCTTCCCCGCTGTGCCCCCCACCCCAGCACGCTGCTCCTAAGGACGCCGCTTCGTGTCCAGAAATCCACGACTCCTGGGCAAACTGTCACCCGCTTCTCAACGCCTGCTCTCGCTGACTTCGTCGAATCTTCCCTGAGTCCTTGGCCGAGCTGTCTCTCTCTCCACCCAACGTCTGCATTTATATGTTTTTATCTTTATCTTTATTCCTACCTCAATAAAATGAGGACAGTTATATCTCCTTGCCCATCTCCACGGTTGATGGATGAGAGTTATCTCGTGAAGCGATTGTAATATTTTATATGCCGTGTAATTCTTCCATGATCACTGTGGCAGGTCGTATCTCCCCGTTTTTCTTTTATTGGTGTAGATAGAGTTTTATTTAAAGAGTCAATAAAACGGTGTTTTTAAATGCACAACCACTTCTGTGTGCCTAAGAAACTTGGTGAAAATAATAGATTCTCGAGTGCTTGAGAAGTTCTTGGTTCTGAGTTTACTGGGGTCAGAAATAGCTGCTTTGCTGAAATTGTGAATCTCCCGCCTTCTCGAAGTAGAGAAGAGGCCATCTCAATGAAAACGGAACACTGGGGCCCCAGCACTGAAGGTGACGTGTGAACTCCAGGGCTGCACAGTTCAGAGCTTTTGGCAAGAAGGCTGGCGTGGACCTGCCCGGCGTCATGGCTGCCGGGTGTCTGTTGTGTGACGTCATTCTTGCTGGTGCTACCTCTGGACTTGACTGTGTCCCTGTGTGTTGAGAGCGTGTTCAGGGTGGGGTGATTGTTGTCAAGTACAGAGGAAGTGCAGGAGGTGCAAACGTTTGGGGTTGAACAGGCAGGGGTGGGAAGTGTGGGCCTTGGCAGGGAAGCAGAGGTGGGCTTGTGGGCCCCCAGGTGGGCCCAGAACAGTGCTCTGTAAAGTACTGCACATTGCAAATCCACGGCGTCTCTATGATTGTATGATTGTATTACTGATTACTGCCGCTGTTCCTACCCCAAGCTGCAGGACCCGTTCCCGAGAGCGTGGATGTCCTGCAGTGGTGCATCAGGACTGGCCACGGCAGTGTCACGGTGAACGCGGAAGGGATTTCTGGGTGAATCCACTCCCTCCTCATCCCCTGTGGTGCCTCCTAACCTCACGTCCCGTATTTTGAGGCCCTCCAGGGTGACTGTGGGAAATTTGCCTTCGGTCGCTGCACCTCTCAGTTGGCACAGTCACTGCCTCTCTGAGCTGGACCACGGCTCAGAGAGGTGCAGGAGACCCCTGGGTTTTGAGCCTCTCCGGAGTCCATGCAGCGTGAAGGTTGTAGGCCAAGCCAATCGCCAGGAGCTTTCTAAAAGTCCCCATGCAGGGAAGCTGGTGTGATTGGCATTTACCTGGACAAAAGGGTTTTTTCGGAAGCACTTCTGGCAGCAGTCTTAGAACCACCTTGGTAAACCAGGTAAACCACCATGGGAAACCAGGCTGGAACTTTGCCAAATGAAGTGGCTGGTGCTCTCATGAGATCCTGCCAGGCCGCCCTCCCTCCCCCCCGCACTGCTCCTGCTCCGGCCCTCCAGGAGTCTACACCCCCTGGATGTGGTTCCAGGTCGGAGCAGGGCACAGGGGGAGCCGAACTCTCGGCCTCTGCTCCCCCGGGCGCCTGCCGCACTGTACAGACGGCTGAAAGGCAAGCTGCAGCCGGGCCAGCCAGCTCTGCCAGTCCTCCCCGGAAGGCCACTCGGTTGTCTTGGAAACAACCCTCATGCAGCCCACTGCTTTGCGGGGGATTCAGTGAGATCAGAGGAAGCTAGGATCGCGCGGGGTCCTCGGTGCATGGGGGAAGCCACGTGTGGGTGTTCCTTAGTGCAAAGCAGATTGGACGCCTTCATTTCCTGGGGGGCTTAATAACCCGTTTTCCTGGTAACCTTTGCTTTTCCAAAATGGATAGCACGGCCGAGCTGGCTAGGAGCTGTCCCACCCCCCGCGGTGGCAGGGGAGCCCCCTCCAGCAGCCAGTGGCCAGACGCGTGGCTCAGCATTGAGAGAAGGACCCACGTCAGGAAGGGTCTGCCCAGTGACAGCTTCCCCTGGCAGCACACTGGAGGTTTCCTGTGTTCCGGAAACTTCTGAATGTGGGTAGAAACCCCTGCTGAAGAGGGGGTGCCCAGAAAGTGGGGGTGCCCAGAGCTGGTGGTGTCACGCACCCGGAAGGAGGCCTGCAGACGGACATGCGTGGGGGGCACTGTGCAGGCTGGAGGCTGTGGGGGCCGCAGGCTCGCCTGGGTCGGGGCTGACGGAAGCAGCGCCCGTGGGTGGAGCACTGTCCCACCTGCATTGTCTTATTGATCCGTCACATCTCCGCTGTGAGGTGCGTGCTGCCGTGACCCGTGTTTCACAGCCAGGGCAACTGAGGCACAGCACAATCAAACGAGCCACTCCAGGTCCCACAGCTGAGACGTGTGCACGCTGGGGTCTGACCCAGGCAGGCCGGTAGGCTGTTCTGATGGCCGTGGGCACCAAAGGGAAAAGGTGGGCTGAGAAGAGGAACTGTGCTGCCCAGGAGGGCCCCGGGGAGCCTCAGAGAGCAACTGAGCGGCCCCCCAGGCCCAGACGAGCTGAGCACTAGGGCGGGGTGAGCAGGGCTGTTGCCTTGGCACCCCTGGCACGCGGGTCCTCTGCACCCCACTGTGCCGTGTCGTCACCCCCTCCAGGGACAGGCCTTGGGGCTGCTGCAGAGAGAAGCAGGCCCACGTGGGCCTGCCTCACTCATCCACGAGGCTTTGTTCACAGAGCCTGGGCAGGAGCTGCCTCTGGTTCACCGCCTATCCCAGCCCTCAGCCCTCTTCCCACAGGACGAGTGAGGTGAAGACCCCCACTCCCCTACCCCCACGGTGTTCTCTTGCCAAGTGAGCCTGAGAAAAGCCAGAGGCCCCCGCGTCCTCTCCTGGGGGTGGGCATCCCCCGTCTCATCCCATCTCTGCCGTACAAGAAGCAGATGTCTTATTCTCATCCCCCAGGGCTCCGTCCGTGGCCGGTGCCATTAGCTGGCTCCACTCACAGGAGGAGCCGGCCGCTTAGTGGCCGTTCCCCCGTGGGCTGAGCTCACTCAGCAGAGCCGCTTCCCCGGGGAGCAGGAACATGATAAGCCAGCATAAATCATGCCGAGCGGAGCAAGTACACATCGTGAGTCATTAGGACGGATGACACGCTGGCCAGAAGATGAGAAAGCTTGGATGAAGACCAGTTGTAAAAGCACCAGCTAATGCTGCAACAATGCATTGTGGTCACTCAGCAGTGGAATGAGTGCTCCCCCCACCCCTTGTCTCTCTCCTTCTGTCTTTGTAAAATAAAAAAGAAATGTTTTCGCAGGAAATGTCAGCGGTGGTGTACCCTGTGTCTGGGAGGGCGGCGGTCAGGCAGGGGTGAGTTTGAAAAGACGCTTTGATCAGGGAGCGCTGGAGGCGGTTTGGCACAGGCGCCAGAAATGTGGGTCCCAGTCCCCATCGGGCATGTCCCGCCACGCAGAAGCAGCCAGGACAGGGCACACGGCAGGACTGGATGAAGTTCCCACCCGGAGACGTTCCAAAGAAGGGGCCACGGAGTCACAGTGCCACCTCCGTCTGTTCCCAGGGGCAGCTGGAGGCAGTGGACACAGGGCTCTGCACAAAGAACATCCCTGTTGTGCCACCTCCCGGCACTGTGACTGCGATGGCCACATTTAGCGTCTGCTGGACTGGGTTAGGGATCCTGGGCAGCTGGCAGAGCACCATGCCTGGACCTGTCTGAGATGAGCATTTGGGTCGGTGCACTGAAGAAGCAAAGCCTGTGTGAGCAGGCGCCGTCCAGTCCACCGAGGTCCAGATAAAACAGCAGCCCAGAGCAAAGGTGGATGAGTTGCCCTCTCTGCCTTCTGGAGCCTGGGCACCCTTCTTCTCCTGCCCTTGGACAGCAAAACTCCACGTTCTGTAGGTTTAAGACTCTGGGTCTCGCACCAGCCAACCCCAGGAGCTCAGCCCTTAGTCTGGGACTGAGAAATCCCAGGTTCAAGCCTTCACCCTCGGGCTGAGCTCGACCACCAGCTGTCCTGGTTCTGTAGGAGCAGGGACGGTAGACGGCAGCGGGCAGAGCTTCTAAGCTTCCATGGTCACATGAGCCAGTTCTCTTAATAAATCCCCCTCACTCATCCATCCTGTGTTCAAATGTGCCATCCATCCTCCATCTATCTTCCCTCTGTCCATCAATCCTCAGTTGTCCATCGTTCATCCGTCCTCCCACCCACCCATCCTTCCTGCGTCCTCTACCCACTATCTACTCATCATCCCTCCCCTTTCACCCATCACCCGTCCATCTATCTTGCATCCCCCCACCAGTCCTAGGGGTTCCATTTCTCTGGAGACCCCCGATGGATATAGCAAACTTGGAAAGTCCTTCAACTCCTTCAAGCCTGCTTCTTCACCTACAAAGAGAATGATAATCGAGGTATCCCCTCTGTATACAGGTCTCTTTGATTTCAAGCAGTTGAAACAGACTCTGCTGAATTAAACTGCAAGGGGGTTTGGGTAGCAGTGGGGGAACAGGAAGGAGATGAGAGTGGCTGTCATTACCGGAGGAAGGCACGTGAACCAGGTCTCGGGAAAGGCAGGGGCCGGGCCACCAGGGATCTTGGAAGAAGTTTCAAATAGCCAGGCTCCCCAGGGTGTGATAAGGACATCCTTGTGTCACCTCATCAGGGTCATACCCCAGAGAGAGTGTCTGGTCACTGTGTTTGGTCAGTCCCCATCTCTCAGCTAGAGGGGACCACGCTGCCTTGACTTTGTCCACTGGGTGTGGCAGAGTTTCCGTTAACACAAGAAGGCAGGAAGGTCGTGTGGTTCGATCAGCATCGTGTGTGTGGTAGGGGATCCTAGCACCACACCCAGCATCATAAGAGCTGAAGAGTCAGCACTTGTGTGTTAACAGGCAGAGGTTGGCCTGATTGATAGCAGATCAATAGTGTAAACTACCCCGGATGAAAAGCTGATGATGCGCACACACAAACGAGTGCACTGAGCCAGGGAAATCGCCCACGTCCTGGGATTGCATCAGCGTCCACATCCTGGCTGTGATGTTACACTGGAGGTTTGCAAAGATCTTTCCACCGGGGGAGGCCGGACAGACAGTGCAGGCATTTTTTTCTAGATTATTTCTTGACAACTTCATGTGAACCCACAATGGGCTCAAATAAAAATTTTCAGTCCATAGCAAAAAGCCAACCATGACTACAAAATCCCAAGAAGATTTTTGGTCTTTGTTGGAGTCTGTTATTTTAAATTCTGACACTGCAAAAAAAAAAAAAATCAGAAAAATATGGTCTAAATGTGAGAGTCTTGATGGATTAAAAATTCTTTTTAAACAATTTGAGAGAAACTTAAAGTACAGCAAAACCAGATCAGGTTATTCCTCTATAATAACGCTCGTTATTGGACAGTTGATTAATTGGCCACACACACACACACACACACTCCTACCTTCCCAGTAAACATGCTAACAAAATGTCAGCCTGGTTTGTCCCCAGTGGCTTATTTTCGGAGGAGCTGTTTGTTCTCAGCTCTTATCTCTTTCATATTAGCTCATGTGAGCGAAGGTGGACTGCCGTGGGTGTGAGCTCCTGAGGGCCGTTTGCTGGGCGGGCGGAGACCTGAGTCCTGGCTGTTGCTTGCTGGGATGACAGTGTGGGCGGAAACCTCATCTCGGGACCTGGAAGAGCCCTGCGCTTGGTGTGCCTCAGCCCCCACTTCCTGTGATGGTCCTGGACGCACTGGAGCCCCTGGCTGGGGGGAGGGAGACTCTGGCCAGGCCCCGAGTGTTGCTCGTGGCTCCTCCCTTTTGTCTCTTCTGGCCAATGTGTATGGGTGCTGTGCTGTGTCAGGGGTCCCTGTGCTGAGCAGTATGGCCGCCCAGACCCGGTCCTCCCCGTGAGAAACTCCCAGTTTGGTAGACCTTGATGTGTGTCGCAATAAAGGGACTCAAGGCAGAGTCTGCATGTCCTGTATGCACAGCCACAAGCGAGGTCCATTCACAAGGGAAACGGCAAGTTCAGCCATGAATTCTGAGTTGGAGTTGGAGCTCCTGCTATTCAGATTCCTTGCAGCCAGGGGCTGCGGCTGGTGTCGGCTTCCGAAGGCCCCTCTGGAAGCTTGTACGCCGTCTTTCTCCTCCAAGACTGCAGCGCACTCCCCACCGTGTCCACGGGGACCACCCTTTGTGGGAAGGAGGGGGTGCACGTTGAGTCTGCTTGCTGATGTGTGTGGCTGGATTTGGGAGGAGGAAGCTGATGGGAAGCTGTTCTCCAGAGCTAACTGGGAAGAGGAGGTAGGAACATTTAGCCTTGAGGGACAGGACCTGGGAGAAGCCCATGCTGATGGGCAGAGACTTCATCTCCTTTGCCTCGGCATCCTCCAGCTGTGAAGCAGGAAGAGGCTGTCGTCCACAAGGGGTTCTGGAAACTTCTGGAAACGAAACTCCACCTGCAAAGCGCTCAGAGCAGTTCCTGGCTCATGGTACACACTCGCTGTCAAAAAGTACGGCATGTGTTTGTTGATGGGCCCTCCAGAGGGTGAGCCAGTCAGAGGGCAGAGGAGCCAGTCAGAGGGCAGAGGTGTCTTCTGATGGCTACTGAGGGTGGAACCACACTGGTGAGTGGAGATTACAGAAGAGGAACCAAGGGAAGCTCCACAGACAGGGGCTGAGCTGCTCAGGAAGGGACACGGCTGTGTGGGAGGGCACCTGTGGACCGGCAGGCCCACGCGTGTCCTGGTGGAGAGCAGAGGCCTGTGGGAACGGCGGCTCGTTGTGTGCCGGCTGTGTGCTGGGGGCCCTCACGCAGTGGGCACTGCCGATTTTGGGCATTTCTGCCTCCACTTGTTCATGCCCAGTGCCTGGACGACACCTGGACACAGAGGAGGCCTCGTGCTGGACACGGAGCGTGAACTGCAGGCTTGAATCCTTGCTGCAGCCCAGGGTGTACCGGAGCCGTAACGGCCAGCGTCACGCTGTGGATCAGGACACGGAAGCACAGGGGAGGGAAAGCTCTGCGTGCCGCCAGCAGGGCTGGAAGCGCACCTGACGCCGTCTGCTCCACTCCTCCGCCTTCCCTGAAGCCCCCTGAGTCTCCGGGCTTTGATCCGAAGGAATCTCCAAGTTCAGGGCGTGTGCCCCTGGGTCCCTGGCTCTGGGAGACCCAGGGTCCCGGGAAGTGGCTCGTTTTTCTTTCTTGGAGCTGCAGGGAACGGCCAGACGGAAGAGGAGGTGAGGTTATGGCCACTGCCGCTGCCCGTGTTATCTCTGCTGCCACCGTGCTGGTTGGAGAGGTATTTTTAGAATGACACGTTCATTACTCATGGTTGACATTTTTACTAGTACCAAAACGAGACAGCAGCCAAGAATTCCTGGTTGGTGACTTATTCTGGGGGTTGGCGCCGAGCCCTGTCTTAGATGATTCACTTTTGTCTTTGGCTGTGCAATGCCAGCAGCTCCGGCAGCTCGGGGCCAGAAAGCGCATGGGTTTCTCAGGACTGATCCGGACGCTGGAATCCATCCCGCGTCACGCACGGCAGGCTCTGTCCCCTGCTTCTAATGGTAACTGTGGAGTGCACCCGCGTTTCCTCGTTCCTACCAGCACCGGGACACTGGGGGACCACGCCGTGGCTGTGGCTGTGACGTGGCCCGAGTGGACTCAGCTACTTCTTGTCGTGGAGAAAGGGTGAGAGCGGGTAGCATCCCACACACGCGTGTTATCCGCTGATACTTTCAGACCACTTCCAGAGGCACTAATGCTTAAGGAAGGCATACGGTTGACTCCTGTCGCTTTCTGACTTCCTGAATTACACAGTGGATCTGAGATAGCCGTGTGAAGGCTGACAGAGAGGGCTTTCTCAGGAACCACTTTGAGATATTTTAAAGGATAATTGGAGTGATTTTTCCATCAAGAAGCGATTTTATGCAATTTTTAAACCACTTTTATTTAAATATCGAGAGACATTTCTTCTTTGCTATACAAAAGCAAAACTGTAGATGTGTGCTCACAGCAGTGTCTGCATATTAGCTGAGTTCATCTGGAGCTGTTCGTGGCCAGTTTCTTGAGGAAAACACTGTGAAATCTGGGACGCCATTCAGCAGGTCCAAAATAGCGAGGGGAGGCAAGCACTTGGCCTTGGGGTTAACAGGACTGGGCACTATACCGCAGGACCTGGGTTCAGTTCCTGGCTCTGGACCCTGAGTCCAGCTACCCACCCGTACGGACCCTGGGAGGCAACGATGGCGGCCCAGGTAATCGGATCCGTGCCACTCGTGTGGGAGACTCACAGCGAGCTGCTGGCTCCATCCCCAGCCCCGCCCCGCCCGGCTCTTGTGGCACTGGGGCGCCAACTAGCAGATGGGAGCTGTGCACTGTCTCTCGTTCTTTCTCCCCGACCTTGTCTCGCTGCCTCTCAGAGCCTGATTCCTTTTGGGAGCTGAGCTGTCACTCGCAACTTCACATCCTGTCGATGGGCGTCTCTGGAGATCTTTCCAGCCCTTTCCCCCATTTCTGGAAATGGGAGTTCTCATCTTTTTGTCCCTGGAGCCCTTTTATGCTGGCCTGGGTCTTAGGGCCTGTTTATTTCTGCCTTTCTCCTCCAGAACACCGGGGCTTGTGAGCCAATTCTCCTCTCCGTGTTGTTCAATTTCCTGGGCCTCTTCCCCTCCACTTCTAAAGATACCCAGGAATCCCTACTGTTTCACGGTAGGTAGGTGGTTGATTGATAGATGGATAGGTGGTTGACAGATAAGTGATCGACAGATGAGGGAGGCAGAGAGAGCGAGCGGTCACTGCTGCTCCACCCACCCTCCCGTCCGGGCCCCGCTGAGTGTGGCCCCGTCCAGCCCACGTGCGGCTCCCCAGCCCTCGCCCCTCTGCCCACTCCCACTTCAGATCACACAGGAAGGGCCACTTTCTTGCCAAACCCAGTGATTTCTCCCGGCCCACTTTTCCCTTGCCCTCTGGCTCGATTGCTCACCCACCCCGAGATCTCCATGGTGATTTGTCTTTTCTGGTGTCCCCTGCCTGCCCAAGTGCCAATTCCCCAGCCTGACTTCTCCTCGTGTGCCTGGACCCCAGCGCTTGGAACTGAAATCCTGTAGGCTTTCTCTGAGACCTACATCCTGTGGCCATAGGTTGCAAAATGATGGCTTCTCAGCCCTGACCTGCCCATCCCCGCCAGCCAGTCCCAGGGTGTCCCACTGCCTTCCAAAGGACACCTCGCCGTGGGCTGTAATTCCCAGCTCTGTTCCCTTCTTGCGGGCGCAGCAGAAACGCCTTCACCGTGCAGATTTGGTGCTTCTTCCACGCTTCTTCCTTCAGAGCCCCCCTGCCCCACCCCGCCGGGCTCTCATGAGCAGACACCTGGGTTATTTCAACAGTCTGCTCAGCAAGCTTCCAGAAACTTCCTGCCACCAGTTTATCTTACAGAGATGCCAGCCACAAAGCCCGTGGGTCCTGTCTGTCTGTCTGTCTGACAGTGGGTGCTCTTTCCCGAGCTTGGAGTAGAGTGAGTCGCTGTGAGGCTCACCCACCCTGGAAGCGCCCTGTGCCGGCGAAGGGTCGTCCTGCCGCCCTCCCTGGGCCATCCCCAGCCTTGCTGTCCGTGCGGCTCCAGCTCCTCGTCTTCTCTTTCCCCAGTGCAGCGCCCCTCCCAGGTCACCCCGTGAAGTTATTCCTCCTCTCCACATACGCCTGGGCGTTGGCGTCTGTGTGGTTCTCTTGTCTCAGATGCCTTCGTCACTTTTGCTACTCGTTTCCTAATGGGCGGTTCTGATACCTTCTTCTTTCAAAGATTTCCCTGTGCAAGTTACGGTTCTCCCACCTGTGCCAGTTCAGATAGGATTATCCATCTCTGATTCTGTAGGATTTTCTACCTCTCTCTATGCTAATGGGGTATGAGCTGCTTATCTGGCCTGCGGTGACGCTTTGAAAACTTCATGGAAATACGGAATTCAAAGCTGGTTTACATGGCCAGTGTTGGGACAGCAGTTGAGCTACCAACACTTGGGGTGGCTGAACCCCACATCGGAGCGCCTACACAGATGTCTCAACTCTGCTCTCCTTTCCAGCTCCCTGTCGCTGCACACCCTGGGAGGCAGCAGGCGATGGCCCGGGTAACTGGGTCCCTGCCACCCCTGTGGGAGAACTGGACTGAGTTCCAGGCTTGTGACCTCCCTTGGCCCAGCCCAGTCTGTTGAAGGCATTTGGGATATGAACCAACAGGTGGGAGATGTCTGCCTGTCTTTCTCTGTCTTTCAAATAAATAAAAAAGCTAAGTTTATTTTGATGCAAAAAAAAAAAAAAAAGTGAAATCCATGCAGTTTTTTCCACAGTACACGTTTCCTGGGAGCTTTTCAAAGATCCTTCCTGTCGTCTGCTCTCTGTGCTCCTGGCACCAGACTTGTCAAGTGATAGATGTCAGTAAATCCCAACTGAATCACATTTTAAGTGATATTTTCCTGCTGAGGGAGCAGGATTGGATTTCCATTAATTGGCTTATCCAGTCCGAGGTTTTCATCATCGTCATGAAGATTTCCCAATGCACAGTCAGTCAGAGTTGTCCAGAAAGTGCTGCAGCTCCTTCCTGCTTTTGTGTGCTGGGCCCTCTCTCCTCTCTGCTCTGCAGGGCTGCGCCCCTTCCCCGCCCTCTGCAGCTTGCTCCTCTCTCCCACGTGGCCTGTAGTTGGTACCGGATGCAGACGGTGCACCGTGTGGAGGGTGCTCTCCAGCAGTCTTTTGGTTGTCTTATCTCCCAGAATTTCGCATGAGCTGGAAGAAGGCAGAAGCCATGCTGTACGCCTTCCCTAACCACCACCAACGCTGGGCTCGTGGCATCCACATAGCTGTGCATCAGAAACATGATGAGTTGTTTAGATATCTTGTACTTCATTTCCAAGTATTCAAGACCATCCAACCCACAGTTTTATGGCTGAACCCTTATGTTCTAATCACAGAGTTGCCAAAGCATGAGCAGGCAGTCTGGAAATGACTAGAATGTGAACAACAGAAACCTCCTGCCCCCAGCCTCATCCAGCTGGTACTGTGCCGTCTACCAGATTTGAACAGAGCCGCAGCTCTTTGCTCAACGTGCTGACTCTAAGCTTCTGAAAGCTCGTGGAGGATGGTCAGCGAGAGTGAGGCTGCATTTCCCAATGTGGATGTCGGTGCCACCCCAGGGGACCAAGAACTCCTCCTCCCTCTGGGCTGGATTCGGGGCAAAAGATGGATATTAGAAGCAGCTTCCTTTTGGCCGCGTCTCTGAAATGCCTGGATATTTGTCTCTAAAAAAGCAGAGCCGGTTTCCTCCTTAGTAGTCTTCTATGCATAAAGTATCTCTAGCTTTTTATCCCCCTGAAAAAGAAGCCGCTAAAAATATGTTCACCCCAAACATGAAAAATGCATCTCCAAAATGCTTTACTGTGTTCTGAGTGAGCCCCTCGGGCTCGCAGGATGCTGCACCCCACTGACCCACACCCAGACAGCGTGGGTGCCCGCCTCCCAGGGTGGCCCCCGAAGCGGGCGGGGCATGGGTGAGAAGTGCTTTGCACAGAGCAAGAAGTCACTGAGACCCAGCTGGTCACCAGGCACGCTCCTAGTGGCCATCCTTCATTGCTGTCCGTTTTACTTCCACACTGCTAAGACGCCTCAGAGCTGGGCACAAGACTTCTGGCAAAGATGTGCTGGCTGGTGGCACCAGCCCCCCGGGGCAGGAACCCCAAGCCGGGCTCAGCAGCTCCTGTGCTACGTGCCTCTCCCCATCACCCTCACACAGGAGACGAGCTGTCAGAGGGGGGAGGAGAGGATGACATCACCGCTGTCCCCTGTGGGTGGATGGGGGCCCCCAGGCTTGGCTGGGCCACTTCCCTCCCAGGGGACATTGTTCATGTGGAGAACAAAGCCATGTTCCCTTACAAGTGTGATGCCACAGCCAGGCGTGGAAGGAGCTGGCCAGCCCTCTTTGTCACCATGTCTCAGCCCCGAGCTGGGAGGCAGACCCGGGCCTGTGCCTTTCTTCTCCGGGGCAGACATCTTGAAACGTGGAGGAGCCTGGGGCCCAGCCGTGGCTTTGTTTGTTGTTTGTGCAGAATGTTCAGAGAGCGAGCGAGCACTTCCGTACCTGATCCAACTCAAACAAAGCCAAATGGGTCTTCATGAAACAGGGCTGCCCAGCATGTGCTGGGGGCTTAGCCGGGGCCCCACTGTGGACAGGCCAGGAGCCGGGGCCTTGCCAACTGCTGCATCCGCACAAGCACAGGGAGGGCCACGACCCCCAAGCCCCCGCCCCGTGCTGGGCCAGAACTGCTTACAGTGCTCTTGACTGCGTCATTTGGCCTTGATTCTGCAAGTCCTTGGGGAGCTTCAGTGGAAAATGAGCAGGCCCCATCAGTGTTTCCTGCTGACCCAGAAAAGCAGCCCCAGCCATCCCCTGCTTGCAGCAAAGGCCTAGGGCTCCCCGTCAGCTTTGACGAAGTAGGTAAGCGGGGGTCCCTCAACGTGTCAAGGGTATTCGAAAGTGTGTTTTCACAACTTGACCAAGTCTGGGGAGAAAAGAGGCTTAAAAGTAAAGTGTTAGGAGCGGCTGCCAATTGAAAATGAACCACAAATGAAGATAAATCACCCCTGAGCATTTAATGTGGAACAATGGGAAAGTAGTATCAGAATTGTAAAAATTTGATTTGCATGCAACTTTTCAGAAACTCGGCTTTGCAAGCATAAATTGAAACAAGCAGACTGACTCATGTAATGGGGCGGGGGGTGAGGGAGGAGATCGGGGGAGGATTCCAGACGTGTGTGTCAGGAGATGGTTATTGGGCTAGCCAAAAAACCCACAATCTGTTTTACCCCAGTAACTCTTACTTTGCCATGGAAGATTCCAGAAAACATTTATGAAACACACCAATGGCCAAGGCCCTGCAGAGCACCTCAGTAGGAACTATTGGTAGCATCTCGTATCAAGTGTCTGCTGCTTGAATTGATTCTGGGAACGTATGGTTTCTCCTGGTACTAAGGGGTGTCACTAGCATTCTCGCCCCATTTATACATGAGGTCGGCGTGCTCGCCGTCTCGCCCCCGGCCACACAGCTGTGCAATGGCGCGGTCACGGTTCAGGCTCAGTTCACCGTTGCCTTCAAAGCACCTGCTTTTCCATCACCTGGTCGTGGGGCCTCTCGGCCTGGTCAG
Organism: Oryctolagus cuniculus; assembly: GCF_051225735.1. NCBI lineage: Eukaryota > Metazoa > Chordata > Mammalia > Lagomorpha > Leporidae > Oryctolagus > Oryctolagus cuniculus. Next base: position 5,414,791 of record NC_142881.1, read on the forward strand.
CAACAGGAAGGACGGACTTCCTGTCCCAGCCTCAACACATCTGACACACAGGAGACTGAGCTTTGTCCTGGTGTAGGTGTTCTGCTTGTAGGGAGGACGAGATTAGCCCCGGACAGCGATTCTGTCGGTCTGACAAGCCAAGCGTCCTAAGAACTGGAGGAAACAAGCGACTGCACAATGCGTGGTTTAGATGTGGGTTTTCCTTCCCACTTGTGATTTGTCTAATTGAAGTGTAATTCATGTGACATAAAATCCCCCTTTCAGAGTGTCTGGTTTCCATGAGCATTAGTACATTCATAGCATCGTGCAGCGCTCACCACCGTCTGACTCCAGACCCTTTCCGTCACCCCCAGAAAGAAACCCCAGGCCTGTGAAGGTCGCGTCCTCCTCCCCACGTTCCTATCTCCCAGGTCCTGGCAACCACTGATTGCTCTGTCTCGATGGATTTTCGCATTGCAGACATTTTGTATAAATGAAGTCATACGATATTTGTCCTTGGTGACTGGCTTATTTCACTTAGCGCAATGTTTTCAAGGTCATCCCAGTTGTAGAAGGAGCCGGAACTCCATTCCTGCTCGTGGCAGAATATGTTCCCCGTTATCAATGGGCCTCATTTCACTTGTTTATCATCAGTTGCCGAGTGGTAGCTGAGGCCTCTGTAAACCTCGTCTGAGGGAGCCTGGTGTGAGCGAGGTCCATCGCTACACCGTCGGCAGCGAACAGGGATCCAGCAGCGTAGACAGTGAACAGGGATCCAGCAGTGTAGACAGCGATCAGGGATTCGGCAGCAGTGAGGAAAGCCCTGGAGGGGTTTCATGTTGCCTTGGCATGGCACGGAACCCCTAATTGTGACCGTCCAGGCCAGGGTGGCCGCCATCGCCCCACCTCTCTGATCCTGATCCTGCCGCTGCTCACTCATCCCACTGTTCCTCTTCCAGTCTTGAACGTGTCCTCTTCCCGCCACACGTTCCGGCCCCTGCCTGAGAAGTCCTGCCTCCCTGCAGCCCACTGGCTGCTCCTTCTCGGCCTGTGGGTCTCAGCCCTGTGCTGTCCCATCACCAGATCGCAGGTCAATAATACAGGTTTTAACCAGCCCTCGGGGGAATCCCAGTGCCCGTTCAAATTGGACAAGAGCTAGTGCAGGAAATACCCCTAAATCCCTGGTGATGCGACCGCCCTTGCCGGGCTGAGCCCCACAAGCAGTCAGAGATCAGGAGAGGTTTCTACGATACAGGTGGAGGCAGAAAGAAAAATGACGCCCACGCCTTCTACACTTTATACAGCACTTGCTTCAACACGAGAAAAGGAGCTGCTGTGTGCTCCGGAAATTGCAGCCAACGTCGACATCAGGATTTTGGAAAGAGAACTCTACTCCCGTCTCATTAAGCACTATTCATAATAGCCCAGATCTGCAATCAGCCTAAGTGTGCAACTGATAAGTAGAACACAAAACATTAAACCTGGACAACACAACGACCTTGAAAATGAAGGCGTCCTGTCATTTGCAAGCACATGGCTGGACCTGAAGAGCATTATGCTAAGTGAAAGAAGGCAGGCGCAGGAGGGCGAACACTGCGTGGTCTCACTTACGAGTGGACACACTCATGGGAGAGGGCATGGAGGGCTGGCTGTGGGGGCTGGAGGCAGGGGGGAGGGGTGGTCAGGGAGTATGACGTTTCAGTTAGGGTGAGGAAGTCCTGATGTGTTGTCCAGCATGGCCACTGCAGCTCATCGTCTTGTATCACGCGGCTAAAACTGGCCGAGAACAGACCTTGAATGTCCGCACTACACGGGTGAAAGGACGGCTGAGTGAGGCGACGCAGCCTGAGAACGAATTAGCTGGGTTGGGGTCATGAAATGCACGTGAATCTAAGCGTGGTGCCGTGTGCCATGGGTGTCTGCAGCTTGGATCTGCCAGTCATACCTCAGTGAGGGAAGGGGCAGGGGCAGCGTGGCCAGCCACGGGGAGTGGCCCGTCTGTCACACCGGTGGGGTGTGGAGGCGCCGTTCTTCCCACTCAGCCCACGGAGTTTCTGATGTTGGCGCCTCTCCTGAAATCACAAGTCACAGGGTGTGCGTTGTGTCATCTTCTCGGGCTGACGCCATGGAACGTGGCCCGCGCCCACAGTGCCCGCAGCATCATGCGTGCACTTAGAGGGCTTCCTTGAGAGGTGCACACGGCTCGGCTCTGTGCCTTGTCTTTAGCTAGTGGAGGGTCCTTTCCATGCACTCCCCAGGGTGTAGCCTGGGGCTGGTCAGCGCAGCCTGGGGGATCGCTCCCCTGCTGAGCAGTGCATGACCAAGGGGCTGTGTGGAGACGGCTACAGCAAGCCTGGCAGTGGTCTGGAAGGTGTGCCAGGAGGATGGAGGACGTGGCCAGGTCGGGAGGGGAGCACCAGGCATGCCTGTGGACACCAGAGACAGAGGATAAAATCCTTCCTGGGAGCTGCACCAACCAGAGCTCGCCTGGGAGTCCAGCTGCCCATCACAGGACAAGATAAAAATCATTGCAAGTTGAGCATCCCGAATCCAAGGTGCTCAGATGGCCCCCGATTTCGGAGCATCACACGTTTCACATTTGCAGAGTAGGGACGCCCAGCGGGGGAAAACCCATGCAGATATTCCAAACTCCCGCAGCCTCTTAGCTCTGAACACTTCTGGCTCCGCACACTTCGGCTAACGGGTGCTCGAGTTGCAATACACAACCGGGTGTCGCAAGTGAAGGGAGCGCTTCTCTTCACCCTCCCAAGGTCTTGAGACGCAAAACCTTGCAACCAGGCACTGTCATTCCTTAGATCCAACAGTGAGGAATTTGGTTGTAATTCTTCCTTTTAAGAATTGTTTCCCTCTTGGGGAAAAACAAGAGTGTGTGTTTCCGTTGCTGAAAGGAACAAGTCGCCCCCATGGCCGTATGAGCACGAGCTTTGGACTACGTGTGGGTCTCCACACCTTCAGTGCTCCAGAAAGCTGACGGGTGGGAATCCGAGGACAAGTTCACACAGCGCGCTCTGAGCGGGGCTGCTGACCCTGGGAGTGATGCCAGGAGAATGCACAGCCGTGCGTGTCTTATGGGAAGGGCCCACATCCACACCCACTGTCTTGGTTTCATCCAACTGTGCATTGGCTACTTTAGACTCATGGAAATGATGAGTTTTTTTCCCATACATAATTTTTATTTTTTGTCATTTTCATATCTTGCCTAAAGCTGGAAAACACATAGTTGAATTCTAAGTACATGTAATGTCGTTTGACTTAGGTTAGCATCAAAAGTTAATCTTTTAATGCTAGCATTACTGCTGGAGGTGCTTCTCCCCTAATCCCTGATTTTAAAAAATTGTTGACAACATTTCTGCCTCTTGCTTTTGGTTTATTTCCGCTCCCAAGGTGCCCGCTTAGACAATGGGATCAACTCACAGCACCTGAGGCCCTGAAAACGCCTCTCTCTGTCTCTATGAATAATTCATTTGTCTGCATAGCCTCTGAGGCAAATCCTCTTTACAGAAAAGAAAGGGAAAATGTAGTAGAACACACTAAGTGCAGTGAGCTCCGAGGTTTGCCCTCAGAAAACGAGCCACGATCTGAAGGGAGAAAAGAAGTTTCTGTGCGTGGGACTCCTGGGCGGCAGATGACCATGGAGGAGTTTCTGTGGGTGGGACTCCTGGGCGGCAGATGACCATGGAGGAGTTTCTGTGGGTGGGACTCCTGGGCGGCAGATGACCATGGAGCCGTTGCCTGGCATTGAGACATCCAAGTTCCTGTTCTGGAGACGGCCTTCCAAGTTCTTGTGTTAATTTCTAGAATGTCCTGTGCGTTTTGGACTTTTTACAGTGAAACCTATTAGGTATATTTAAGGCATACAACATGATGTTATGGGGTATATAAGGAGAGTAAAAAGTTACTGTATGTACTTTATAAACACTCAGGATGTAATTTAAAATATGAGTTTCAAGGTACATCATTTTATACAATGCAGATATTCCTGTAAAGGAATAGAAGTTGAATTTTTGCCCAAATTTTTCAATGATTTTTTAAGGCAAGGCTTCGGGTAATACCTTGGTGGAGCCACAGTGACCCTCGCTTGTGCTTTCTCTGCTCTTGCAGGCTCCTCGCCTTCATCCATTCTTTTGTGTTCGTCTCTAAACTTAACAAAGACTGAGTAACCCCTGTGCTGGGTGCTCGGTCTTGGGCACACAGCAGGGTGCACCTTGACCTTCTTGTCCTGCTCGGTTGTCCCAAGTCCACCACATTTCATCGCTCTGGGGCTTTACATTCGATTGCTTTGGAACGCTGGCCCCTGCAGTGCGTCATGAGTTACCAATGAATGCAGATTTCAAAAACCGACGCATCTTTCAGTTCCGTCTTCTCTAAGCTTTCTGAAGCACCCTCAGGGCCGGCCGTGAGTTGATCTTGGTTAGATTCGGGTGACAGGTGTTCAGGGTCTGTTGTGGTTATGTGGGGGAGACAGGCATATTGGGGCCATCTTTCTTTTCGAGCAAATCTGAAATTTCCCTAAATAATTTTAAACTGCCGGGCTTGCCAACAGACAAAACAAATTCCCATTGAGCTCTAGCCATGGAGGTACAGCACAGCGGGTTCTGTGTTCTCTCATAGCCCAGGAAAGGGGCACTGCAGTTTCCTAGGAAGATCTCCAAATCCAGTAGGTCATGGGGTGCTGCTCTACAGGGTGCTGCTAGGAACGAGGTCATCAATCCAGAGGTGGGCGGGCGCTGGCCCAGTGGGGAGGAGGGTTTAGGGTTTGCCAGTGCACAGAGCAGGCTGGCACCCCATATGGACCCCAGGTCAAGTCCTAGTTGCTCATTTCCAGTACAGCTCCCTGCTACTGCGCCTGGGAAAACGGGAAGGTGACCCAAGTGCTTGGGCCCCTGCACCCATATGGGTGACCCAGAACAAGCACTTGGCTTCAGATTGGCCCAGCTCGGCCATTGTGGCCATTTAGGGAGTGAACTGGTGGATGGAAAATCTCTCTCTCTCCTCGCCACCCCAACTCTGCCTTTCTAATAAATGAATCTTTAAAAGCAGCAGCAGCAGGCCAGTGTTACCTGGCAACACCCCTGCCCTCGACTGCCTGCCCCGTGGTGGACAGCACCCCTTCCCTTAAGGGCCCATCGCCCTGGCTTCCCTAAGTCCTCGGGCTCCTCTGGGGCCTCCTGCCTGCTGGACATCCTCCATCCCCTCCACAGTGGAGCTTCCCTCTCTTCTCTGTCCACACCCGCCGTGTGCCAGACAGATCTGTGCTCCAGCTCTGACTCCGGAGTTCCACATCCGTCTGGACATCTCCAGACACCAGACTGACCACGCTCAGCTGTCCTCCAGGGATCTCAGACTCAGCAGTTGCAACCCAGGGACTGCAGGGGTTTTTTGTTGTTGTTGGTGTGTGTGTGTGTGTGTTTTAAGATTTATGTACTTATTTGAAAGTCAGAGTTATAGAGAGAGAGAGGAAAAAAACAGAGAGAGAGAATCTTCCATCCACTGGTTCACTCCACAGTTGGCTGCGATGGCCAGGGCTATGCCAGGCTGAAGCCAGAAGCCAGGAGCTTCGTCCGAGTTTCCCCTGTGAATGCAGGGCCCCAAGCACCTGGGCCATCTTCCACTGCTCTCCCAGGCCATGAGCAGGGAGCTGGATCAGAAGTGGAGCAGCCGGGACTCACACCAGCTCCCCTGTGGGATGCCGGCGTCACCGGTGGCAGCTTTACTGGCTCCCAGTCTGCAGGTGGACGTCCAGGCCACTCCCGCTCCCTGGGGAGTCACACACAGCCTCTGCTGTCACTCTTGATCTGTTGGCCCTGGCTGGACCCGGGAGAGTTGCTGGGTGCCCCCTGCCTGACCTCTGGGCACCAGCAGCTCTGATTCCTCCTTTGTCTCCGCCGCCCCTTGCTGGCCCAGCCGAGAGCGAGCCTGCTGCCATGAGCTCCTCCCCTTCCTCTGTGACCTCCCGTCCCTCTCAGGATGAAGCCCTCACGCCAGCCCCTCACTCTCCCACGGCTCCTGGCCTGGTCACGCACCTGTCACCTGTCCCCAGGGGTTCCCGGCCTCTGAAACTCAGCATCCTCCTGAGCTCTCCTTTCTCAGCTACCAGGCTGCCAGGTCCTGGGGTTCACCCCCCTCACTGAGCAGTACTGTTATCTCCATGCAAGCCGATGGTTCCGTGGGTGGTGGTTATCCAAGAGCCTGTCCTCCCAGTGAAAGCCAGAACAAAGCCAGAACAAAGCCAGAATGGCGGTGGGGGAGGTGTGGGGGGGCAGTGGTGGGGGTGGGGCTGGGGAGGGAGCTGGTGAATGGTTAGCAGGGATTGAGAAAGCTGGGCTGGCACGCAGTGTGCGAGCAGCCTCGTGTGTGCCCCGTCTCTCCTCACTCCTGCAGCCCAGGGTGGGAGCTGCACCCCCGTCTCTCCTTGCTCCTCCAGCCCAGGGTGGGAGCTGCACCCCTGTCTCTCCTTGCTCCTCCAGCCCAGGCTGGGAGCTGCACCCCCATCTCTCCTCGCCCCAGCAGCCCAGGCTGGGATCAGCACTCCCGTCTCTCCTTGCTCCTCCAGCCCAGGGTGGGAGCTGCGCCCCCATCTCTCCTCACTCCTCCAGCCCAGGCTGGGAGCTGCACCCCCGTCTCTACTTGCTCCTCCAGCCCAGGGTGTCTGGCTTGTGCACGACCTAGAGACGCAGCCCCTCCTCAGGAACCCTCTCACCCCCCACCCCCGCAGCCTCTTGGGACTCCCCACCTCTCCTCCTGTATCTGCCCATCCAGGTCACAGGACACCCTGCCCGGTCTCCTGCCCACAGCGTGACTTCTTCCTAAAGACTCCCGAGCCCGTCGCCCTGAGCTGGGGAATGCTCTTGGCACGTGAGCCGTCACCCAGAACCTCACACTGGCCTCGCCCTGGTCTTACCCAGCCCTGCTTCTCCTGTTTCCCAGAGTAACCGGCCTGTCTGTTCTCACGCCCTCCTCTTCTGGCCTACCAGCTGGAGAGAAATGCACATTTCGGTTGTAATGGTCCAGTACCCCAGTGGGCCAGCACAGTCAGCGGTGCCTAAGCCTGTTCACTCCCCCCCCCCCCCGCCCCGGCCAGCCGAGTTTCGGCTGTTGATGCCAAAACTTTATCTCCTCTGCTGCACCAGCTCGTTGTATGCAGAACAGGCCCTCGATAAGTCCTGGAGGAGCCACGATCTTGAAACCAAAGTTGTGTAGTTGTGTAGTTGTGTAGTTGTCCCATAGACCTGCCGTGGGCACATTCCGTGAGCTCTCCACCCCTCCCCACACACGAATGCCTGAAATGGGAAATAATACCAAACCAGACCGATGCTATCTTCTTCATAAATACAGTTTGGTATCATCCACAGTTTTGGTTGTATGTGTATGTATAGGTATATAAATCTGTGATAAAATTTTACAAATAAGGCACAGTAAGAGATTAACACCAATAATAGAGCAATTATTACACTGGACTGTAATACAAAAGCCATGTGACTAAGGGCGCTCCCTGCCAATGTGTTATTGTGCTGCACCCAGCCTCCTGCTGATGGGAGACAGCAGAGATAATGCCTGCCTGACAAAGTGAGCCGCGTGGCAGAGGAGTCGTGCGGCTGTAGGCTCCCACAGTGGGGTTCCCGAAGCACAGACGTAGGAGGACTGCGAAGTGACGAGCTGGTGGATGGCATACACACGGTGGATACGCTGTACAAGGTCGGTCTCAGCCTGGGCTGGCTGGAGCGGGACAGCCCAGATTCCACCACACTGCTCTGAATGGCGCATGATTTAAAACTTACTATTCCTGGAATTGTCCATCTCATGCACTCAGATTGGTTGATGCAGGAAAGTGAAACCTGCAGTCTTTAAACCAATTTCTGTGCCTGTGTTTGGAGTAAGATCACGTGGCTTTCATGGGAATATCTGTTAGACAGCCATGGCAAAGCCTCATCAGCTTTTTGTATATTTAGGGATCGGCCACAGCAATCTAACCAGCGTTCAGACAACAGCCATCGCTGAACCGCTTTATATTTCCTTAAAGAATAGTTTTGAGTTTCTTTCTTTGTGAATTTCTTTCTACTTTTTGTATCAGTGCAACTCAGGATGAAAAATGTAGAATATTGAAAACACAGGCAAGCCAAAAGGAAGGGAAAAGACAGATAATCTCATCCCATTTGGGCACACTTTTCTCCCAGCCTTTTGCGGAGGGGGGGCATGCTTGAACTTGCAAGGAGGGGCTTCCTCTGTGCAGGAATAATGCGTGTGCTGATTAGCGTGGGAACGGCTGCCCGCAGCCCGCTGTGTGCTACCCGTCTCTTCATTACTGTTCTCAAGAGGGATCGCTGGAGCCAACTTGCACTTCCTTTTCAGTAAAATAGATGTGTGTTTATTTTCCCATCATGCACATGCGAAGATAACAGTGATATACGGCCCCTTCCTTAATCTCTTCTCGTTTCCTTTATAGAACATTTGGGGATACAAACTTATGTATACAAAGGATCAAAAGATACCAAGTGCACCGTATAAATACAGTTGTCACTCGCCTCTGTATCTGTTACCCTAAATCAAAGGCTGCCTCACTGCGGTCCCCATGCAGGTGGGACTCCCCGGAGTGTGCCGGGGAGGGAGCAAGGCCATTCGAAACCTCGGTTCCTGCAGTTACCCAATACCCTCCCTCCCACTGGAGCACCCCGGCTTTGGGGGCTGGGATGGGCAGGCTCCTACTATCCCCTGCATAACGTGCCAGTCTCCCACGTCTCCAGCCTCTCTCTCCTTCCCAGCTCCATGCAGCCCCAAACTGTACCACCCTAAAAACCAGGCCTCCTTCCCCACCGAGCACCCACGTCACGTGGACCCTGTGGTGTCCTCCATCCCCTCACCCTTTCTGGCCCACAGCCTCTCCCCACTCTCTGCTTGCTTCCCTCTTCCCTGACCATGACCTTGTCCGGTGCTGACCCGATGTGGACTCCACTGAATTTTGGCCAAGTCCCTCGGTTTCTACTTTCCTTTTTTTTTAAAAAAAAAAGGATATTTGTTTATTTATTAATTTATTTGAAAGGCAGAGTTGGAGAGGAAGAGGAGGGTATTCCATCCTCTGGTTCTCTCCCCAGATGGCCATAATGGCTGGAGCTGGGCCAGGCTGAAGCCAGGAGCCACGAGCTTCTTCCAGGTCTCCCACGCAGGTGCAGGGGCCCAATGACTTGGGCCATCTTCTGCTGCCTTCCCAGACACATTAGAAGGGATCAGAAGTGAAGCAGCTGGGACTTGAACCAGCACCAGCATCACAGGTGGTTGCCTAACCTGCTACGCCGCAACGCTGGCCCCGGTTTCTACTTCCTTAACACCTCTTCTCACCCGATGGCTGCTCTTCTAGTGCCATGTTGCCCCTCGGGGGGCCTTTCCTGCCCTCCCAGGGCTTCTCCTCCTCCCCCCAGGCCTCACGTGCTGAGGCCCCGAGATCCTGCCTGGGCGGCCAGTTTCCTCCCCTACACCCTGCGTCTGGGGGACCCATCCTTGAACTCCACCTCTTCACTGAAGAACAAGTAAAGAAGTTTCGGATTCTCTTTCTCCTAGAAGGCTCGGGAATTTTCATCTATAAGCTGACAGCAGGCAGATGAGCAGGGAGAAAACGTACCACACTTACTAACAGGCAGAAACACGGGCGCCGCACGCCGCGTCGGGGACTCGAGGGGGCGGGCTGCACCTTCTACAGAGCTGAGCAAGCAGGGGGCATCGGGGGAGAGAGGTGTGCAGGTGAAGTCCCTGGAGCTCAGCCCATGGACATACACCTGGCGGCTTGCACCCACCTCTCCTCTCCCCCCGGGGTGGGGATTTTTCCTGCAAGGAGAGAAAAATCTGTTTCTCTCCGCTGCTTACCTCATTAAAGCAGAGGATGTAATTTTCCTGTTACAAGGCAGACTTGGAGAGTTAACCCTGTCTACAGTCTTAGGATAGCTGTCTCAAACTACCCCAAAGAAGCAGGTTTGGGGGTGGCGTAGGCTGTAGCACCCGAAGCTCACATCTTCAACCCCACATCTGTCTGATGTGAGAGCTCAGAGCTGGGGTCAAGCCTTGGAGGTCTCTCCTGCACACTCTTCACGGGCACCTGTGGGCAGGCCACGCCTTTCCCCCCTGTCCCACCCCCAACCCCACCCATGCCCCCGTCTCCCCTCCTCTTCTCCACCAGTGACTCCACCCACCCGCTGCCTGCTCTTTGTGCCTGTCCTGGGAACCTCATGTGCTGCAGGTTCACTTGCTTTGCCCTAACTGTGTCAGCTGGTGATGGATGGACCGGGAGAGAAGACAGGAAGTATGACAGGGTGGTACTTAGGCTGTTACCTGAGCGACCGTGAAGGTGTTGGCCCAGTGTTGTGACGCCCGCGCCTTGCATCAGAATGCCCAGCTCAGTTCCCAGCAGGGTCAGATTCGTCAGTGACGGGTCCTGCCGCCCACGGGAGAGACCCGGATGGAGTTCCTGCTTCTGTCTTTGGTCCAGGGCTCGCACGAGTTGTTGCAGGCATTTGGGGAATGAACTGGTGATGGAAACTCGTGTGTGTGTGTGTGTCTGCCCCTCAAATACATAAACGCGTGGGAGAGGGAGGGCCAGCGGCGCGATGGCCGGTACCTCCGACTGGGATTAAGAGGAGGAGAGCCGCTGTCTGTCTGGTTTGGGGTTTCCACTGGTGCCGCAGAACCTGCTCATTTCCTCTTACTGCTTTTACAGATTGCTACAAGCCCCGTGGCTTAGAGCAACTGGGTTTATCATTATCCAGTTCTGGACGCGAGAGGCCCCGCCTCATCCCACAGGCTGACAGCAGGCCGTGTGCGGTGTCTGTGGAGCTGTGTTCCCTCCCGAGGATCCAGGGAGGCTGCTTCCCGGCCTCTCCCAGCTTCGGGAAGCTTCCTGCATTACAGGTTCTTGACCTCACCCTCTGCTTTCAAAGCCTGCAGTGCAACACCTTCTGATTCTCTCCCAGCTCTGCTCTCCTGCTTTCTCTCCTAAGGAGCCTTCCCTCGCTAATCCAGGCTAATCTTCCTCACCCCAACACCCCTCGGCCATCATCTCGGCAGAGTCACTTGGCCGCATGTTTGCGGGTTCCAGAAGCTGGGATGTGGCCATCCTTGCCCGTTACAAAGGATGCTGCTGTCAGAGTTCGTGTCGTCCTATAGAGTCCACACCGAGAGCTGGACACGCGAATGCAGGTGCCACATTTGTCTGAGATTCGGGGTCGAGAATGACCGTTGGGGATCCAAAGAATAGAAATTGGGGCCAGGATGAGTCTCTTAAAGAGAGAAGATTGGAGGAGCCAAGGCAGGGGTGCAGGGAGCAGGGGTGGGGCTGCTGCTCGTGCTGACGGGAAAGTGGTCCTCAGTCTGACCTTGGTAGCAGCGCTGTTGGTGGGGGCAGGAGGCCCACGGCAGGGCGAGAAGAGGATGACAGTAAGAGACAGAGACAGCCGGCGCCGCAGCGCACTAGGCTAATCCTCCGCCTAGCGGCGCCGGCACACCGGGTTCTAGTCCCGGTTGGGGCGCCGGATTCTGTCCCGGTTGCCCCTCTTCCAGGCCAGCTCTCTGCTGTGGCCAGGGAGTGCAGTGGAGGATGGCCCAAGTGCTTGGGCCCTGCACCCCTTGGGAGACCAGGAAAAGCACCTGGCTCCTGGCTCCTGCCATCGGATCAGCGCGGTGCGCCGGCTGCAGCGCGCTGGCCGCGGCGGCCATTGGAGGGTGAACCACCGGCAAAAGGAAGACCTTTCTCTCTGTCTCTCTCTCTCTCACTGTCCACTCTGCCTGTCAAAAAAAAAAAAAAAAAAAAAAAAAGACAGAGACAGCCCAGGCAGCTCCCTAAGGAGAGTGGTGTGGGTGGTGTTGCTGGAGAGAGGCAGGCTCTGCGAGGAGGTTAACGGGGTTCACGCAGGCCAGGGTGCGGTGCTCCCCTGGGAGACACCCACCCAGCGACTCTAAGGGAGCCTTGGGAAGTGATCCATGGCGCTCAGCTTCCAGCCAGACCCTGTGCATCCCAGGACGGCAGATCTCCCTTCCTCACTCCACAGTGCACGTGCGTCAGCGTGGCCCAGAGGCCAAGGGGCTTGGGGGAAGCAGGGGTGGTCTCTCACAGGTTGGACGTCGCTTTCTTTGGGATGTGGTTGTTTACGACCGTCTGAGGAGAAGGCTGGACAGGTCTAGGAAGGGATAAGGAAGCTGTAGCGAAGAACCACGGGTCGCACGAGGCAGCCCCACACACACCCAAGACGCACAGCACCCAAGTCAGGCTGACCTGGTGGCCACGGTGAAGAGCCAGCTCCTGACGCGTGCCGACACGTCTCCGCGGGGGTCCGTCTCGCATGCTCGGCTGGGTTTGTAGGGGCCCTGGCGTGACAGCTTAGCCTGGGAAGGCTTTGTTTTGAAGGTGGACGTATGAAGGCGGCCAGCGTTTGCGGTCGGGAAGGACCAGCGGCTTGGGTTTTCCTTGCTGGGCTTTGTCTTGCCCTGAACACCAGGGCGTCCATTCACAGAACGGGGCCCTGAAGTCCTTTTCAGTCAGTGGTTTATTTCTTAGTATGTTTATGGTTGCTAAAAATTCAACTTATAACCTTTTAAAATGCAACCTTTCGAAATGTACACAGGCCACGGTCCCTCAGACTTCCTGCGTCTTTCCTGAAGAAAGATGATGGAAAACAGCAGCTATGACGGGCTAGGAGGGCTGTACTGGCTTAACAGAAACTGGGGGCTGCCGCTGGGTTCCGCTGCTGCCTGCGATGCCTGTATTCCCTGTGTGCACCGGCTTGAATCCTGGCCGCTCCGCTTCCAGTCCGTCTCCCTGGCGATGTGCCTGGGAAAGCACTGGAAGATGGCCCAAGTCCTTGAGCCCCTGCACACACGTGGGAGACCCGGGTGGAGTTCCCAGCTCCTGCCTTCAGCCTGCCCAGTCCTGGCCATTGTGACTGGGGGGTGAACCAGTAGATGGAAGATCAATCTCTCTCTCTCTCTCTCTCTCTCTCTCTCTCTCTGTAACTCTGCCTTTCAGATAAATAAATCATTTTTAAATAAATTAAAAATTTGAGTCTTACAGTTATTCAAATATCAAAATCAATGACAAAAATAATACACTAGGAAAGATATTGGCAGCATAAATGTAGTTTCATGAAGAACTTTTACAAATCAACAAGCAAAAGATATTCAGAGCAAAATGAAAGTGAGCCTAAATCAATTACAGAGGAAGTACAAATAATCAGTGGTTAAATAGGGGAAATACTCAAATTGATTCGTACCTAAAGAAACGCACATTCGAGTGAGATTTTCTTTTGTATCTCTCAGATGGGCAAAGAGAAAAAAGCACAATTCAGGGCTTCTGAGGCTTCGGGAAAGCGAGTGGGTCCGTGCAAAGCTTAGAGGACTAGAAATGTGTGCGCCCTTTGTTGGAGCCTGGGGCAATGAAGGCTGAGAATATAGAACATGTCGGGCTCAGCGATCCGTGTCAACGATTTTTCCTCAGGGTATCTAAGCTTTTGCAAGGTATAGCAAAGGTACATTTGGTGCCATGTGGTTATGATATTCTCTGAAGATAGGTTTTTTCCTGGAGTCATTTATTTTATTTGAAAGGTAGAGTTGCAGAGAGAGGGAGAGACACAGAGAGGAGGTGGTTCCATCTGCTGGTTTACTCCCCAAATGGCTACAACAGCCAGAGCAGGACCAGGCCAAAGCCAGGAGCCTGGAACTCCATCCAGTTCTCCCACGTGGGTGGCAGGGGCCTGAGGACTTGAACCGCCTTCTGCTGCTCTCTCAGGCGCAGTAGCAGGGAGCTGGGTGGGAAGTGGAGCAGCTGAGCTCCAGTCGGCACTCGTGGGCTGCTGGCGTCATCAGTGCTGCTTGACCTTAACACTGTGCCACGCCAGCCCCTGAAGATGCGAGCATTCAATATTCGTGAAATGCCAGGAGCCGCGGTGGGTGCATGGCACGAAGCGATCAGGAATGAGTGGAAACAGACCCGCCCCTGCCCTCCCTTGTGGCTGAGGGCAGGTGGATGAATTGGCCTTGAGAGCCCCAGGCCCCCTTGGCGGCTGGAATATCACACGGGGGACGCCTGCCCTATGCCTGGTGACACGGGAGCAGGGAATACTCAGAGAGCTTCCCAAGGAAGTCACATCTCAGCCAAGAGGGCACCTGCACGCCTGGTCCCTGGGAGCCATCCCATCGCGGTGTGGTCATCCCACCAATGTTTCTGGGTGAAAGGGGACCTCCTCGGGTCGTCTGCCTTCTGTTCTCACTGGCCTTGTGCTGCCTGACGGCCCTCCGTCTGCAGCGCCAGGTTTTTCATCTTAAAGTCTCTAAGACATTTGGTGCATCAGGTACTTGCAAAGCAAACAGCCATTTTCATATGAAGAGAAGAGGCGATTTGGTCGCAGGAGGCTGTGCAGGTGGGCTGGCCTGTGTGTCCTGTAGCCGTGCCCCCTCCTGGGGCCCAGCGCTCGGGGATCCGCGCAGGGCCCGGCGTGTGTGTGACTAAAGTGTTTCCTTCGGCAGGAAGCCGACCCACATTTCCAGCGTGTAAAACCCCCTCTTGGAAACACGATTTCCAATTATCTGGTTCATTCTGGTAGGAAATAGACGTCTAAGTAGGATGTTCCCATTTAAGTCCTTCAAAAAAAAACATATGTTTCAAAAATATGACTAAACCTTCTTAGGGTCTTAGAAAAATTAAATCCTCCTATCTGAGCCCAACATTCTACACTGGAAATTCCTTTTGGAAAATCTGTTTTGCTTTTGTTCCTTGAGCTGCCGGTTCTTGGTCTTGTACGAAACGATCTCTTGGAGTCATGCATTTAATAGAAGTTGAATGAAAAAAATTCTTAGGATGCACTTTTAATGGGTCAAAAGCTCTCACATGCCAAGTGCTAAGCTTTTGTTAAATACCAGTCATTTGCTGGCATATCAGGAGCATTTGTAAAGCTTTGTGAACTTTTGGAAAATATTGCTTTGCTTTTGTTGACAGAGCTTGTTTCCTTTGGAAGCCCAGGCAGCTGGGGGTGGGGTAGGCGGCCCAGGCACTCAGCTGGGGGGCGGGGGTCCCCAGGGACTCGACTGGGGGCTGCCTCTGCAGTACATCCTCTTCTGCCCTTGGCGCAAGGACTGGGAGGGTCCAGGACAGCACTCAGCCCCCTCCCCTGGCTTCTGGAAGCTCCTCTCCATCCAGGCCGTGGACCCGGACTTGGGTGTCACCAGAGGGAGACCCCGTCCCACCCTTTCCCCGGGGCTCCTGGCTTTGGAGCAGTAGGAGGGTGCAGCCCAGGACCCGGCTCCCTTCTCTCCCCGCTCCCTGCCGCCAGTCCCTTTCAGCCCCACACAGAGCCCGAGATGTTTTCCGGCCGGGAGGTGAGGTCTCTGGGAAGAGGGGAGGACTGAGAAAGGGGAGGGCAGTCCCCACCAGCCGTTGTTTGCTGAGTCGGTGCCGTCCCAACTGCTCATCTAAGCCAGGCGTCCCAAGGGGACCTGTGGCTGTGCGTCTCAGGGGGGATGGTTGACTTGCACCTTCTGAGCCAGGTCGGAAGTGGGGCCTGAGGACTGTGTGGGCGAGGTGCGTGCTGCAGGCCAGGGTGCTGTGGACAAAGGGTGCTGTACTCCCAAGTCTGTGAAACAACCCACGGAGGGGCCGGTAGTTGGCGGCCGTGCACCCTCCTCTCCTGTTGTGGTGGCGCAAGGATTCCAGAGCCGCGCTGCCACTCTGTGGGTGAGGGGCCTCACGCCCTTGGCCAGGGCGGTCCACGGGCAGAGGACTCCGCAGCGCCGCCCTCCCTCTCTACCCGGAAGCTCCCGCCAGGCGAGTCAGCCCCTGGGGCCGGGGCTGTGACTGCCAGAAGCCATCCCCGTAGAGGAGGCCGGCGGGGCCTGGCTTGGTCAGCGCCTCGTGCTGTGTTCTGCAGCCATAGCCACATTCCCCCTTGTCCCCTGCTGCCACCCCCGCCCCGAGCCCATGCGTCCATCCCACGTGGTTCTGATCCGTCTATGCAGACGTCTGGTGGCTGAAAGGAGCACTGGGCTTGGGGGTGGCACGGCTTGTTTCTCCACGTGGATCATCATCTTTCGGCCATCTGTGACATGTGCGGGGAACAAGCTCCCAGACCCGGGCATCCGACGTCTGCAGCTGTCTGCAGTGGGACGCCTGCCCCTGCTGCCTTCCAAGACAGCCCATTCTTGTGTTTCCAGAACAACTTTGCTCTGTGCCCCATTTTTGCTTAAGTCCTGGGCAGTAGGGGGGAATGGCCTTGCAGTGGGCTCTGGCCCCCCGCCCGACACTGTTGCCATTGCTGTGTGACCTGGGAACTCCCTGTTGCGATGCCAGGGGGGCCAGAGAATGATGTTCCCGCCACACTGCTGTGAGCCGTGGGTCAGGCTGGGGTCTTTTGCTTGTCTGGGTGATAAGAGCTGAACCTGGTGTGTGCGGAAATCCCAGCTGGTCGTCAGACGGGCAGACCAGACCAGCCTGCGTTTGAGGTCAGCCGCCTGCTTCCCCTGCCTGAATGCTTGCTCGCTTTCCAAATCCATGTGCTCACCATCCTGCCCCCACCCCCACCCCGGGGCAGAGACGTCTGGCTCCTGGCCTAGCGGGAAAAGCAGGCCACTTCTCCAGATGGGGTGGCGAGACGTCACACGGGCATGGAGCGCTGCCTCCACGGGGCAGCACGGGCCGGGGGAGCTCGCCTGGGCTTCTTCACTGCTCTGGGCGTGTTTTCTCGCCGCCCCTGGAAAACTGTGCCGTGACCCTCTGTATCTGAAACTCTGACTGCTGGGTCGTAGTCCCTGGTGGCATCCTGTCTTTCTCCCCATTTCCCTTCCTCCTCCGGCTTTGTAACCTTAGGATGCAACATACAGAATACCCATCATGCAATTAGAAAGGCGAGCCACTCGGGACCACTCCCCCTCCAAGGGCGGGGCAAGCTGCTCTGATCCCCGCCCCTGGGGCGGGGCAACTGTGAGTGTGGGACCAAGTGTGGGATGATTTTCAGGCCCCAGAAGAGCAGCGTTTGAGCCTCAGCCACCACAGGAGCCTCTTCTGACGGCACTGGAAGGGAGGACGGGCCTCAACTCTCTCCTGAGGGCTTCCCTTCCTCCCTCTCAGCCTATTCCTGACCCACAGGCGGCCGGGGCCGGGGCTGTGACTGCCAGAAGCCATCCCCGTAAAGGAGGCTGGCGGGGCCTGGCTTGGTCAGTGCCTTGTTGCCTGCAGCGGCAGCACCTGCCTGGGGCTTACAGAAACTTCCAGAAGTGCCCCCTCCCTAGTGTGGAGGGCCAGCCCCCCACCCGTGTGCCTGGCTGACAGCAGATGGGAAATGAATGCCCGGACCAGGGCACTGTGGCCCCTGAGCCGTGGTGGGCCAGGAAGGCAGGACACAGAAGGGCTGTGCAGGGACCATGCACTGGCCCCGTGAAGCAGTTGGGTTGGGAAGACGCTGCTGGACACGCCCTTGGGCCTCCCTGAGCTGCAGGGACTCCTCCGTCCCTCATGCCTGCTCTTCTCTCTCCCGTCCTGGTGACCCCACTTCCCCAGAAAGGCCCTGTCTGGAAGCCACAGGCCCCAGCTTCAGGAAGGCAGGTCAGGGCCCGGGTGAATGAAGAGCCCAGATGCTGGAGACGGTTCAGGGCGCGTTCCTCCCTCTCAGGGCAGCCCTGCCCACCCAGCCCCTGCCTGGGCTGTGCTGGATGGTCGTGCATTGGGGTTGCTAGAAACGGGGCAGTGCCAACCCTGGGCTGGGGAAGGGGTGGGGCACAGGTCACCCTGAGACCCCCCGGCTCTGGCCCACCCTCACCCAGCACCACACCCCCAGGAGTACACAGGCCTGGGGACAGCCCTCCCTGGACTGGTGAAGGGGGTTGCACTCTGAGGGCACAGTGCTGGGTTCCAAGCCAGGCCATGCCTTGTGCACGGCCCAAGAAGCCACCCCAGCTCTCTGAGGTCTTCCTCTTTAAAACTGAGGGTGCCCCATGGGATGCTGCGTGGGCTCCAGGCGGCAGGAATCAGCACGGGCCACACACAGGCAGCGGCAGCCCACAGCGTGGCTTCCACAGAGAAGGACCTCTGTCCAGGGAGCCCTTGTGTCCTGAGCCGTTAGAACACAGCTGAGCCACGAGAGAAGGCAGCAGGCGGAACTGCACCGAGAACGCCTCCTAGGGAGCACAGCCCGCGAGCACGTGTGTAGGGAGGCCGGTGCCACTGGTGAAGCCGCACGGGCTGCTGAGAGCTGTGCCCGTTGTAAGCTGAACCCCTCCCTAAGTTGTGTCCCATGCATCCATCCGGAAGGCCTGTGCAACCCGTAGAGCGAGAGGCGGAGGTGGGACGAGAAACCCAATTGGTTTGAAGAAAGCGTTTGCCGGAGCTTGGCCGGCTGTGCCTTCCACCCCTCCCAGGAACCCAGGGACGATTAGCAAGGCGGATGAAGCAGCGGACAGGGCCGTCTTCTTGGCCTTTGTGAAGCCATGGGAAATTGCCTGTTGCAAGTCTCATTTCCCAAGGAATTGGATTCCCTCCTGCAGGAAGGCTGAGGGCTCTCCGGAGAGGCGGAGAGGGCAGCTGTCCCGGTCTTATCTCCAGGCTCAGGGCTGTGAACGTGTGAAAAGGCAGCTGCGGGCAGCCCCTGCTATCAGCCGCCATTCCTGAAGAACAGTCACAGCCACCAGTGCTGTCTACGTTCTGGCCAGAGAACAAGATTCGAGCCTCGGATGGAAGCTCTCGGTGCCTGTCGGCATCACCAAGCTGGCCAGACCCACTGCGTGGCCCGTGATGAGTGTCACCCCCAGCCGGGCAGCTGGCTCTCTGGACGGGGGACCCAGAACTCTGCTGTGCAGGGAGAGACGGCAGCCTGCACTCCGACGCTCACCGGGGGCAGAAGCTGTGCCTTGTCCTCAGTTTCCAGATGAGGAGACTGACTCACAGAGAGGCTAAGAGATCTGCACGGAGAGACACAACTAGGAACGGGGCCACCGCTAACGAATGCACCAGCGTGTGGTTTCCCACGACACCCCCAAGGCCAGTCGCCCCCAGGGGATGCTTTGGTACGAGGGGCCGTGCTGTGCTGCAGACATTCCAGGCCTCTCTGCTTTCTGCAGAACCTGCAGGATGCCCCCCGTGGTCACTGACTGTGCCCTCCCTTCCTTAAAGAGTGGCAGCGTCCACGCGTGGATCGCTGTGGGGCCACTGTTTCAGGCTGCGTGTGGGCAGCCTCTCGCTTCAGCAGGGGCTGGGCGCGCCTGCTGAGGACCTCGGTGATGACCAGCTGGGGAGGGGGCTGCGATGGCCAGTTGGGGTTACGCCTGGTGGTAAGGACAAGGTGACCTTTGGGATCTAGCCTGGCCTGAGGGTCTGTGACGGTTCAGTGACTTGGAGGACAGCACTGTCCTCGACAGCAGTGCCCACCTGTCACATTTAGCTGGTGACAGCTCCGGGTGTCTCCTTACCATGGCCAAGTTTCACTCACCTGGGCGGTCACACTCTGGAGAGAATGAAGGGGGGTCGGGGAAGAGGGTCTTCCAGCCCTGTGAGTTTCAGACGGACCTCAGCCCCTCCCCTCTGTGTTGAGTGCAAAGAGCAGCAATTTGCAGTCGCATTCTTTTTCCTCAAGTGAGGGAGAAGGGACAGATGGCAAGAGTTTATTTGAAGCGTTTTAACCTTGTCCACATGTTACAACCTTACGAAGAGCAGAAACCCGTGTATATTAGCGTCGCCACAGTTCAATAGCCTGAGCATGATAGCTGCCGTTTTGTGCGGCCCCTGCACATCTCATGTACAAGTGCGCTACCCCTCAATGTCAGCTGACTGCATCCGTGGGCACCGTGTGCGCTTCACTGGTGGCTGGGGCTCGGTGCTCCCGTCCCACCGCCCGTGCTGCCCTGTACGCAACAACCCCATTCTCTTTTTATTTAAGACCTTTCTTAACAGGTGCTTGCAGTTCACTTTTTTGAAAAATCAGTTCTGAACTTTTATTACACATTGCAAATGAAGCTCTTAAAAATCTCAACTTGGGGCCTGGCATTGTGCTGTAGCGGGTAAAGCCGCTGCCTGCGATGCTGGAAGGGCCTTGCTGCTGGTTCAGAGACTTCCTTATTGGTCTAATAAACTATTGCTCTGTTGCCATGGCAAATCCCAGACTTACCTAGCTCCTGTCTCCTCATGGCTCCCGCCCTATTTCCAGTCGTGCTGGTCTTATTTTGACAGCTATGAACCAGGTAGACTCCCACTGATGGTCCAGTTCGGCAAAGCGTCCCTGTTCCTGGGCTGGGTGTTTGGCAGCTGAGATGCCTTAAGACACCTGTGTGCCACGTTGGCGTAGCTGCGCTCAGCTCCCAGCTCTGACTCCTGGTCGCAGCCTCCTGTTACTGCCCGTCCTGGAAGACAGCAGTGATGGCTCAGGCGCTTGACTCTGTGCCTCCCAGTGAGAGAACTGGATTGGGTTCCCAGCTCCTGGCCCCAGCCTGGCCCAGTCCTGGTCATCACAGGGATTTGGGGAAGTGGGGAAGACACTGGCTGGTTCTCTCTCTTGCTGTGTCCAGCAGGGCAGGGTGTCAGGTTGACCTGGGAGAGGACTGGGGTGGGTTACAATAAAGCAGCGACTCGGATGAAGGACTTCAGTGTTGGGAGACCAGGGGGCGCTCTGTCGGAGACCAGGGGCGACGGCAGAGGCCCCAGGGTTGTTATCCCGTTTTGTTATCAGCAGTGACGTTATTGCTTAATCATAAACAATGTGCAGTTCTACAAAAGCAGGATCCTGTAACAGGAAGTTTAAGCACAGAAAGATAAGGAATAAGTCTCGGTGTTTACAAGAAAGTAGAGGAAACCACGGGTTATACAAGATTTTTTTTTCATTTGATAGGCAGAGTTAGACAGTGAGAGAGACAGAGAGAAAGGGCTTCCTTCCGTTGGTTCACCCCCCAAATGGCTGCTACGGTCGGCGCGCTGCGCTGATCCGAAGCCAGGAGCCAGGTGCCTCCTCCTGGTCTCCCATGCGGGTGCAGGGCCCAAGCGCTTGGGCCATCCTCCTCTGCACTCCCGGGCCACAGCAGAGAGCTGGCCTGGAAGAGAAGCAACCAGGACTAGAACCTGGCACCCATATGGGATGCTGGCACCGCAGGTGGAGGATTAGCCAAGTGAGCCACGGCGCTGGCCCTAGGATTTCTTAAAAACCAGTAACGAAGGTACAACCACAGCCTGGAGAAACCCTAAAGGAAACAGATTCTTGCTCAGAACAAGCAGGAGAGAATGCGTCAGCTGTCGCTTCCCGGGGCCTGCGATGTCCTTATCTGCCTCTGCATCACCGGACTGAGCTCTGCCGGTCACACAACTGCCCGGGCGCCTCTGCAAGTGTGCCTGCAGCCAAGTTCAGGCCATTCTCCAACTCCCCCTCTCCCCCTCTCCCCCTCTCCCCCTCTCTCCCCCTCTCCCCCTCTCCCCCTCTCCCCCTCTCCCCCCCTCTCCCCCTCTCACCCTCTCTCCCCCTCTCCCCCTCTCCCCCTCTCCCCCTCTCCGTCTCTCCCCCTCTCGCTCGCCCTCTCTCCCTCTCCCCCTCTCCGTCTCTCCCCCTCTCCCTCTCTCCCCCTCTCCCCCTCTCCCCCTCTCCCCCTCTCCGTCTCTCCCCCTCTCGCTCGCCCTCTCTCCCTCTCTCCCCCTCTCCCCCTCTCCCCCTCTCCGTCTCTCCCCTTCTCGCTCGCCCTCTCTCCCTCTCTCCCTCTCTCCCCCTCTCCCCCTCTCCCTCTCTCCCCCTCTCCCTCTCCCCCTCTCCCCCTTCCCCCTTCTTTTCTCTCTCACCTCTTTCTGCCTCTCAGATGAGAAGTCTGTATTTCTTATTTCTCCCTACAACCTAACAGAGATTTTTCGCTTGCCCAGAGTTGTCTGATGATTGCCACAGGAAAGCCTATTGCTGATGGGAATGCTGAAATTATTTAAATAGGTGGCAGTAACTTGGTGATTTCCCTCGCCCTGTGAGTCCACTCTCACAGAACCCACCAGGTGAGCCCACCTGACTGGTAGACAGCCCAGCGTGTCTGTTTCAGTCGCAGCTGCTGGGTTGGATCGAGGTCGTTCAGCTGTGATGTTCTCACCAGACTCCTCTGAGCGGTTAGAAACAGGAGCACAGGAACGCAGTCCCATGTACGGGCATCTCTTTCCTCTGCAAACCGTGGACTCTGCACAGCTCTGCCAATCTTAAACAATAAAGAAAGAAATAATAAGGGGCCCTTAGCACGCGTATGCCAGAGCTAGAGAGATGAGTGTACTCCAGATTAGCAAACGCCGCTCGCCTGCCCCAGGAGGAGTGGCACGGGGAGCCCAGGCGATGGGGTTGCTGGGGGCCTGGTTCGGGCTGAGCAGAGGTTTGTGGAAGGAGTTCGCTGGGACATCCGTGCATGGCATCAAACAGCTGCAGCAGGCGCTGACCGCCAAGAGCAGGCTCCGGCACAGCCAGGAGGGAAAAAAATCCCTGGAGGCTTGAAACTAGGGGTTTGTGCCGTTTTTATTCTTTTACCTTCGAGAGAGACCTCCAAATAGCCGGCACAGGAGGCCGTGCAACTGTGGAGCAAAGAGCATGGGCTGCCACGGCCTGCAACCCCCAATCTCATTTTTCTCACCTGTAGCGCTGGGGAGACCTGCGGGTGGGACACAGTGTGTACCAAGCCCTGGCCACATAGGGATGAAGCAGGTGTGGGAATACCTACTGCACTTGCTCTCATCCGGAGCCGGCACACGTCTGTGAGGGCCCTAACACGTCTGTGAGGACCCTAACTCCGCAGCAGCCTCTCTCGTCCTAATGCCATGGGAGAAGTGGGCTGGGCTTTGCTTTCGGGTTCAGTGGGAGGTTGGATGGGGAGCGATGCTCGGAGCAGCCGAGTGCTGGGCTGGCTGGGCAGGCACACCAGCGAGGCGGCTCCATTCTGCCGGCTTTCTTGCCGCATTTCCACCTGCACTGCACTTGTCCCAGAACGCAAGAGTTTCCTCATCTCTGGGGCTTCTGCCAGGCCCCGTGCACCTCCGAGGCCCTCTGTGCGGCTAAGGCCAGGTCTCCTGCTTCCTGGCTGCGTCGGCCTGAGCAAGATGCTGTTTCCCGTATGTAAAATGAGAACAAGAAGCCCCCCCTTGGTCGGCAGCTGTGGGGTCAGTTGATTGCCGTCAGCTCCGTTTGCTCTGAAGTCTATAAAGCAAAACGAACCAAAACGAAACTTAAAATCCGCTTTTATATTCTGCTTCTATACAGTTAAAACAAATTCTCGTTTTTTGCTATTAGAAAGCACTGCAGTTGATAAGGATCCAAAATCTTAGTGAATAAACAAGCTTTTCCTGGTGTCGTATGAAGCTACATGGAGATAGGGCGTGTATTCTCGTAGAACCTATGGGATTCATTATTCATTCTCAGTAACCTTTGCTCTTTTCTGGCTAAGCTTTAGTTCATATTTTCGAAGATCACATGCAGGAGCTTACTTCAAAAAGCTTGTAGAAAAATGGAATTAAGGACCCGGCGCTGTGGCTCACTTGGTTAATCCTCCGCCTGCGGCGCCAGCATCCCATATGGGCACTGGGTTCTAGTCCCAGTTGACTAGGACTTGACTCCTCTTCCAGTCCAGCTCTCTGCTGTGGCCAGGGAGTGCAGTGGAGGATGGCCCAAGTGCTTGGGCCCTGCACCCCATGGGAGACCGGGAGGAAGCACCTGGCTCCTGGCTTCGGATCAACGCAGTGCCCGCTGTGGTGGCCACTGGAGGGGTGAACCAATGGAAAGAATGGAAAGAAGACCTTTCTCTCTCTCTCTCTCTCTCTCTCTCTCTCTCTCTCTGTAACTCTACCTGTCAAATAAATAAATAAAAAATCTTTTTAAAAATGGAATTAAAAACATAAATGTATGTTGGCGTTGGTGCAAAGTAATATGAAATCCATGCATGGTTTTTCTTTAATAGAAATTTCCCATGCACTTTTTAAAAAATATTTAATTTATTTGAAAGGCAGAGTTACAGAGAGAGGTAGAGACAGAGAGCCATCTGCTGGTTCACTCCCCAGATGGCCACAATGGCCAGAGCTGTGCTGATCCGAAGCCAGGAGATTCTTTCGGGTCTCCCACATGGGCTCAGAGGCCCAAGGACTTGGGCCATCTTCCACTGCTATCCCAGGCCATAGCAGAGAGCTGGATTGGAAGTGGAGCAGCCAGGACTAGAACTGGCGCCCATATGAGATGCCGGCGCTGCCACGTGCCAGCCCTATTCTATGTACTTTTTGAAGATCCCTTGCAATTAGGGGGGCCTTTGAAGATTAAAGTCTAGCCTTCTGTAGTTATTGGTAATATAAAAATGCATTAATTGTCAGCAGTCTTCTCCATTGCAAAGATGCTGCCACTTAACTGTTCCGCCAGCTCATCCAGCCTCTCACTCGGTGTCCTAACAGTTTATGAAACTCTCGTACTTGCAGTGCTTCTTGGCTAAAATCCCTGATTCTTGAGCTCAGAGGCAGGAGAACCAGAGACTGAACAGCTCCCCATTAACTGTCACCTGGGATTTCAGACAACCCGCGGCGTGTGGAAAGATTCCAGGGAGAAGGCACCAAGAGCCGAAGCCTCGGGGTGTGCGTGAGGATGAGGTCCTTGGCCCTCTCCGGGGGCATCCCAAGAGTCATCTTTCAAAACATGGAGTCTTCTGGTTGGCCCCGTGGCCGTGTGCTCCCGTCTCCTGCTCAGGTCTCCCCAGTGGCCTGGCTGAGTCCCAAGGAGGGAGAAGGGTCGCCCCCCACCCATGAAGCCCTCTGGGCTTTCGATGTGTGCTCGGCGTTCCCGGTGGTGGAGACGAGAGGCACCGTGGATGACAGGCCAGTCTGCAGTAGCATCTGAAGCTGTGTGATACATTTCACACAGTAAAAGAGAAGAGGCCTGGTCTTGGAGGATAAGCCCTTTCCTGCAGTTCTGGCGACTGAAACAAAAAGCCCGTCACAAGCTGTGATTGCCGTCCAAAGGTCTGATGTAACGCATCTTGTTAGAGGTGAAGTCGAGAGCCTTCTGTCTTGCTGACAGTTGGGGAATGAATAGCTAAGCCCCTTCAGGCTGATTCGTGCTTGTCCGGAGTTTGCTTTGTGATCTTTATGGGAATTATCAGAACCAGGGAGGGGGCTTTACTGTTGCAGGGAAGACTGGAACTCGTCCCCATCAGCTGCCGCCAGGTTTCATCACACCAGCTCCACCAGTGTTTTGCACACAGCGGCTCTTACTTCCTGTGGGTTGCGTAAGGTCGAGGGCGCGTCCTTAGTGGGAGCAGTGAAAGCCCTCCCCATTGTGATCTGGGGCGGCTCTCACCATCTTCTTTCTCATCAATCTCTCTGGAAAGGAGCAAGTTGTAGGGCCCGGTGCTGTGGCACATGGTAGGTTAATCCGCCTGTGGCAACGGCATCCAATATGGGTGCCGGTTCGAGTCCCAGCTGCTCCTGTTCTGATCCAGCTCTCTGCTGTGGCCTGGGAAAGCAGTAGAAGATGGCCCAAGTGCTTGGGCTCCTGTGCCCACATGGGGACCTGGAGGAAGCTCCTGGCTCCTGGCTTCAAGCTCTGGCCATTGCAGCCATTTGAGGAGTGAACCAGCTCATGGAGGACCTCTCTCTCTGTCTCTCCCTCTCACTGTCTGTAACTCCACTGCTCAAATAAATAAATAAATGAGAGGAAAGAGAAATGCAACATGGGATTGTCACTGAGCCAAGGATGCCCTACTTCACCTTCCTGCCAGGGTAGGTAGTGTCACTGCTGTGTCCCCCAGGGAGGCTGAGGGTCACACAACCTGGAATGACAGGATGTGGCTAGGGTCCTCCAAAGACAGGTCCGGAGTTTGGACCGATGCCGGGGAGAGCAGGTGTCAGAGAAGGCTTTGAAGGAGGACAATGGCCCAGTGACTGTTCCAGGCTGACCTCACGGGTGCGTGAGAGATGGCAAGAGGAGGGGGAAGAGGTAAGAAGAAGAGATCAGGGCACCAGCAGGAGAGCGGAGACTCCATCCCGCAGCCGTCATGGGAAGTGAGGGCCCGGGCTGGGCTGGGGGTCCCCTTCGAGTGGGCTGTCAATTCCAGGGCCAGGAAGGAGCCCATACACAGCCGCCTACTTTCAACTTGGAGGTGGAGTTAGGAGCCCCAGCAGGATGTACTTCAAAACTCAATCACTGTAAAAGAATATGGTGGTTAAGTGGATCTTCCCCCAACTGCTTCTGGATCCTCCAGAACTTTCTATCAGAAACAAGCTGGATCTTAGGCCCTCATGTGCATTCCCAGAGAAAACCATGCATATCCTGATAATATCTGAGTTCTGCAGGGAAAATCATAGCAAATGTTTGCAGTGTGCAAAAATGTTTTGAAATTCATGCATAATTTTTTCATGATGAGCATTTTCTATCAACATTTTGAAGAGCCTAGTGTGCATGGATGTGAAACTGTTTCTGTACCCAAATGAGCTTTCGATTCCATTCTTCCTGAACTTTCGGAAGGACCCTCGTATTAACCCAAAGAAGCATCTCATAACCACCCTGCAATCGAAGTCTTTCCCTCCCCCAACTATTTTTTTCTTTAAAGACTTATTTATTTATTTGAAAGACAGAGTTACAGAGAGACAGAGACAGAGGCAGAGAGAGAGAGAAAGGGAGAGAGAGAGAGAAAGGTTTTTCATCCGCTGGCTCACTCCCCAGATGGCCACAATGGCCAGAACTGAGCTGATCCGAAGCCAGGAGCCAGGAGCTTCTTCCAGGTCTCCCACACGGTGCAGGGACCCAAGCACATGGGCCATCTTCTGCCGCTTTCCCAGGCCATACCAGGGAACTAGATAGGAAGAGGAGCAGTGGGGACTTGAACCGGCACCCAGATGGGATGCTGGCACTGGAGACAGCAGCATCACCTGCTGCACCACAGCACCAGCCCCACTCCTCCGTCTTACAGGCGGAGAAACAAGGAAGCAGGGAGCTGCCCAAGTCTCACAGCTCCCGGCAGACAGCACTGGGATGTGACTGCCTCACACGTGTCATTCTGCATCTGGGCTTTTGACTTTGCCACCATAGCTGGGAGCCACGCTGTTGGCCACAGGCTTGTGCTGTGTTGCTTCAGTGGCTGCAAAGATGCCACGTGCTAAGTGAGCCCTCCTTCGTCTATTACCAGTGTGCTACTGCTGGTGCTTAGACTGTTTCCAGTCTTCGGATTCTAGCCAGGTTTCTGAAATGATTTAGTGGGTCTCGTGATAGACTTCTGTAGACACTGTTCCTTTCTTTTTTTTTAACTTTTATTGAATGAATATAAATTTCCAAAGTACAGTTTATGGATTACAATGGCTCCCCCCCCCATAACCTCCCTCCCACCTGCAACCTCCCCTCTCCCACTCCCTCTCCCCTTCCATTCACATCAAGATTCATTTTCAATTATCTTTATATGCAGAACACCATTCCTTTCTCAAGAGTGGTTAGGAGAACTTTGGTAAGCTGGTTGTCACTAAGCCTGGAAACCTGCTTTGCTTTGCACTCACCATGTTCCTGAAGGTCAAGGCCAAGCAGCACGTGGTCCCCTGCTTACACGGGAAACCATGCTCAGGCTCACTGTGGCTTTCTGCAGGGGGGCTGGTGGGAACATTGTGGGCACACCTGCCTGTGGCATCCCCGGGAGCCTTTGCAAGTAGGCTTTGTCAACCACGGCATAATTAGCTGTGGTCACGTGGAGATTCAGAGGTAAGAATAAATACTGGTGTTATGTCGGCGGGTAGCTTAGCCTGTGCGCATTTTTATACTCAGCAATTACTCTGTAACCCTCTAGAGAAAAAAAACTTTGAGTGTATTCAATGGGGAGCTTTTATGTATTTCAGTGACTTGGTAAATTCTAGCATATCATTTCACTAAGTCCCATTCATCGTTTTATTGAAAAGCAGAGTAACAGACTGAGGGTGAGACACTCACTCCCAAAATGGCCACAGTGGCTGGAGCTGGCCTAGACCAAAGCCAGGAGCCCAGAACTCCATCCTGGTCTCCCACGTGGATGCCAGGGAGCCAAATACTGCTGTGTTCCCGGTCACATTAGCACTTGCAGGGAGCTGGATCAGAAGCAAAACATCCAGGACTCAAACCAGCACTAACCTGCTGCACCCCACCCGCCCACAGCAATAAGTCCCATTTGATGCAAATGCACGAGTTTTTGCCTTTTTTTTTAAGATTTATTTATTTATTTGAAAGTCAGAGTTACACAGAGAGAAAAGGAGAAGCAGAGAGAGAGGTAGGTCTTCCATCCGATGGTTCACTCCCCAATTGGCCACAATGGCCGGAGCTGCGCCAATTCAAAGCCAGGAGCCAGAAACCTTGCCCGGGTCTCCCACGTGAGTGCAGGGGCCGAAGGACTTGGGCCATCTTCTAGTGCTTTCCCAGGCCATAGCAGAGAGCGGGATCGGAAGTCGAGCAGCTGGGACTTGAACCAGCACCCGTATGGGATGCTGGCACTGCAGGCCAGGGCCTTAAACTGCTGCACCACAGCGCTGGCCCCACAATCGAGTTTTAATTTGATTTTTCTGCCTGTCTTGTGGAGACACATTAGGATGTGTAATATCCCGCAAGCCTCTGGCACGTGCTGCTCTGAGATGTCCCGGTCTGCGCTGGCCAGAGGAGGCGCTCTCCTTCAAAGACCACAGCACGTGCACAACACATGGCGTGCAGCCCGTGATGGCCTAGGGAGAGCAGAGCACCTGCATCGCTTGGTCGTCTGTAGAAGTCTGGTCCAGAACACTTTTGCCAGAATGCTGATACTTCCATCTTCAGTAGCTCTCCGAGCTCAGGCCTCCCCTAAAACGGCGGCTGCAGTCCTATTCGTGTTTATTGAGCACCTGTTATCTGCTCAGCATTCTGCTAGACACTGCAGAAATAAAAGTGGGTGTGAAAAGGTGAAAATGGGAGAGCTTTGGGGGGCGTTTGAGGGGGGGACGGGGGAGAGCAGCCCAGCGCTTTAAAGAGCTCCCTCCCACAGCGCTGTGAATATAGTCAAAACCGCTGAATTGTGCGATTTTAAAGGTGGATTTTACAGTATGTGAATAATATATCAGCGATGCTGTTATTAAAAGGAAAAGATTACTCTGGCTGCCTGAGAGACAGGTGCTGGGAGCTAGCTCGGGGTCCACACACAGTCGTAATTATTTGGTGTTGCAAGGAGAGAAACTCCTTCACCTGCTGTGGCAGCAAAGTTGAAGAGAATCGATCTCTCCCTGATCAGAGCTGCCCTTTTAATTAAGCTCAGAAGACTCCAAACACTGCTGCTTCAGATGGACCCCTGCCGGTCGCTGAAAATGTTAGCACGGGTGGGCAAAGCAAGAGTGAGACCTCACAGCGCACCTGAGGCCAGGGCAGCCCGGTTCCCCTCCCCACGCGGGACCGCAATGGATCGATCCCAGAGAATAAGAACGGGAGGCCCACTTGACGCTCCACTGTGAATTCGTGTTTGCCTTTGCAGATCCGTCACGGAAAGACAAGCTGTGCTCCATCAGGATACGTGAACCTTTATTTCCTGAAAACCAGAGGGGTGGGATGCATGTGTGTCTACAATGTACTTAAAAAAAATAAGAGATTTACTTATTTATTTGAAAGAGTGACAGAGAAAGAGGGAGAGACAGGGGCAGAGATCTTCCATCCGTTGACTCCACTCTCACGAAACCCACAACAACCATGGCTGGGCCAAGCCAAATTCGGGAGCCTGGAACTCCGTCTGGGTCTCCCACGAGCGTGGCAGGGGCGCAGGTACTGGGACCATCATCCACCACCTTCCCAGGCGCGGTAGCGGGGAGTTGGATTGGCAACAGAACAGCTGACATTCACACTGGCATGCCATCAGCTAGGCGGCTCCCCAGTGGGAAAGATGGGGTCTACTGGCAGAAAACGGGGCAGAGTACCCCCCAAGGAGCCCGTCAATGCCACTGTCCACCTTCTGTGGCCCCTCACCTACAGAGCTCACCTGGCTTTCTGCCAACCATCAAACTTCCCTAGGGTCTGGAGAAGCCCCAGCCCTGCCTCCACCCAGCCCCTGCTCTCCCAGCTGTGCCTCCCGGAGGGAGAAGTCCTCCGCCCTTGTCACTGTCTCCCTATGGCTTATTTCAGAAGAGACGCCCCCACACCCCGTACACCAGGGCAGCTTCCGTCATGTTCTCCTGTGCTCACTGTACCCACTCCTCTGTGCTTTGCTCTGGCCCACCTGTGTGCTCAATGCTTCCATACAGGACTGGACTTCCGGGGACAGGGGACTCACATGGGCTGGCACCCAGGGAGAGGGGTGGGTTCCCTCTTTCAGGCCGAGGATCTGGGAGGATTAAAGAAAATGGTGTTTGCATAGTGCCCGGTACAGCGCCTGACACAAGGCAAAGCAGTCGTTGGCGGCAGCTGTCTCTGTCCCTCTTTGTCGTGTGCTATTTCTGGGAGAATGAAATGCAGCCCATCAGGTGGAGTTAAAGAGAAGGACCCTCCCCCCTCCCCAGCAGGGTCAGCTGGGAGGAAGCCTGCAGGCAGGGATGCACCTGGTGGGCAGGGGAAGATGGGATGTTCCATGTTCCGTGCTTGATTGGACACTGGCCCCCAGAAAGCCTAAGAGTCAAACAGCAGCTTCTGGGAAGGTCCCCGGTGAGCTCTGTGCTGTGCACTAGGGGAACCGGGTGAGTTCCTGCTAGCAGACGGTGCCAGGAAAGCTGGTGCTCGCTCAGGCGATCAGACGCACTTGGAACATCTCCTGGGTCTGGGTTCCCACATCGGTCCCCGACAAGTTGGGCTGTTGAGCTTATTGCCAGGAGGACTGGGAGTTATTGCAAAGGCAAAGTCAACACCTTGTTGCTTTCTTTTTTCTTTTTTTGACAGGCAGAGTGGACAGTGAGAGAGAGAGAGACAGAGAGAAAGGTCTTCCTTTGCCGTTGGTTCACCCTCCAATGGCTGCCGCGGCCGGCGCACCGCGCTGATCCGAAGGCAGGAGCCAGGTGCTTCTCCTGGTCTCCCATGCGGGTGCAGGGCCCAAGCACTTGGGCCATCCTCCACTGCACTCCCGGGCCACAGCAGAGAGCTGGCCTGGAAGAGGGGCAACCGGGACAGAATCCGGTGCCCTGACCGGGACTAGAACCCGGTGTGCCGGCACCTCAAGGCGGAGGATTAGCCTAGTTAGCCGCGGCGCTGGCCAACCTTGTTGCTTTCTAAAGGCTTTTTCTCAGGTCCTCCATGGCTTCGACCTGCATTCGGCGGAGTAATGCGTTCTTTGTGCTGTCATTCTCTTTCCGAAGCCTTCTGAATGGGTGTGGACACCATGCGCTGAAGTGTGCGGATCGTTTTGCTAATCACGTGACTGTTGCCCCAGACTCTACAGAGGCTGAAAATGTAGCCACTGGGGTTGTCACAGATGCCTGACCCTTCATCCTGCTGTGGTTATTAGGATAGATCCTAATAGATTCCATGGGACAATAGGACATTCTGGTGACTTATTGCTAATCATCGATTACTGTTAGGAATTCTGAAGGGCAGTCACTGCTCCCGACAGCTGTTGCTCTTATGCCAAGACAGGAACAGCACCGTGGAGCAGGTCATTTTTATGCAATGTTGTCAGTTTGCAGCAATTTGCAGGTTCAGCGGAATTTTATACAAGTGTCTCGGAGAGGTTCACCGGGAAGCCCCCATAACGAAGATTTTGGAGGCCGTGCGTCTCCCCGCCCTCTCCGTCAGGGAGTGAGCAGTCCACATTTCCTGAAAGTAGCCAGGAAGCCGCCGCGGGGTGGGAACTGCACTCCCGCTTTGCTGGGCGGCTGGCTCGCTGCCACGGCTCCCCGCCACGGACTGACAGCGCGGCTCTGGCCTTTAGAATCCCGCTTCCTTGCTCGCCTCTCTTTGACAGCCACACAATGAGTAAGAGAAGAGTTCCATTAATTCTTGAAAAGAAACGTCCTGTCATCCGACAGGTCTCCCAGAATATTCTTATGACGAAGATTTGGCGCATACTTGAGAAAATCTAGGCTTTTTCTAGCTGCAGGCCAGGGGACACGATTACCCAGCAGGATGTGGAGGCGAGAGAAAAACACAGCCCTTGTTTTTCTTCACCCTCCCTGCTTTCCACGCAGGTTTCCGAAGGCTCCAATTCGGAGCCGTTCGCTCCCCAGGCGTCAGGTGCCTGCCCGCGCTGCGGAGACCTGGGCAGTTCTGTTTTCCATCTTCGTGTGCCGTGAGCAGCTCTTGCTCTTCTGTCCGTGTTTTGTGCTGATTTGCCCCCCAGTAATTACAAGGAGGTACTTCAAAAGTGTGCGGGAAAATGGAATCCAAAGATAAGTTTACTTGGGCACAAACATTGTTTGAAATCCATGTATTTTTTTTTTTTTGCATAATGCACCTTTTCCATGAGCTTTTAAAAAATCCCCATTTGCATGCATGTCACAGTTTTACACCAAGATAAACTTATCTTTTAATTCTTGAACTTTTTAAAGTGCCCTGTATGTCAGGGATTTTCTGTTGATTGATCATCTACCTTTGAAAAGCAAACATAGGGGCCTGTGTTGTGGTATAACAGGTTAAGCCACTGCCTACAGTGCCAGCATCCAATATGGTGCTGGTTCAAGCCCTGGCTGCTCCACTTCTGATCCAGCTCCCTGCTAATGTGCTTGAGAAAGTAGCCAAAGATGGCCCAAGTGCTTGGGCCCCTGCACCCATGTGAGAGACCTGGAGGAAGCTCCTGGCTTTGGCTTGGCCCAGCCCCAGCTGTTGTGGCCACTGGGGATGGGAGATTCTCTCTCTGTGTGTCTCCCTCTCTCTCTCTCTATAACTCTGCCTTTCTAATAAATAAATCTTAGAAAAGATATATCCTAATTTCATTTATTTTTATCTTAACTTCATTAAGAATTCTATGTATGTTACATCTGTTTTCTCTCTCCTGCAATTATTTGATCTTTTATACAGTTGTATATGAATTTTCTTCTTTTAAGATATATTGTATTTATTTGAAAGACAGAGTAACAGAGGGAGAGAAAGAGACCAATCTACTGGTTCACTTCCTCAAGTGGCTGCAATAACCGGAGTTGGTCCTGGCCAAAGCCAAGAGCTCGGAACTCCATCCGGGTCTCCCATGTGAGTGGCTGGGGCTGAAGCACTTGGGCCGTCTGCTGCTGCTTTCCTGGGCACATCAGCAGAGGCCGAGATTGGAAGCCGAGCAGCCAATCAAACGCACGCTCCGAGACGGGGTGCTGGTGTCCCAGGCAGCCGTGTACCCCGGGCCTCACAGCCTGGGCCCCTGCACTCGGAGTTTCACGTGCTCTGAGAGCTCCCCAGCCAACCAGGAGCCCTGAAGAGGCCTGAGCAGTGTTCCCGGAACCTTGGGACCCTCGGGAGGAGGGTGGCTCTGTTGGGAGGGGTGCTGGGCAGCACACTGGGCCCCACCCAGCCCTCTGTGCACCCTCCAGGTTGGGAACACCACAACTTTCTCCAGACATCGCCAATGGCCTCCGGAGGAAGTGTCACCCAACTGAGAACCACTGATTTAAACTTAGGAACTTGTATGGCAACTTCTTAAATCCCTCAGCTCTTCCTTCCTTATCTGTCAATTGCTAGAGTGTTTCTGTCATCAGAGCAGCGCAGGTCACGCACACGCACATGCACACCGTCCCGTGGATACAGAGCAATATTTTGGGGCCGGCGCTGTGGCTCACTTGGCTCATCCTCCGCCTGTGGCGCCGGCATCCCATATGGGCGCAGGGTTCTAGTCCCAGCTGCTCCTCTTCCAGGCCAGCTCTCTGCTGTCGCCTGGGAAGGCAGTGGAGGATGGCCCAAGTGCTTGAGCCCTGCACCCCATGAGAAACCAGGAGGAAGTGCCTGGCTCCTGGCTTTGGAACGGCGTAGTTCTGGCCATAGTGGCCATTTGGGGGGTGAACCAATGGAAGGAAGACCTTTCTCTCTGTCTCTCTCTCTCTCTCACTAACTCTATCTGTCAACTGTATATATATATATATATATATATATATGCAATGTTTTAATTGTAACTTCCTTTATTCAAAGCATTATTATCAGGAAAAAATTGGAAATGACTAGCGACTCGAATGCTGGCACATTAAAGCGTGCAAGGCTTCTTGTGTATTTTTGTCATTCTCAAAACAATAAATTCTGGAATTTAATCTCTGATTCCAGAGGGATGGTGATAAGGAGATGAGTGCAACAAGAATTGTTTGAGTAACCATTTAAATAAATAACAGCAGCTGTGATCTCAGCATCAGTAAATAATCTAGAAGATCAGAAACTTTGAAAGCTGCACAAAAATGTTGGCCACAGAAGCCCTGGTGTCTGAGCGACCCGTTGCTGCCGGAGTAGTTGGAGCAGGGGCGGCCGCATCTCCTTCGGAGCTCCGTGTCGATGGGCAGGGCCCTGGGCAAACCCGGGAGAGGGCGCTGGAGGGCATGGCTGAGGGCTGAGCTCTCTGGGAGCACTCCCTCTGGAGCGATCTTTTGAGTGTGGTTTTCCGGGAGACACCCGATCTCAGTTACCATCCTGATTCACGTCATCTGTGCTGTGATGCGGCCAAGGTCATCATTTCTCACCTGGAAACCCATGTCCACTGTGCCTGCAGATGTGGACCACGGCGCTGTGTCTGCCACGCCTTCTTCTCTGGCCCCAGCTCGGAAGGCACCCATCCGAAACCATCTCCACTTCACAGGCCGTAGCTTGGCTTTCATCCTTGTCTCTAGAGAATTGCAAGAGCCTTAAAGAAAGAGACCCACCTGCCATAACCCCCGTAGAACTTAGACTATGGGTCTCCTGTCTTTCTCTTACTGTGGGTATTAGCCTGATAATCTTACCATTGCCTAGTACTGCTCTCATGAGATGCAGATTAACATCCCACACTAGAGACATCTGGCACGCTTGACGCAGATGTCTGGTGTGTTCTAGAAGTGAGTTTCGCCGTGTTGCTTGGGACTCGTGTGATACTCTGAACAACTCAGTTCCCCAGCTGAGGATTACCGAGTCGCTTCTTGGACTTTAATGCTTGTGTTTGAAAGTGGTTCCAACAACACTGGATTTGTGTTTCTTCCTGGACTAGGCAGGAGAGTGCCCCTGTGAGTGTAATTTAATGAAATGTTGCTGTTTTGTGATCCAGGATCCGGGAGTCTCTCGGGATCAGTATCTCCAATGTGTACGGCAAGTACTTTTTGAAAGGGTGAAAATGGAATTCACGTCCTTGTGCGGGTTCTAGACGTGTGGCTTTAGCTTGCAACAGGGTGATTTTTCTTGTGGTCTGTTTCCCTAGGAGAGAGTTTGACAACCTCATGGTGTCAGTTTTCTGAGGCCCAGTGTTTGACTTCAGGCTAGGCACAGCTTTGCTGTATTTAGATGCAACCAGAAAAAAATTGTCTGCAGCCACATGAAGTCTTGCTGGGAAGGCTACATGACAGCCTCCCGATGAGATTCTTGGGCCATGATGTGGTTTTGCTATGAGTGTATGCACCAGTGAACATTATTAGAATTTACTCAGATACCAGTGATGTTTGAGCTATAAATAGGGTCATCTGGTGACCAGAATATCTCAAATTTAAAAAGATTTCAACCCAAAACAATACAAGGACTATGACCAGTAATGCTTTCGCCCCAGCAACAGCATGCTATGTGTATCCTAGGACTGCCAAAGAGAACTGTGAAGCAATACATGGGTAGAGATACAAGAAGTTCACAAGATCTGAGACAAGAACCTTTAGCCTGGGTTTTGTCTTTGGTTTTTGGAAAATGCTCTTTGAGCTTGCGTTTCACCTACCTGATGCTAGGTGTGTGCTTGACCTGTGGGAGCCCGTCACGTTCAGGTGCTCCGTGGGAAAGGTCAATTGAATAAACTGATCCTGAGTCGGTGTGGGCAGACCTAAGCATCTGAACGTGATCCCATCCATTTCCAGTGTTACAGCTGTCACTGGCATTAAGTGCAGTCTTCAGCCATCCTATGTAAAGTAAGTCCTTGTGATTAAACTTCAGGGGCGTACCATCGGCCTGATTTATGGATGTTTTTCTGCTTCTTTTCTGTATAGTCAGAATTCTTTGGGGTGTCAGTGACAGAAAATCAAACTGCTTAAAGAAAGGTGTGAAGTTTTATGCCACTTAACGGGGCAGCAGGGGACAGCATGTGTCCGATGTGGCCAGGGCCAAAGGCTCAGAGTGACGCCCAGATAGTGCCTCCTGGCTGCCCCCGGAGGTCAGGGCAGCGCTGCCATTGCCAGACCCAGCCCCAACAGCTTGGAACCCAGGCGAAGGTACCGTCTTTGCCTAGGGCGTGCCGCCAGGTCCTGTGCTGGTTTCCAGGTGGCCTGGCTCTCATGCCACGCCCCTCCCTGAGCTGATCACCACGGCCAGACCTGCAGGTGCATTGGAGCTAGAACAGGGTGTGGGCGTACTCCGGCGGAAGGCAGGAGGGGAGATGGAGATGATGGACAGGGTGGCCGCTGGAGGATAAAAAACGGGGTTGTGATGGAATGCAGCCTTCCAGGGTAACCAAACAGTTGTTTAATCTCTACGGTACAGAAAGCTTCGTCCTGGGTGTGCCTAGAAGTCAGGAGTGAAAGAACTACTTCTGTGCCGTGGGAGCCCACATCCAGGTGAACACTGCACCCCAGTGTTCATTCAGCAAACGTTAGGGGAGCCCCTGCAGGTAGGTGGCATGTCTGAATCTACAGGTGCCACACACTGCACTAGGTGCTCGTCCCACAGGTGAGCAAACCAGGCCCAGTCCCCACCCTCATTCTGTTTGGACCCCCCCACACACACCTCTGAGGGGGGACTCCGGGGACTAGGAAGGGGCTCCCGTGCCGGGCGCTGATCAGACCGAAGCCCCGTGATCCCACCGTGCAGCCTTCCCCAGTGTTTCTCAGTCAGAGGTGGGCTCCCCGGAGTACTGCCCACGGCTGCAGCACCCACGCTGGCCACCTGGGAGCTTGCTCAAGCGAAAGCTCAGCCTGCACGCCCACCTGTGCTGCGGGATCCCGATGGGCGTGTGCACAGGCTCCCCAGGGGCTCGTGTGCAAGGTGGCATCCAGAGGCCCCGGGCCCGCTCAGCAGTTGGCAGTCGAGAACCCCTGGGCTGCATCCGCCTGTTCTGAGTTTCACCGACACACAGCCCTCTGCGTGGCAGTGTCCACACCTGCTTTGATGCCACGGTGGGACAAAGACTGTGACAAAGCCTAAAATATGTACTGTCTGGCCCTTGACACACTAAAACCTTGCTGACTGCACTCGTAGTAGGAAAGATAAACTGATGAGTGAGGACGAGCTGGGTGGCCGCCGGGGACCCCACACTTAGAAGGACACTTACTGGTTTACTGCCCGCCTGTCAATGCCTTGAAAGCTCCCTGTGCTCGCTGATTTTAACTGACTCATAATAATCGTATGTATTTGTGGGGTGCATTCTGCTAGCTCCGCGTATGTGTACGATGTGTGATGATCAGACGAGCGTGATGGGCATAGCCCTCCTGAAATAGCGTTTGTGTTAGAAACCTCGTCTGCGTGTTTTGAGATACACAGCCAAGGGCACGGCTTCTCATCTGCAGTGAGCAGCAGCAGCTGCGGGCTGGGCCTGCTGGTCAGCGAACAGTCCCATCAGCACACTGAGCGCCGGGCTGCAGGTGCACAGGGCGCCACGGGAGAGCCGAGAGCCTGGCCTCGGGCCCGCTGAGGCTCTTCAGAGTGACCGTTGACTAAACCATGATGGGGGAGAGGACTTCTGCAGGGGACGGCCACCTGGGAGGCAGGCATGTGCTTTCCAATGTGGGTGATGCAGCGCCTGACCCAAAGGGGCTTGGGCAGAGTAGCTGTGGTGGCACAGCCGTCCCGACAGAGCTGGTGCCGCGTGGCTTGGTTAGCTCCGCAGCTGGCTTCCTCTAGGCCATTTGCAGACACCGTGTGGGCTGCCGTTCCAAGTGTCTCAGCTTCACCCTTCGATGCCCAACAGTACCGAGAAGGAAACCACGTTTCCGCCCTGGCATTATTCTTTCCATCAGGGAAGACAGCCTTTTCCGGGAGGTTCCCCGGCAGACGCATGGGCCAGGGTCCCAGGGAATGGGGTCTGCCTTTGTGCAGCCCCAGGAGGCTCCCACCTCTGCAGGGGGAGGAGCTGGAATAGAAGCTGGAGCTTCCCCAGCCACCCAGCCTGGGTGACTCCCCAGGGCACTGGGAGCCCCAAATCTGACTTCTTGTAAGAGCACCTGGGCCGCAAGGAGTAAGCTCACTCCACAGCAGACCCGCTCCCAAGAGAGGACCGGGACACAGCTCCGCCCGGGGTCTCACCCTCGCCTCCCCCAAAGTGGGGAGACTGTTTTGTGCCGCCCAACAGCATCTGAGAAGTGGGTGGGAGCAGAAGGGAAACTGTAGCTGGAGATGGATTTGCTTGGATCCCCTGAGACAGGCAAGGGGCATCCCGGGTCATGCTGGTGACACACAATTTGCTGTCTAAGCGTCCAGTGGCTCTCCAGGAAAGCCCCCATGATGCCTTGCTACACGCGCACCCGCACGGTTTCTCTCCGACTTCTGCGTTTCCGCGTGTTTGTGTTTCTATGTCCGCTCAGAAAGAACGTCTGAAATCTGTAAAACATAATTTTTCTTGGCCGAAGCACCCACATTCCGTCCAGGAATTCCACTCCACTTGCTTTTATAAAGCGAAGTTAAGATGTCTGTTGCAGTATTTACCTTAA
The DNA here is from genome assembly GCF_051225735.1 of Oryctolagus cuniculus. NCBI lineage: Eukaryota > Metazoa > Chordata > Mammalia > Lagomorpha > Leporidae > Oryctolagus > Oryctolagus cuniculus. Next base: position 5,453,432 of record NC_142881.1, read on the forward strand.
ATGTGATTTCTGTTGCAGCCGAACCGCAAGGTCTTTCCTCCCTCCAACTGTGATTCTTTTGAGAAACGCCAGTCAGATGGCACTGGGCATGTAGTGTGCCAGTCAGATGGCACTGGGCATGTAGTGTGCCGGTCAGATGGCACTGGGCATGTGAGTGCGCCGGTCAGATGGCACTGGGCATGTAGTGTGCCGGTCAGATGGCACTGGGCATGTGAGTGCGCCGGTCAGATGGCACTGGGCATGTGGGTGCGCCGGTCAGATGGCACTGGGCGTGTAGTGCGCCGGTCAGATGGCACTGGGCATGTGAGTGCGCCGGTCAGATGGCACTGGGCATGTGGGTGCGCTGTCAGGCTCAGATGCTTCCCGGTTCCCTACAGAAACTCGCTGCTGGGATTCCTGTGGGTTAATGAAATCCGCACTCTTGTTCGGTGTGGGGATCCAAAAGTCCCATTAGAAAGAAATACTCTACATGGGTTTTCTTTCCTTTCTTTCTTTCTTTTATTTATTTATTTATTTTTTGAGATTTTATGTATTTATTGGGGAGGCAGAGTTACAGAGAGAGAGAAGGAGAAACAGAGAAAAAGGTCTTCCATCTGCTGGTTCATTCCCCTTACATGGCCAAAATAGCCAGAGCTGGGCTGATCCGAAGCCAGGAGCCAGGAGCTTCTTCCAGGTCTCCCATGCGGGTGCAGGGGCCCCAGCACTTGGGCCATCTTCTACTGCTTTCCCAGGCCACAGCAGAGAGCTTGGTCAGAATTGGAGCAGCCAGGACTAGAACCAGCACCTATGTGGGATGCCGGCACCACAGGTGAAGGCTTAGCCTACCACGCCACAGCACCTGCCCATTTTTTCTTTTATTTTGTCATATTAGCCACCTGCCTATGGCCAGTGCCCTACTGTCACGCCTCCATCCCTGATTCAAGCTAGGTACTTTTGAGCACCGGAACTTCCTGAAATACGGCAGAGAAGCAGAGTTTGCCCCCAGTCCTTCCAGGGCCTGCCACCTGCGGGCACGTGGAATCAACCGCCATCTTGCACGGAGCCCTGCTTTTGTGTCCAGTGGTTTCAGGGCTGAGCCTCGGGTTAACGGAAGTGTGAGTGCAGGAGCTGAGAGCTGCCCGGGGCTGTGACCTGCAGTCAGTCCCCTGGGGACCCTGCACATCTGTGGATGACAAGGACCCTGGTGACACAGGGCTTTCTGCTCTTGGCTCTGACAAATGGCTGTCGCTGGTTGCTGGGAGCAGCTTGTCACTTCAGTCGCTGCTTTTGCCTTGGAGTTCATCTGTAATTTTGCTCTCGTGGTTGTCTCAAATGTGTAATTTTGAGAGAAAGTTTAAAAAAAATCTTCCCTCCACTGTGGCAGTTATTGTGGCTGGAAATGACTTCTATTTTGTTCAGGTTTAAAGAGAGAGAGAAAAAAAAAAGAACACTTGGTTTTTCAAACCCTCGGATTACAGGGTGGGACTCCTGGGGACGGAGGAGGAAGATTTGCAGACTTGGGAATGGCATTGCCGAGTCTTAAATTTATACAAAATTACAGCTGAGTGAATTTAAGGGTGTGCCAAAAGAGGTAAAATGGCCAATAATCAGAAAGCCCCAAATCTGGAATCAATTAACTGAAAACAAATTGACTGACAATTACCGCACGCCCTGTCTGTTCCCGAAGGTCTTGAAATAGAGCAAAAGGCCCCGCAGGTGCAAGGCTGGGGGCCTCTGTGCCTCCCAGCCTGGGCTGGGGCTCCGGCCACAGGCCACAGAGCAGGGCGGCCTCACTCGCCACACCTCCGGACGCTCTGAGTCCCGTGGTGCATTGCGAGCGTGGGCGCATTACTCAGGGCGAGGGCCACTCGTTGCCTCCTGGACCGGTAAGGCGATCAGAAAGCTGCTGCACTGCACACACGCCGCCTCCACAGCTGGCCTCCCCCAGCGCTCTCGGCCGCGCCTCCCCTGTGGTCTCTGCATCCTCACTGTGTCGGGGCTTCCCTTTCTGCACGTCGCTGGGGAGCGCCCAGGTCTTGTGCGTGTGTTCCAAGGACGGTTCCCCGGCCCTGTGGAGATGGCCACCTGCTTCCCTGGCGACTCCACCCCCGGCCGCCTCCTGCTCTGCCTTGAACAGCTCCCAGGACATCAGTTTTCGGGGGGCTGAGGAACGAAGCTCTGTGAGCTGGGAGGGTGAACGCTGCAGAAACACATCCCCCAGAGCTCCACGGGCCAGGAGCACAGAGTCGAGGGCCTGAGCCCTCCCGTCGGGCCGTGCTCCCGCTGATGGCACTAGGGCAGGGCCCTTCCTGGCCTCTTGCAGCCCCTGGGGCTTGCGGGTGTCCCGCAGTGTCCTTGGCCTCAGCAGCCCGGTCTCTGGCCTCCGTCCTGGGTCCCTGCCTCTAGCACGACATTCTCTGAGTCCGTGCCCAGACGGCCCCTGCTTGCAGAGCCCGCCTTTCTCTCTCCTTGGTCACCTCTGCAGCTCAACCCCAAGAGCCACCTTGTCCCGGGTCAAGCTTGGCTTTCCCTGTCTGTCCACGGCTTTAACGTCTGGCCTGTGGAAGTCGTTCTGACCACTCCAAGTGGATGCGCTGCCTCCTTCCCGGTCTGGCCAAGCCTACATGCCATCTCCAGAACATTCCACATGCGTCCAGCACGCGTGCGTCTTTGCTCACGGCATCCTTGTTGTCTCGAATGCAGCGCTGCCATCCTACCCGCCGTCACTCACACACACACACACACACAGACACACACACAGACACACACACAGACATACAGACACACACAGACATACAGACACACACACATACGTACACACACACAGTCAGACCCACACAAACACACACACACATATACACACAGGCACATACACACACACAGACATACACACACATGCACATACATACACAGACACACAGCACACACACACAAACCCATACAAACACACACACATACACATACATGCACACATATACACACAGGCACAGACACACACACAACACACACACAGACATACATATACATACACACAACACACACACTCACACACACACAGAGTCCTAGAAACTCTCCAAGGCCCTCCTCAGAGCTGCTCTTGGCTGTCTCTCTGGTCCGGGGACCCCTCCTCTCTGAACTCCTGGGGGCTTGCAGCTCGCGGCCCGGTGCTTCCCTGACACTGTAGCTGCTGTCGCTGTGAGCACCGGCGCTTGGGGAGTGCTGACGGAGCCCGGGGAGCTGGGCCCGTGGCACCTGGCCCTGGTTAGGTCCCACAGCAGCGCTGCAGCCTGGGTCCTGCTGTATCCGGTACTGTGAGAGGTGAGTGCCCATCCGAATCTCACAGACTGGGGCCAGCGTTGCCGTGCAGCAGGTTAAGCCACCTGCTGCGATGTTGGATCCCATGTGAGCACCACTTTGAGTCCTGGCAGCTCCACTTCCCATCCAACTCTCTGCTAATGTACTAGGAAGGCAGCAGAAAATGGCCCAAGTGCTTGGCCCCTGCATCCATGAGGGAGACCACAGATGGAGTCCAGGCTCCAGACGTCAGCCTGGCCCAGCTCAGTCATTGCAGCCATTTGGGGAGTGAACCAGGAGATGGAAGAGCGCTCCTTCCCTCCCTCCCTCCCTCCCTCTCTGTAACTCTGCTTCTCAAATAAAATAAATCTTTTTTAAAAAATAAAATCTCACAAACTAGCGAGAGGTGGAGACAGGAGTTGCACTCATTTTTCTGATGCCAGAATTCTGGTTGTTAGCTTCCACTGTCCCTGGCTGCTCTTTGGATTCATTTCCATAATCAGCGCGTGGACTTCCCAAGCTCCGAGGCATGGAAGCTCCGGGTCCCGTCTGAGGATCAGCGTGGTGGTGACTAACGTGCGGCTCATCTGGTCTTCAGACTTTCTGGGACGTCTGAAACCTGTGGGTTCACTGGAGACGCAGGAAGTCTGGCTTCCCTCCTGCTCCCTCCCAGTCTCTCCAGCTGCCCAGGTCCTGCGTGAGCTGCAGGCCGCCCAGCCGTGGCAGCTCGCCCGTCCCACCGCGTGATGTGGCCCAGGTTGGACCTGTGCGGGAGCCCCAGTTAGTCAAATGACAAGTGACAGAATGGGGACTGTCAGGGCTTGTCTTTCAGGCAAGAATGGTCTTGAAACCAGGTTCTGAGTGCTGTCCTGCCCACTGGTGACGGGTTGTGTAGACCACAGCGTGTGTGTGAGAGACCCAACAGGAATCACAAGTGTGCCACTGAGTGCCTGCATGTTGTGCTAGGATTGGCCTGTAGAAATTTTGCTCTTCTTAGCCCATTGTTTGACCAAAGAGCAAAACTTTGATCAAATAGTCACTTCCTGTGTTCATAGAATAAAGCTTATTCCTTGTTCTAAGATCACCCTCAACCTCAATGAGCTGAAGAGAAAGAGGGATGTAGTGTGCTTGAATAGACTGCCTTCTCATGGTTGAATTAGCAGAGATTATTACTGACGTGGAGGGGAACTTTAGATAGATCTATTTTGTTTTTATAAAGTTAAGTTAGGGGCAGACTTCGGCATGGTGGTTAAGATGCTACTTAGAATGCCTGTGTCCCTGCTCAGAGGGCCTGGGTTCAAGTCCCAGCTTCCTGCTAACACGCACCCTAGGAGGTAGCAGGTGATGGCCCAAGTGCTTGGTTCCCTGCCACCCACATGGGCAACCAGGGTGGAGTTCCCAGCTCTTGTTCCCAGTTTTGACCCTGCTTCAGCTCATCTTTTCCAGACATTTGGGAAACAAAACCAAACAAAAAATCATGTTGGTTGGACCCCAGGAAGGGCTGTGCTGTTGACAAGGCCTGAGTCGTGGTCGGCATGAAAGAGGTGAACTGGCTGCCCTCAGGCCCAGAGAGCCCCTGCGCCACACACGGATCTGACGTGGGTGTGACTGGAACGCAGGCCTTGTCAGAGGGTCACTGAGCCCTGCTTGACCCAGTGGTGGGGTGCGGACAGTTTGCCAGTGGCCCTGGGCTGCCCCGTCCTCCGAACCCTTGACATTGCCTCTCTCGCCCTCAACTGCGCTGTCCGAATCACCCGCCATTTGGTAAGAGTGAGCGGACCGGCGTCTCGACTGAATCTCAGCCCTGGTTCCTGGAGCCCCCAGACACGCAGGTCAGCGGGAAGGGGTGCAGCTGGGAGTCTCAGGCCTTCTCCCGGCGCTGCCGCCCTCCGCTCTGATATCAGACAGGCAGTAATAAAGCAGGACGCAGTCTTGCTGCATTGGGAAAAGCCGTTTCTTCCCTCTTGAAAAATGCTCTCCTCTTGTCTCCCCACAGCTGGGAGCTTCGAATGGGAATAAATCGCCAGGAATTCGGCAGTAACACTATATTCATAAATACGCATGAAATTCGGTGGGGTTGAAATAAAAATAGAACAGGAAGCGCGCACTCTCGGGTTTAAGGCCAGACCTGGGGATGGGGATTGAGCTTGTTTCTAGTGGGTTATCCGTTTGCTTTGCAAGGACGGATGCCAGGCGCCCAGCCTGGAGGGGAAGGTGCGGGCAGAGACCCCCAGACCCGCCGCCTTCAGGCCCGGAAACAGAAGCGACAGGATCAGCGTTCCGCCGCACGTTCCCCCACCGCAAACCACACAGCAGATTCTTCCACACCGAACATCTGGCCTCTCCCGATGGCTTCCTTTTGGGGGAGGGGGAATTCGCCTGCTGGGGCCTTCCTGGCCCTTCCCTATCACCTGACTCTGCATCCGTCCCTGCCCCGGTGCCAGGGCTGAGATGACGTCTCTGAAATGCGTCTGGAGAGCCCGGAGCGTCTGCTGGGGCGACTCCCCCACTCCCGCCCCCTCCCTGCAGAGTCTGGCCAGGGAGGGCTGCAGACCCCTCCGAGGGTCCTGCCCCTCGTCACAGCCATCAGCCTGCCTTTGCGCTTCCCCAGGGTGTTTGGCCCAGCAGTTACAATGCTCGCATCTCACACAGGAGTGTCTGGCTTTGAGTCCCAGCTCTGGGGCCGGTTCCAGCTTCCTGCCAGTGTGCACCCTGGGGGCAGCGGGTGACGGCTCCAGGAGCCTGGTCCCTTCCATGTTCAAGGGAGAGACCTGGACTGGGTTCCTGGCTCCGGGCCCAGCCCTGGCTGTTGCAGGCATTTAGAGTGAACCAGCAAATGGAAGATAATTCTCTCTGTGTGTCTCTGTCCCTCTCTTTCTTTCTTTCTCTGCCTCTTAAATAATTTTTTAAATATTTATTTATTTGTTTATTAGAAAGGCAGAGTTACAGAGCGACAGAAACAGAGAGAGAGAGAGAGAGATCTTCCATCCACTGGTTCACTCCCCAGATGGCCACAACAGCCAGAGCTGGACCTATCCGAAGCCAGGATCCAGGAGCTTCTTCCAGGTCTCCCACGTGGGTGCAGGGGCCCAAGGACTTGGGGCACCCTCCACTGCTTTCCCAGTGCATTAGCCGGGAGCTGGATCAGAAGTGGAGCAGTCGGGACTCAAACTGGCACCCATATGAGATGCCAGCACTTCTGGCGGTGGCTTTACCCTGCTACACCACAGTGCCAGCCACTTAACTAACTGTTTTAAGTATTTTCAATGCTTCCTCGCACATGCGATGCTTCATTTATATCTTCACGGTCTTGTGAGTCGGTGGCGTTGGGAACTCTTGATGTGAGAGTGTGAACGGACAGCACACTGCAGTCTAGTCCCACAGCCTGTGGAAGGCAGCGGCACCTCCCACAGAGAGGCTGGGGTCGTATGGTGCCCACCCTCTCCCCTGGGCACTCAGGGAGCTCTCCTGCCTCTGCTCCACTGTGTCCCCCACACCGCACCTAAAGGACCCCTCTGCCAGCAGCTGCACTCTCACTCAGCATGCAAGCCGGGGGTGTGCCCTCCCCTTGCCGTGTTCCACAGCCTCCAACCTCCCCAGCCCTGCACAGGAGGCTGCCGCTGGTTCCAATGGAGGGGGCACCCCTGGAGGCAGCAGGGTCTTCATCCTCCTCCGTCCTCAAATCATCCAGACAGGTCTTCCCTGGGGCCACCCCAGTCCTCCTGCTTGCATCCGCGTGCGGAAGCTCTGATCCTTAGCTCCAGGTTCTGGGAGCGTCCACGCAGTGATCCTAGGCCAGCGTCCCTGCATGAGGACATCGCCCCAACAAGTGCCCTGCTCTCCCTGGCACCGTCAGGCTGTTTGCCTCTGCCCTGGGCCGCTCCGGGCAGCACAGTCGTGCTCTGCAATCCCTCGTAGTCAGCGGGAGAACTCCTGGGCTGCCCCCTCACCGCCGGCTCTCGCTCCCATTTAGAGCAACACTCGGTGGCTTCTCTCTGGTCCTTGATGTCCCGTCCCTTTCCCTGTCCTCTTTGGCTCCCAGGGTTTTACAGAGCTTGTTAGGTCACCCGCGATCCCCCCACTCAGAGAAGCTTTCTTCATGTGGCTTCCTGATTCACCTGCTACCTCCTGGACGCCCGCCCGCCCTCGCTCGCTGACCTCCCCGCGTCTCCCCGCTCACCCCCGCGTCTGCAAGCTGCTGACCCCCAGGCTGCCCTCCAGGGCCCCACTGAGCGACGCCACTTCCATAGGCGAAAGTCACCTGGATTTCACTGACGCAACACGGAATTCCTCACTCCTGCGCTAGCGCCTGCTGTGCCCACAACCTTCTCCCTCTCCAAGTAAAGCCGTTCTGTGTCCAGGGCCAACATCCTGGGGTCATTGCTGATATATATTTTTTTCATTCCTTACACACCCCATGAGCAGTCCAACAGTGAATTCTATCAGGCTGATTTAATATGAGGGGTCTTCAAACACTTGATGAAAAATGCACATTATGAAAAAAAAAACATGCATGCAAATGAATTTTGTGCCAAAATGAACTTGATTTTAATTCCATTCTTGCCAAACTTTTTGAAGCACTCTCGTGTGCTTGTACTCACGGCACCCATCCTGAGCTGAGCCCCAGCCCCCCTTCCCACAGCTCTTGGGCTCCTCCCACTTGGCAGCCAGCGCCACCCCGCGCCCTGTGCATTGCCTCCCTCCCCGCCTCAGCCACGAGGTCCCAGTGCCTCCCACTCCACTCAGAGCAAAGTCAAGGTCGTAGATGTCCTTAGACGGGTTCCTTCAGCCCGTGACTAGAGGTTACCACGCAGGAGAGGGTATCACTGTTCCCACAGCAGAAAAAACAACTCCCCCTCCCCCCCGTCTCTCCTTCTTCCTCTCCAATTTCCTTGATTTACCCACCTTCCCAATTGCAATTGGCGCACCCCAGTGACAGTCATCTTACTTATCTATCCGTTGTCAATCCCTGGAATCATACCCAAGGCATGGCAGGTGCTCAACACATAAATATTTCGAAAGGGATCAACAAAGGTTCAGGTTCCTGAATTATCTGCTGGCACAGTGGTTTGTAAATGCCAAAGTCAGGGTCCTCATGCCGAAGCCAGAGCGCTCGCTGGGGCTGCCCTCTGTGTCCGGGGATCCCGCACAGCCTGAGGTGGGTTCCTTTAGTCCCCGTCCCTGAGAACCTCCTGGTCCTCGTCCTGTCTGCCCGTCGCTCCCCTTGGGACGCCCGTGCCGACTGTGCTTCCTCTTGCAGCCCCGGGAGTGAAGCAGCTGCCACCCCAGGTCTTCGCTGCCGTGGCTGCCTGCGTCTCTGTGGTGCCCACTCTCGGGCCTTCAGTGACGAAGCCCTGGAGTTCCTTCCTCTGCCCAACCCCTCCCCACGCTCCGGTGTCTCCAGGTTCCAGGCACTGGCCTCAGCCTCGGCAGTTTGCCCCCAGAACCTGTCCAAGAGATGCTCTGCCCATCCCAGCCGGCGGGTGCCGTCACCGGGCCCTTGCCAGCCGGCCTGGCCTCAGAGCACCTTTGCCGCCATGGTCTCACCTGCCCTGTGCTCCCCCTACCGGTCTGTGCCTCCTCCTCTCGGGTGTAGGTGCCACGGCAGCTTTCTCCCTGTCTCTCTTCCTTCCAACCTCCTGGCCACAGCGACTCCCCCGAGGCTGGGGGCTGGAGCTCAGCTGGCTCCAGGGCCTCTGCAGTCTGCCCCGCCCCCACCCAGTGCTCCACTTCCCCAGCGTCTCGGGAAAGAGTCGCCTCTTCCTCTGGGAGTTTTTACTCTAAGTGGACGTTTGGTCAAGCCCAGGCCCCCAGAAAGCAGAGAGGAAAGGAGAGGAACCCTCAATGTGCGTCATCTCACCCGTCAGCAGCCAGCAGGAGTCAGCCGGCCGGCGACAATGAGCCATGCCTTTGAGCAGGCCAGCTCACCTCCGACGCGTCGGCGGGACTGAGGTGATGAGCTCATCTCCACGCCCTTCCAGCCACGCCAGCTCCGACTCACCACTGTGCGCCACGTGGCACCTGCCGTGGCACCTGTGCCTAGGGAGGTCATTGAGCTTGTCGGCGTTGCTGGGAGACTGTGCGCTTGTCAGTCACATGTCAACAAGCTACGTCGAGGCAGGCATTCCGAAGGCTGAAAGGACGACTCTCACAGGATGAACAGCCATGCACCAGCGGTTTCTCTGAGCGCAGCTCCCTGGCGAGGCAGTCGGCGGAGGGGCAACGCTGGCTCAGAGAGGAAGGGCACCCCCCCCACCCACCAGAGCATCAGACAGGGTGGGTCCGTGTCCCTCGGGGCTGCGAAGCTGTGACCACAGGGTCATCCTTTCCACCCAACAGAAACCACTTGTGGTTTGCCAGTCTTGCACAAACCAGTGTCAGACGCGACAGGACCCGGGCCCCGATCAGTAGCAAATAGTAAATCAAGCCGCGTGGCACGTCCTCCACGTAGGGTCCGGCCGTATTGCTGCCAAGGGGCTGGTATTAACCATCTCGGGGTCTGCAGGCCTCACAGCCCCACCACGATTCCCAGTTCCACCGCCGTGGCACAGTCTGCCATAGACAGCACGCAACTTACGGAAAAGTGAGAGAGAGAAGCCAGGCCCCGAGGGTCAGCTTGCTGACCTCTGCCCTACTCAGCACCCTGAACCCTGGCAGGCTCAGTAGAGGCCACTCTGGTCTGACTTTGAAGTTGTTCCTAGTGACATTTTTATCTTTTCTCCAAGATTCACATCATTTTTCTTAGCAGCTTCATGGACTCTCACCTTTAAGATATCCGCTTTCAAGAGTTTGTCTATAAATGGAGCAACAAACAGAAAATTAAGTAATGCTCTGCAGGAATCAGCACTGCTTAAGACTGTTACACAATTCATGCATATCTCTAAAAATGTATGTTAATTGACATAACAGCTGCATGCATGTGTCATGCATGTGTTTTGAAACATGTACACATTGTGGGACAGCTCAGTGAGTAGTGATTCACATACACGCATCGTTCATTCATTTTGTGATGAGAACTCTTAATCTACTCGCTGAGCGGTTTGCAAGAATGCAATACCTTATTGTCAACTAGAGTCACCGCATCTTAAAAATAGGTGATTTGAATGGGGTCCCCCTACTGACTGGCATTTGCATCCTTTTACCAATGTCCCCCACGCCACCACCCCCCTACTCTCCCCACCCCTGGCCACCGCCACCTCCAGTCCTTCGTAAACTGCCCCCTCCTCTCTACTCCTGTGAGTTCAACTTTCTCACGTTCCTCGTGTGCGTGAGAGCAGCACTTGGGACTGCTGCGTGACCGACACAGCTCTTCCGTGTCGCGTGCTGCCTCAGCGTCAAACCACAAGGTTAGCAAATCCCACCTCATTGCCATGGGCATGGAAGGCCAGCTGGCTGGCACAATCCTGGGGACACGGGCCATCAGACAGATAAAGCTCTGAGGACGAGCACGCTGTTGTGTGTGGCTTCAGGAGGCCAGCAGGCGTGCCGTGCAGGGTGTTCATCTGAAAGTCAAACAGAGACGTTGGAGGTGAAGCCCGGGTTCCGTGCTGGGACTCTGAAACTCATCAGAGTGGTCTGACCCAGTGGGCTGAATGAGTGTGGTCAGTCGAGTGGTCTTGGCTTTGTGGTTTACTTTGCGTTTCATTTGGATGTTTGCTTTGATGGGCTCAGTGCTATAAGCTTGCAGGCGTATGCTCATTTCATGCCTGCATGCATTTAAGTAACAGAGTAAAAGCGATTTCGGTTGACATTGGAGGTCTCCGAGAATGAATCTGTGTCACGTGTTTTATCTGTCACTGGCTCCATCAAAGTTCCAGAGTCTGCTTCCTGCTAATGGCAAGGTGCACGCCCCCGCCCCGCCCCCGCCTGGCCTTTGATGGTCTCTGCAAGCTCCTCCCGGATCTCCACCCAGACGGGCTGACAGCTTCCAGAATGCGTTCTCCTCCGAGTGCGTGACCTTTGCATTAGGTGTCTGTGACGGCTGCCAGGGAGCAGGAGCCATCGAGTGGCTGAAACTGGGTCACTCCTGGTTTGGAGCCGACGCTGCTCCCATCTGCACATCATCTTACAGACTGCTTTGTTCACCACCCTCTCCTGATGAGCACCGAGAGTGGTGACTGAAGAGACGCACCGATTCCCAAATCTCTCAGACTGGACAACATCAGTGCCCCCTTTTTCCAAATCACCCCCTGCACCTCGGTTTCTCACGTGCATAAAAGCAGGCGTCGATGCCACTGTCCTTGCTTTGTCCTTTGGGAGAAGCCACCCCTTCTCTGGGTTTCACGGATGAGTTTTCTTTGGTGTCGTTTTATTCTGCAGGATAAATTGATCCACCAGGGTGTTTCTCTAATGGATTTAATCTGTGGCAGGAATCAAATAGATTGATCCTGCAATGCCGTCAGATTCCAGACTTTGTCTCCTGGAACCGTTACTTGGTTGTGTCCACTGCATACATTTTGAGTGTTTCTGCCTCCTGTGGAATTTCGTGGTAGAGACCGACAGCTCTAGGCCACCCGAGATAAGGGCCTTTGAGAAGGACCACTCACATGCTGAAGTGGCCTCCAGCGTATTTGCTGAAATGCCACTGGCTTCCTTGCTTGAATCTGATCTTGCACATATCCCGTAACCAGGGGCAGGTGCGGTGGCAACAGCAGCTTCCGCTGCCCCTTGGGATTCCCGTGTCAGAGCAGCTGGATTGAGTCCCACCTCTGCCTGCGCATCCGGCCTCCCGCTGCTCCGGGAGGCAGCAAGTGCTGAGTCCCTGCCATCCTGTAGGGGACCTGAATGGTGCTCCTGGCTTCTGGATTTGGCCTGACCCAGCCCTAGCTGTTCACGGGCGTTTGGGGAGCCAGCCAGCACATGAATGACCTCTCTCTCTCTCTCTCTCTCTCTGCCTTTCAAATAAATAAAAACAAGTGAACATTAAAACAAACAAAATAGACCACGTAGAAAACTCCCATAACCCACTCCCGAAGTCGTATGATCGAGTGCTGACGGACAGGGTGCCCTCGAAGCGGGACTCCCTTCTGCTGAGTTACAAAGCAGAGGTTTGGCCCCTGGCATTCAGGGAGACGGGCGGATGCAAACCCTTGTTTCTGTGTCACATCCCTTTGGGAACCCTGATATTTGTCTTCCCCACGACACTCTGGCTTGTTCCCCCGGGGTCCTTGTCTGTGTCTGTCACACAGCTCCACCTCTTTCCTTGGCTGGTCTCCTTGGAGCGCAGGGTTGAGTTGCTCGGACGCCATCCTCAAGGGGCGGGAACGGCGTTGTCTCCAGAGGCAATAGGCACAGGCACCTGCCCCGGGCTCCCACCCTGTGGTGACCCCAGCCTGAGCCTTCTGCCTGCAGGTGCCGAGCACCCAGCACCCCAGCACCGGCGTGCCAGCACGCCGTGTCCTTGGCGTTCAGAGGGAGCTGGAGGGAAGCTTGTAGTCACCTAGGGAACAGCCCCCGGCAGCACAGTGGCATTTGGTATCTTATTTGCTGCATCGAATTTATTTCTTTTTTCATTTCCTTCACAGTTGGGGAGAGCTTAGAAAAGAGCAGGAATGAGAACAAATAGCCATCACGAGGGACAGTCTCTCCAAAGTGGACGATTCCTCAGAGGACCCTGTCCTTTCTTACATCTGTGTCTTGAGGAGGAATGGAAAAGGCCTACCCACGCGGAGATGTCTGCCCGTCGGCAGCACCTAAACGTTATCACGAGAGGAAGCAGCTACTCTGCCATCCATCTAAGCAGCTTGGAAACGGGGCAGGAAGGCGCCCCGAGACAGGGCAAGGCGGCGGCAGCCAGGGTCAGGGTTGCCAGTGCTGTTCCGAATCCACAGTTGGGGCTGATCTCCTCACACCTGGGGGCTCTGTGGTCTTGGGTAAGCTTAGCTGCCCACCGTGCCTCAGTTTCCCCACTGATAAGAAAAAATGGTAGCACCTGCTTCCCAGGGCAGAGCTAGAGGGAAGCAACGTCAGTCCACTTAGAACAGACTTCCGAGCGTCTTCCGGCCCTCCCTGCGCCTCCTGCTGCACCGGCTCTGCCTGCTCCCACCACCGGCTTCCTGCCAGGGCCCCACAGCCCCCAGCCCTTCCTGTTGCCTGCTGGTCCCAGACTCTGAGCTATTCCCGCCCCCGTGGGGCCATTTCCACCCACACTCCCTTCTCCCTGGGCGGTGGCGCTCCTCCACTGCAGCCGTCTGTCATGGTGATGGTTCCTGGGGAGTAAACCCCCTCCCCTGAAGACTCGTGTCCCCCGCGCACGTGCACGGCTCACAGAGCGGCTCCTGCTTGCTCCTCCTTCCCGCCTAAACTCTGCCCTTGCAGGAGGCGCTTGCTTAGAATGTTCATAGACTCTTGCCGCCCCCAGGGGACCGGGGCACAAGGAGCCTGTGGCCGAGCACTTTGTGCAGTCCAGCTGGAAGACAGACACCAAAACAGGTGACAGCTTTGGGTTTTCCAGTGCAGGCGGAGCAAGCACCAACCACAGCCCTTCTCGCCGAGGTCCTGGGATGCAGAGCCCCAGCCTGCCTCTCCCTCTCTCTACCTCCTGGGCCTGGTGCTTGGTATTGCAGATGGAGGTGAGGAACTCCAGTGGCAGCTGCCGCTGGTCAGAGAGTATCAGAACAAAATGTCACCCACTTCAGAATGACAAGGGACAGCGATGGCCACCGGGGCCCCCTCAAGGCCTCACTCATACCAGGGCCGGGGTCTTGCTCTCAGGGATGGTGCTGACCCAGTGAGCGGCGGCTCACGTGGACCTGACCAGGCGGTGCTGCTGCCACCCCCCCCCCAGCACCTCTCTCTCACTAAGAGCTCTCATTGCGATGGCATTCCTAGGCCTGCCCCCCTCTCGATGCTGCCCCCTGAATGCGCTCCTGTTTGTCCCACACTGGCTAAATAGAAGCTTTTTGCTCTAATCTCTCCTGGAACTCCATGTTCGGCATATAGCAGTGCACACGTGGCCCTATTGTGTATTTTTTTTTCTGACAGGCAGAGAGGACAGTGAGAGAGAGAGACAGAGAGAAAGGTCTTCCTTTGCTGTTGGTTCACCCTCCAATGGCCGCCGCGGCCGGCATGCTGCAGCCGCCGCACCGCGCTGATCCGATGGCAGGAGCCAGGTACTTCTCCTGGTCTCCCATGGGGTGCAGGGCCCAAGCACTTGGGCCATCCTCCACTGTCCTCCCTGGCCACAGCAGAGAGCTGGCCTGGAAGAGGGGCAACCGGGACAGAATCCGGCGCCCCGACCGGGACTAGAACCTGGTGTGCCGGCGCCGCAAGGCGGAGGATTAGCCTAGTGAGCTGCGGCGCCGGCCCCACTGTGTATTCTTTAAAAATCACTGTCCCCCTGCTCTGAGAAGCAGATGCCCGCTGAGCTCTGGGGCCTTGAGTCGTGCAGAGTGGAAGCACCGTGGCAAGGAAGGGGTGTCATCAGCTTCCCTGACGACCGGAGTCGTTTCTCTGCGACTCCAGGCAGAGCACTGATTGGCAAACACATTTGAAAAGGGAAAGGCCGGTGCTAAGTTCATGCCCTCCACCTGTGCGCTCTTGTTGGAAAAAAAAAGATAGAAATTATTTGGAAAATGCAGTTGTGCAGTGGTGAAGAGTCCCACATCCCACTTGGCAGTACCTGGGCTTGGTTCTTAGCCCTGGCTCTTGACTCTGGCTTCCTATGCAGACTCTAGGAGGCAGCAGCGTTCCTGGCACCCATGTGGGAGACCTGGATTGAGTTCCTGGCCCCTGGCTTGGGCCCCAGCCGTCACAGACATTTGGGGAGCGAACTAACAGATGGGAGCTTGCACGCTCGCTCTCACTTTCTCTGCCCTCCCCATAAATAACTAAATGAATGAATGAGTAAATAAACAAATACAACTTCATGCAGTGTAGTAGCAGCAAGGTTCCTTCTTCTTGGCCATGTAGGACATCTGTAGTTAGGGGACAGGTGCACCAACATCTCGCACTCAGCTTTGTATGGCCGAAGCCAAACCACTGTGCAAGGACGCGAGGCCCAGGCAGAGCGAGTGAGCGAGCAGGAGAAGCCAGCCCGTGCTCTCGCCAGGTGGGTGGAGAGCATTTAGTGCGACAGCCGATCGTAGGCAGCCTGCAGTGCCGGCTGTGGTCTCAGGACCCTGAGGAGGCTCCCCTTCCCTCTCATTCTCCCTGTGCAGGGTGATGAGCGTCGTTTTGTCCTCACCTGGCCCTGGGGGGTTGAGGCCGCCTGCTGTCCTCCTCTTCCTGTCCTACAGATGCACTGGGAAAGGGAGGTGGCCAGTCAGGACCTGAACTAAAGCTGTCCAGGTGGGGCTCTTGGGCTCTCCACCAGTGTTGCCAGGCTTGCTTTTCCCACAGTGTCATTGTCAGGACAAGGCACAGACCCGAGCGACAGCAACGAGTGATGGGCGGTGGCCAGCAGACAGGTCATTGAGTTCTGAAGTTGCCCACATGCTTAGCTTTCAATAAAACCACGTGCTATGAGGTTGAACTCCAGCGCTGATTCCCCTGATTCCAGTCCAGAAAGTGCTGTGTGGAACAGGAAACACCATTTGCCATTTCATCATAACAACTGGGGTACCTGAGTCTAAATCAATCCTAGTTAGGAGACGGATATAGCAGTGAGTGTTTAAGCATGAAATCTGGTGGGATTAATGAGCTCTGTGTCATGTTAAAAATCCCTTCCTTACGTAGGGACAGCAGTACCACCCGTGGTAGGCACAGGTGTGGCGTCATCTCAGCGCGGCTGGAGTGAAAGACGTGAAGGCAGGGACATGGTTTTGTGGCATCACCCTTACCTGGGCGCTCAGTGCCAGTCGCTGTGGCCTGGGACGGGGAACAACAGGGACCGTGGAGGAGAGAGTGGAGTGGATGTCACAGGCGGCTGAAACGCAGAGCCTACTTGTGGTCCGCACTTGGTCTCTACTTCTTGGCTCATGGGTCCCAGCAGTGATAGAGAAATTTTTAAAGAGAAGCAAGAGAAACATAAGGATAGCCATAATGGAAGCAGATTCCACGAGCTAGATCATCGTATTACACAGCCATTTATTAAGGACACATTTCCGATGCCAAGTTTGTGAGTGTTAGCCGCAGCCCTCGCTAACAGACTCCTCCACAGTGACATGGAAATTGCCCTAACATCCCTGTGCTTGGAATTCAAAACATCCTCTCCTGGATTCCTTTTTCCATCAGTCCATCCATTTAGGAAGCTCCTGCGGGCGCCCGCTGTGTGGACTCTTCCAGAGAGCTGCTGGTAGTGCCTGTGCCTGTGGGGGCGGGGGGCGAGCTGGACAAAGCCCCTCCCCACCCTGTCCTTGCTCTTGGCGTGTGGGGCGGTTGTGCAGGAGCAGGGGAGAGGCCGGGAAATCGCGGTGAAGAGAAGTCCAAGTGTGGAGTGGGCGTGTAGCCGAGCAGCTAAGACCCGCGTCCCACGTCAGAGCGCCTGCGCTGGTTCCTGGCTCCGGCCCCTAGCTAACGAAGACCCTTGAGGCAGTGGCGATGGCTCCACTGCTTGGGCTCCTGCCACCCATGTGGGAGACCTGGTTTGAATTCTTGAATTCTTGGCTCCTGGCTTCAGTCTCAGTCCAACCCCAGCTGTTACAGGCATTAGGGGAATGAACTAATAGATAGGCTATATCTCCCCTTTCCTCCCCCTCCCTCTCCCCCTCTCCCCCTCTCCCTCCCTTCTTCTCGTCCTCTCTTTGTCTCTCAAATAAACACATTTTTTTTTAAAAATTGGGGGACCGCCATCGTGGTATAGTAGGTTAAGCCGCCACCTGAGAGGCCAGCATCCCATATGGGTGCCAGTTCGTGCCCCTGCTGCTCCACTTCCGACCCAGCTCTCTGCAAATGGCCTGGGAAAGCAGCAGAGGATGGCCCAAATGCTTGGCCCCTGCCACCCACATGGGCGACCCAGAAGAAGAGTCATGCCTGGCTTTGGCCTGGTTTAGGTTTGGCTGTGGCAGCCATTTCCGGAGTGAACCAGCAGATGGAAACTCTGTCTCTGTTTCTCCTTCTCTCTCTGTAACTCTGATTTTCAAATAAATATTTTTTAATATTTTTGAGTGTAGAATAAATGTTGCAACGTAAAGGGAGTAACTGCCTTGCTGGGGACCCCACCTTCCTGGGAACGCGAGCCTCACCTCTAGGTTGCTTTTCTGGAGGGCGAGGAGACGACCAGGCAGGAAGCCAGGCACCCCCGTGTGAAGCTGCCATGGCCGAGCCAGGGGGCGCGGTGGGAGACACGGAGCCCTGGCTCCTGTCAGCCCCGGCGCACGCGCTGTGCAGTGAGCGGCCTCTTCCTGAGACGACCTCAACCCGCCGTGTCCTGAGAGACCCGACTGAGGGCAGTTCAGACGGGGGAGGCGCTGGCGAGGGGGCCCCCCTCCGGCCAGCCAGTGGCGGTGGTTTCGTCCCCACTACCATCAACGCTGGCCTTGGAGCCCCTCTGGCCCTCCAGACCCTGCTCCCCTCCTCTCCTCCGCGTGTGGGGTGCATCTTGCAGCCCCACTGCTTCTGGAAACTTCCCAAAGCAGCATCTGAGGTTTTCCTCTTTTTTATCCACGTACGCCTCCCCCAGCACCATAGGAGGGTCTCGGGAAAAGATGGGGAATTCAGTAAATGTTCATGGAATAAGCGAATGCGCGCAGGATAATAACTCGGAGGGACGATTTCCGTGTTGTTGACAAATCCAGGGCCTTGTTAAGGAAACGCCAGGTGTGTGGTCGGTGGACTGTGCTCTCGGAGCCCGGCCCTTCTGTGAGGTTTCTGCTGTCTCTTGGATCCTGCAGGGAAGCTCTGTGCTGTCACAGGAGCCTGACCCTCTGTGTCAGAGTTCCGAGCGCACCGTGCGCTTTCCTGCACGCATCGGCGCCTCGGAGTGGACCAGGCCCTGCGAGGGTGCACGGGGAGCTGGCCAGCTGGCGGGCCGAGAGGGCAGCCCATCAGGCCTGCTTCTGCTGCACACACTGGCCGTCCAGTGGTCACTCGGGGGTGCATTTCAGCCTTGATTTGTTTCCCTACTCACGTGCTGTAAATGTGTTCTGAGGGATTATAAATGCCCCACTGCTGTCAGAGAGAGAGACAGACAGACAGACATTGTGTACGTAGCAGACCGATGGTCACTGACCAGGCCACGCAAATAAAGGCAGGAGCGTCTCCCCATCTCCCAGTGATCTCAGCTCCTTCCATTGCCAGCGAAGGGCTGGTCATTGACTACGAAGGGCTGGCTCATTTCTAGGTGAGACAATTGAACGAAGCTGCAGTTTAGCAAATAAGAAATGCAGATGAAGTCCTAGACTCTGTCTCTGGCTCTCCCCTTCCTCTATGGTTTTCTTTGATTCCCTGATCCCATTGGTCTTTCGTTGCCTTACACCACGCCTGACACTTAGGATACACATAATTCAAGTGTCCTGGATGACTGGGTGGAGGAGCGGCCAGACGTGTGGGTGGATGGCTGGAAGGCTGGGCGGCCGGCTGGCCGGCTGGGCGATGATGCGCGCATACTGCACCGACTGATAAAATCCCGGTGAACTGAGGAGAGATGGGTGCCGTGTTACTGTCCACAAGCACCACTCCTGGGATTATTCTGAAGGCTGAAACCATGATCAAAATCCATGTGTAGCACAATCCGCTTTTATAGTCGCTGTGTACTTTATTAGCGCTGATTTACCGAGCCAGCGTAGCCTTGCCCGAGGAGTCGTAACCGCTGGGAAAATGATCGGGCTGAACGCAGTATCTAAAATTTCCTCCTTCACATTGCGGTTGTGCCTCTTTCTCTCCCAGAGTGCTCTCGGCTGGCTGGTGAATAACGCCAGTGTATTTAAGACCACGGCGGTGACGGTGACCCTGCAGAAGCACTCCGGTGCCGTGAAGGGAGGTGGAAACCAGCGAAATCCCAGGCGCGCTCTTCATTAACTTTCTCTCTAAGCAGCTTCTTTGTACATGATGAGATTTTATAATTGAATAGGGAAATGGATCAATAACTTCCAGTGCAAGAGCAAATGAGCACTTCATAAATATTTATATGAGGAAAATGAAGCACTCTGCCTCTCGGTTTTAAATCCTTTTGGAGCAAGCGCTAACAGAGCCTGGATTTAAATTCTTGGAGGGATACGGGGTGGGGGATGAGATGTGTTGTAGGAATTATCAAGCTTGCATTTACATTCAGAGTCTCCATTTCTCTTCCACTTAACATTTCCATTTCCTTTGTCACGGGTGTGGTAGTCGGTGTCCCTCAGCACCCACGGACTGACACCCACTCCCCCCCACCCGCCAGGGCCACGATTCTTGGGGTCGCTGGCTGCTGAGTCCTGCTGGGAGCGCGGTGCTCAGCTCTCGACCTTGAGCCCTGTGGTCAGGAAGCTGAGATTCAGCCCTTGGGAGGCAGTGACCACGAGAACATTCTTGACCTTGCGAGGTGATGACGGTGGGAACATTTCAAGCACCCGTCTGTGTGTGTGTGTACATTAGGGCCATAACTGGGCCCGGGCGTGTGGGCAGGGTTTTAGGGTGTTTAAAACAGCTGGGGTGCTGTGATCATCTCAGACCATTTCCACTCTTCCCGTCACACTTATGGATTGTACTGGTTTTATTTAGATAGACACTTTAGGAAGCTTCATTGAAAGATTATTTCTCTTTGAAGAATAACCAGCGTTTTACACATTTCTCAAAAAAAAAAAAAAGAGCGAGAGAGAACTGATGTCTTTGAAGGCCAAGCAGAGAACTCAGGGGTGCGTCTGTGTGCAGCCGTCACATACACCTGCCCCCCAGCCCTCTCCACCTGCCCGGTCACAGCTGACAGCTTCCTCTCTCAAGCTGCTGTCCCAGCGGCTGTCACACGTTGTTGACATTGTGGCTGGAAGGTCCCAGAGTGCGTGGACCCTGGTCTCATTCATCCTTATGTCCCCTGTACCCAGCCTGGCATGTGTGGGCACTCAGTGTGGATTGAATTAATGAACAGATTCACTCAAGATTCCCTCCCCCAATATTGAACACAATCAGAACACAGAGTCCCCATGATTCCATAACATCTCTGTCAGCATTCGAAAGTTATGACCCATTTTTCCTGACAAAGCCCGAACGTTTCCAAATCGCTTCTGCTCTCTCCCTGGGATGGGCCTTGTGGGTTTTATCGCGGAGTGGTCTTTACCGCCATCGGTGGGGGCTGTAGAAACCTGGGCTGATTCTGATGGATCAGGCCAGCTCACCCCGAGGCCAGGGTGCAGAGAAAGTGGTGCCGGTGGACTGTGCCTTGAGGACGATTGATGACAAAAACAGGAAGGCAAAATAGAAAGGAGCCAGCAAAGAATCCAGACTGCGCGCACCGTTACTCGCAGGAGCCGCAGCAGTGCCAAGTAACGGCAGAGGGGGAGGAAGCCGTGCCAAACCCACCACGGCTTTATCAGGACGCAGCCGACCCTGGTGGGAGAGGTGGGTGGTTCCCACACGCCTAACGCCTGGAATTCAGGCTGCCCACGGGGGTGTGGGTGGCCGGAAGCCGTGTTTTCCGGTCTCCTTTGCTTTTCCATACCCACAAGAGCATTCTTCCTGAAGCAGTCTGGTTTCATCTTTTTAAAAACTTCATTTATTTTATTTTTGAAAGTCAGAGAGACAGGCAGAGAGAGATCTGCCATGCACGGTGCCTGCAAGCAGCCAAGGCCGGGTCACAAGTGAAGCTGGCCATCAGGAACCCAACGCAAGTCTCCCACGCGAGTCCTGGGGCCCCAAGAACTCGAGCCATCCCTGCAGCCCTCGTTAGCAGGGAGCAGGAGTGGAGAGCAGGGCTGGGACTCGAACCCAGGCACCCGATGTGGAATGCAGGCATCCAAACAGCGTCTCCACTGCTGAGCCAGACGCCGGTCCCTAGTTTCATCTTTTAGTCTCCTGTGTGTGTGTGTGTGTGTGTGTGTTTTCTCTATCTGTTTTTATTCTGTTCTGGTACTTTCAATATCAAAAACGAAAGGGTAGGAAACAATTACTTTTATAAGCAAACAAGGAAATGCATTGGTTTTAAGAAACAGACTCTGACAACTTGTGTAAGTTTTCAATTGCTGGTTGCAGAGCTATCATAAATATGTTTACTAAGAAACCTTCCGCTGAGGACTGGGATAAGCAGAAGGGAAATATAAATAGTTCTCGCTGTTTTCTCACATGTTTGATTGATACAGACTCTAGGTATAACACTGTCTCTGTTGCATGAACACCAGTTGGGACCGCGTCACCGTGGGCCACGTTCATCGGCTCTCGGCTCTTGGCCCATCAGTACACCGCTGGTTTGTGCTCTTGACTCCTTGAGACTGTGTTTATTTTCTGCCCAAGAGCAATAATGCTGCTAATATAGAAAAGACTTCTGGATGGCCGTGATGTTTGACTTGTCGATAAAGGAAACACAAAAGCTCTCCCCACTAGTAAAAAAAAATCCAAAATTAGAGACAAAAATTACATTCGAGTTGAGGTCACCGACTGCTGTTGAATCAACACACAGGGGTTTGTACCCGCAGAGCTGGATGGGCTGCCCCGGCCTGCGTGGTGCAGTGCTCACACCCAGCCCCTCTGTCCACGTGCAAACCCCTCTTTCCTTTTCCACCACAAATGTAGTGACACGGAAGGCCTGGCTCCAGTGGCAGCCAGTTCCCAATCTTTGCTGCCTGGAGTCAGGTGGGTGTAGGGTGACTCGCTGTGCCATTAATTCTTTGGACTTCACGGTCACTGCTCTCTGTTTCTTGTTTGCTTTCGGCTCTGTATCTGGGTCCTCCCCAAGCTTCCTCCCCGTTTTCAGAAAGCAAAATGTTCTTGGCTTCTGTCTTTTTTAAAATATTTTTTACAGATTAACTTTTATTTTATTTGAAAGGCAAAGTTACAGAAAGGCGGGGGGGACAGAAAGAGATCTTCCACCCACCGGTTCACTCCCCAAATGACTGCATTGCTCAGGGCTGGGCCAAGCTGAAGCCAGGAGCCTGGGTCTGCATCCAGATCTCCCACGTGGGTGGCAGGGGTCCAAATACTTGGGCCATCTTCCACTGCTGTCCCATATGCATTAGCAGGGAGCTGATTGGAAGCAGAGCAGCCGGGACTCGAACCTGCTCTCTTACGGGATGCAGCAGCTTCGCCCGCTGTGCCAAGACAACAACCCCCGCCCTTGGTATTGTAAATAACCCAGGTGAAGAAAACAAGGACCTGTTAGGCCCACGTCTGAGCAGGAAGCCGTGGAACAGTTCTGCAGTCAGGCTCGCCGAGGCCGCCTCCCCGCACTTGCAGGCTGTGAGCCGCGGGGTTGGAAACAAGTCACCTGATCTCCTTGGACTTAGTTGTCTCTTCTGCAAATCGGACAGAGTCCTGGGGCCTTTGACAGTGTGCTCACAAAATATTAACGCCCTCCATGCCATGTCACTGGGCCTCGACGGATGGCGGCCGTTGTCCGCGTTCCCGTCGGTAATTACCAGTGTGTTCCATGTTGCCCCCGCGTAGCGCCTGTGTGACCCTGTCCTTTATTTACAATCTGATGCTTCTGGCTCCTCCGGGGTAAAGTGGTGCTGAATTGTTCTCAGCATTTTCTTGACAACCTGGCCTCCCCCTTCACGAGAGGCTCGCATAAGGGTTTCTCCTTGTGCACCTGCAGCGGTGGAAGCCGTACGTGGGCCCCACGTGCATTGTGACAGCAGGACACACGTCGGGTTCACGCGCCTCTGTGCAAGTGGAAAGAAAGGCTCTTGTTAAAGTCTAACGGGCCTGCCTCAGTCCTGCCTCCACTGTGTAACAGAATACCGGGGCGGGGCTGCTGGTAAAGAGATGCCTTGTGCCCACACGTGTGCAGGCTCAGTGTGGCTGTGGCGAGGGCCTCGTGGTGGAGGGCAGCCAGGGGCAGGAGGACGTCCCCAGACAGGAATCCACGGAGGCTGGACAGTGGCGTGGCCAGGCTTGCTTGTTCCCCTGTAGCAATCCTCTCTTGACAAGTCACGCAGGGTTCCCTGAAAACGACCTTGACCGCTTGGAGGGCAGTGCCCTCCGTGACCTGAAGGTCCCCCCTGCCCCTCCACCCTAAAAGGTCCCACCACAGTGAGGATCCAGCCTCCAAGGCCTGAGTTGCGTCCAGAACCTGGCCAAGCCCTGATTGGAGAGGCGGAGCCCCAGCTGCTCCTGTGTGCCAATGCTTTCTTCGCCCCCTCCCCCCAGGTCGGCCACCCCTCAGTGGCCCTGCAGACGGCAGCTTTACCCCCTACGCCACAGCGCCGCCCCGAGGGTCGCTATTTTTAAACTGGAGGGTGGTGTGTGAGTTACACTGCCACGGCCTACACCACCGAAACGGAGGCCCCGTGTCAGCCTGTGAAGCAAAGATGACACAGAAGGCGCCCACGCGGGCCGTGTGCCCACTCAGCACAGATGCACAGCGGCCCTGCACGCGCCCCAGCTCCCGGGGCGGCACCTCTGCCCTCTGGGCTGCTCCTGGGTCCTCGCTGCATCGTGTGTGTCGTCAGCTTCACCCGCCGGCTTTCGGGAACACCCTGGTGTCCTGGGTCAGTGAATCTCCTAAGAGACCCCGTGATGCCTGATCCCCCGTGAAGGAAGGCGCCTTGGCCCCAGGCAGCGGGCGGGGCGTCCTGGGAGCTGGGAGCCTCCGTGCACAGGCGCCAGGGCCAGGGCCAGGGCCAGGGCGGCCTGCGGTGCCTTTGCCCCCACAGCTTTTCCAGTGGGAGTCGCGAAGAATATTCCAGCTTGGTGGGGGCTCGCTCCGCAGTTGTTATCGGCCTCAGTGACTGCACTGGATGAATGGCCTGTTTTGTTTCAGTTGTGGATCGGGTCTGTGACCCTGGGCCTGAGGACTGTGCGGCTCAGCTCCCATGCATGAACTGGGGCCACAGCGGGAGGGCGCGAGGACTGGTGTCCCCTTAGCTGTCTGGCACACAGAGTGTCATTTCCATCACTCGGGTTGGGGGTGCCCCCGCAGGGCCTGTGTTGCCCAGAGGGGGAGCACAGCATCTGCCCTGGGGGGGTGGTCAATGCCCCAGTGCCCCTGCCCTGGGGGGGGGGGCAATGCCGCCGGTGCCCCTGCAGGAGGCAAGGCCTGGGGAATCCCAGAACCCGAATGAGGGACCTTCTCACTCCCTCCACCACCAGCTGGAGGTGAGCCTGGAGCTGGGGGTGTTGGGAAGAGGCCCCCTCCCCCCACCAAAGGCTCGGAAGAGGCACCGTGTGCGGTCTCTGGCATTTCTTGGTGGGACAGAAAGGTGGGGGCGGGCGTTTCAGGCCCCATCCCCTGTGGGGCGCAAGCAGAGCGAGAGGACGGGGCCACAGCGCTGCGTTTCTGGCAACGTCTTGGCTATTGGAGAAACACGTGTTTAAAACAAAATCCTCAGAAACCTCTCCTTGCTGCTCCGATGCTTTGCCTGTTGGGGGTTTGTGTTCTCCGAGCCATTGTTATTGTTATGATTAAATAATAATAATATTTTGTAAAGCCGCCCTGGGAGCAGGCCAGCCCGCGCGGAGGCGCGTTGCAGCCCGGAGCACCTGGCTGTGTGGCCCGGCGGCCTCCCCGTGGCTTCCGTGGCTCGGGAGGCTTCTGCCCTCTGTGAAGACACAGCGACCGCCTCCCCACGTGTGGGTGTGGGGGGCTCTGCCTGCCCACGCCGCCGACCCCCTGCAGCCGTTGTTTCTGGCAGGACGCCGGCTCTGAAGGTGGTCTCTGGCTCCCCCCCTCCGGCTGTGCCTCCTCCCTCCCCGGCCCCTGCACATCTGGAGCAGACGTGGCCGCCTCAGCTTCTGTTGGGCCAGGGGCACAGGTAGTACTGCCGGGGCTTGCTGTGGCGCTCCGTCCGGCCCGTGCCCCTGGAGGCCATCAGCCCCTGCTCTGGCACCTGCTCCTCTTGGAGGACAGGGTGGGGACCCCTCTCCCAACCCCATGCCCTGTGGCTGCCATGTTTTGCTGTGGGGATTGTAGCAAAGGGGCTCAAGGCAGGAGCCTCTGGGGGACTCAGGACTCCCAGGTGGGCGGGGCACTGCAGGGAGGCCACTATGCTGCCACCTGCCTCTGGGGACACTGAGAAGGGGGCACCCTCCTCCCCTCCTCCAGGGCCTGCGGGCTGCAGGGGATCCGCCGGAGACCCGGCCGTGTTGCAGAGCAGGGCTCACAGCCAGCCACACACAGCAGAGGCAGGAGCTGCCTTTGGCCCTCTCGGGCAAGACCGGAAAAGCACCTGTGCTCTCCAGGTGCGTGCAGACAGCGGAGAGGCAGGGGCCAGCCCCCAGGCCGTGGGTGTTCCTGCCCTCTGTCCAAACAGCATGCATTCTGTGAGGGACGCTCAAAGACTGCGTGCCCAGGTTCTGCTCCTCATCACAAGCCCCCCCGGAGTAGCCCCCACTGGTGTAATGGCAGAGAGGGGGAATCAGCACCCCCCCCACTGGCTTTCCCCCAGCCACAGCTCAGCAAGGCGCAGGCGGGCAGGCGTGGGGTCTCTGCCCTGACAGGCTGTGTCACCTCGGGACCCTCAACTGGGTCCCAAGAAACCATCAGACGAACCCAGATTTTGTGTTCTTCAAAAATGCCTTGATTGTCAAAAAGCACAGGAAGGTAGCAGGAGTGTCCCAGATCTGGGGAGGAAGGGTGATGAGCACGAGGTCGAGGAGGGAGGAAAGATTCTGACCTTGCGCCGAGGTGCGGTTTGCACGGAGCAGCGCTGAACGGTGCGTGCCACATGGCAGTCGTGTGGTGCGTGCGTTGTCTCTCTAGGTGCCTAAAGAAAAGGCAAGGGGACGTGACAGCCCCTCACGCAAGAGCTGATCTCGGGCAGACTCAGAAAATGTGGTGGGAGCAACACTGGGTCACCTGTCACTGCTGAGACACGCGTGGAGTGTGCTGGGACATGCATGGAGTGTGCTGGGACACGCGTGGAGTGTGCTGGAACACACATGGAGTGCTCTGGGACACGCGTGGAGTGTGCTGGGGTACACGTGGAGTGCTCTGGGACATACGTGGAGTGCTCTGGGACACACGTGGAGTGTGCTTGGACACACGTGGAGTGCTCTGGGACACACGTGGAGTGTGCTGGGGTACATGTAGAGTGTGCTTGGACACACGTGGAATGGGCTGGGACACGTGTGGAGTGCTCTGGGACACGTGGAGTGTGCTGGGGTACACGTGGAATGTGCTGGGACATGCGTGGAGTGCTCTGGGACACACGTGGAGTGGGCTGGAACATACGTGGAGTGCTCTGGGACACACTTGGAGTGCTCTGGGACACGCATGGAGTGCTCTGGAACACACGTGGAGTGCTCTGGGACGTACGTGGAGTGTGCTGGGGTACACATGGAGTGTGCTGGGACACATGTGGAGTGTGCTGGGACACACGTGGAGTGCTCTGGGACATATGTGGAGTATGCTGGGACACGCATGGAGTGCTCTGGGACATACGTGGAGTGTGCTGGAACACATGTGGAGTGCTCTGGGACACGTGGAGTGTGCTGGGGTACACATGGAGTGTGCTGGGACACGCGTGGAGTGGGCTGGAACACACGTGGAGTGCTCTGGGACATACGTGGAGTGTGCTGGGACACACGTGGAGTGGGCTGGGGGTAATCTGTGTTCACAGGAAGCATCTGAGATCCAGGTAACCTACCCTGGGACAGCTTAGGAAAACAGAAAAGAGTGCGTGTGTGTGTGAAGAAACCAAGGCGGGGCACAGAGGGTAAGGCAAGTGAAATAAGACGGTGAATCTCGAGTCAGCACCTGCATCTCCTGTGGGTGCTGGTTCAAGTCCCGGCTGCTCCACTTCCAATCCAGCTCCCTCCTAATGACCTGAGAAAGCAGCAGAGGATGGCCCAAGTGCCTGGGCCCCTGCACCCATGTGGGAGACTGGGAAGAAGCTCCTGGCTTCGGCCTGGCCCAGCCCTGGCTGTTGCGGCCACGTGGGGAGTGAACCAGCAGATGGAAGACCTCTGTCTCTCTCTGTCTCTCCCTCTTTCTCAACTCTGACTTTGAAATAAATAAATAAATTTTTAAAAATAAATAAATAAATTTTAAAAACCTGTGAATCTGGATAAATGGTACCTAAGTGGGTACTTACAAAAGCTGTGGAAGATGCTATTTACAGGCAAACTTATTTGGGTGCAGAAAGATACCGATTTACTAATTTGATGCCAAGGATGCGAAGTGCTACCTTAAGAATCACTGAGCAGGCTGGGGTCGTGGGGCAGAGACCCCGTGGCAGCATGGGCCTTGTGATATGCGTGTCCGGAAACTTCTCACGGTGTCCTTGTACGTGTTAGTTGATAGTTTCTGCAGTTTTCCTGTAAGTGTGAAATTCTTTCCAAAGAACGTTAAAGCTCTTTTTGGAAAATGCACATTCCTGGACGCAGGCCCCCAGGATTCTGAGCCCCTGGCCTGGCTGGGGCTCCCGAGCCCCTCCTGTGTGTCCAGGCCGCGGGGGACCTCTGGGTGCCTGGTGCGTGCTGTCACACTCTGCAGCCCCAGAGCATGGATTCCGCTGTGATGTGTCCTGCCCTTGCTCCTCCGTGGACTTCGGGAGTTTTATCCTGAACCTGTGATAGACATATCCCAAAGAAGGGAGCACCGTGTGGTCACCCCTCGCTCACACCCAGCCAGGGTGACTGCTCTGGGCTGGCCAGTGGGTGGGGGCTGGGGCTGGGGTGCTGCTGAACATCCTACAAGGCACAGGACGGAGCCCCCCTCCCAGCAAAGAAGAGCCTAGCACCACGTCACCACTGGCAAGGCTGGGGAGCCCAGCCGGGCACCCTCACCCGACGCTGCGGCATTAGGAGGCTGCCAGGCGGGCTTCCTGCTCTGCCCCCGCCCCGAGGTCCCTGTAGACAGGCACCAGCCACCGCGGCCCTTCTGCCCTTCACACTTCAGTGTGAATCTTCAGGAACACAGGCACCTTCGTGTACAGCCTCCGTGCCTTTGTCACACCCAGCAAGACGAGAGGCCATCCCCCAGGACTCTCTGATCACTGGTCCAGATTCAAGAGGCCTGGGCGCAACCACGCTGGCCGGCAGGGAGCTGAAATGCAATTGTTTCATCGTGGAACTATCCACGCTTGTGGGAACAATAACAAGCACTAATGCGACATTTGATCTTCTCGCTGGACGGAGCCGGTTCTTCCGTTTTTGAATGTGCAGGGAGTGCACTTAACACATAATTGTTTTGTGGCCCCAAGAAGTGTTGATTCATTCAATAAGCTTGTAGGTGATTATAGTCCTTTTTTCTTCATGGAACTATTTGGAAGGATTACTGAGGCAGATCATTGTAAATTGCATTTTTTAATCATTAAATTATGCCTCCCTCCTCCTCAACATACTTAGCTATTTTTCCCCCCAGACACATGGAAAGTTTTCAGCTTTTAATGAAGAACTCGTTTCTGGAGCGTGTTCTTAGAATGTGAGGTTAGTAGCACGGATGCTGTCATCCCCGTTCCCAGCTTTGCGTGCAAGAGTGTTGTGTGAAAACGAAACCATACATCCCGTCTGTGTTCTAGTTGCTGGGTTCTTTGTAGGAAGTGTTCTTCTGTTTTCCTTTTTAAAGAAACCACAACATCATCGTCTGAGTAACAGACCCATGACTGGGAAGCCACAAATCCTGGGAGCAAGTGTGTCTTGTTTTCTGGCCAAAGTCCACCCTGGGAAGCGAGGTTTTGCTCCGGGCCGGGTGCGTTGAGTGCGTGTCCGATTTTGCTCCGTAGCCAGCTCATCATGGGGACGTCAGTGTGGAGAAGCTGCAACCAGAAAGGGAAAGCTCGGGCTGGCCGTGCGGCTCAGCGTGTCAGGCCTGCGATGCCAGCCTCCCGGGGGGCGCTGGTTCGAGTCCCGGCTGCTCTGCTTCTGATCCAGCGCCCTGCTAATGCCCTTGGGAAGGCACAGCAGAGGATGGCCCAAGTGCTTGGGTCCCTGCCACCCATGTTGGCGTCCTGGATGGATTTCTGGGCTCCGGGCTTTGACCTGGCCCAGCCTTGGCTGTTGTTGCCATTTGGGAAGTGAACCAGAGGATGGAGGATCTCTATTTCTCTCTCACTCTCTCTCTGCCTTTTTTAAAAACAAAACAGGAGGCGAGGAGAAAAGCTCTGATACTCAAGCTGGTGCTGTAAACCCTGTTGTTGTCCTGCTGCCAGCGGCTTTTAAAAATTACACCCAAGGGAGTGACACACTTGAGTGCCTGGACAGCACGCGGGTGCTGAAGCTATCACCAATGTCACGGACGATGCCGTCAATCAGACACGAGCTGACTCATCTCCCTGTCATGGTTTTTAATTAATTTTATAGTTTGCGACTGTGATGCCTGTTAAAGTCT
Organism: Oryctolagus cuniculus; assembly: GCF_051225735.1. Lineage (NCBI taxonomy): Eukaryota > Metazoa > Chordata > Mammalia > Lagomorpha > Leporidae > Oryctolagus > Oryctolagus cuniculus. The sequence continues at coordinate 5,482,980 of NC_142881.1, forward strand.
CCCTCACTCTCTTCCACGGCCCAGGGTGGCACTTCGTTGTGTCTGGCATTACTTAACTTAAACCCACAGCTAACTCACGTTCCCTACATTCTCAACTGTGGTTCTGCCTGTAGAAAATTCGCTGTTAGAATGCATGGAACTCTTGTAGCCTACAGGGCTAGGATTGAGTGAGACACCCAGGCACTGTGGAAGGTGCTGCTGACCGCAGGGCTGGCCATGTGGAAGGGGCAGGTGGCTCCCAGGTCCAGCTTTGGGGCTGCTGACTGATTTTTTTGGCCTCCATCCTGGAGGGGACCCGGTGGGTGCTACATTGTTACTGATGTCTACCATTTGTAGATTCTTCTCCAGGCTTCTCAACAGCATCAGATCTGAATGCAAACCCCTCCAGACTGAAGGAAAACAAACAAAAAAACAAGCCCAGTTGTCGATCAGGTGGTAAATCCAATAAGCACTGCAGAGGAGGGGGCAGGAAGCCGGCTGCTCGGGAGTGTTACGAGTGCTTCTTGTCGAGGTTTCTTTTGAAAAGAACAGCAGAAGAGAACATCCTGAAAGAACCCCGCAGCTGCAGTTCAGAAGGGATTTATGGCTTCATGTTACAGCTTCGTATTTTACACCCCTTCGTTGTCCCAAAGACACGCGCGTCTCTTCTTAATGGCTCTCCTGCAGGCAGTGGTGCCGCTTGGTTCTGGCAAAAGCTTGTGGCTTTTTTTTTTTTTGGCAGGTTGAGGGAGGGGGTTCTCTGAGTCAGCTTCAAGGATCTTGACAGGCAAAGCTGCAAAGGGTGGGTGGGCTCTGCTCCCCCGGGCTCACGTTCAGGGAGCCCCTTATTTAAAAAGCAGAAGTTGAAAACCTGAGTGCGGTGCTTGGCGGCCACAGCAAGGCTCTGAGCAGTCCCAAGAGCTGACTTAGAAAATCGTGGAGAGCAAGGGCCGCCTTCCCTGTCCCCGGTCACTCTCGGATCTCCCCGGACAGCCACGTGACGGGCATTTGCAGAGCAAAGCTGTTTTGAGCAGGCAGAAGGGCCCAGGTTTGATCTAACGCACTTTCTGTGGGCTTGGTTCATTGGAGGTCAGTTTTTAAGAGAGCCCAGCCGGCCAGCCCGCAGGTCTGCCCGGGAGCCGGCTGGCTGGCTTCCGCCGGGCCAAGAAAATCCCCGTTGGCCTCAGAGCACCTATTACTGCAAGTCGCTCTCGGAGCCGCGTGGAAACCGGAGCTGACGCGCGTCCAGCTTTCTGGGAAACCACTTACCGGGCCGGCGAGCTGGACTCCCGCTGCACTCGCGGCTTCGGGCTGTGCAGGAGAGGCGGGCTCACACCAGTGGCGACTCGAGCATCAGGTGGGTCACTGATTTCTAAGCTTTAGAGCTGTGATCCCCGCGGGGAAAGGCGTCTGCACTTGCTGGTTCCAGTTCACCTGGCTGAAATGCCTTTAGTGCGGTAGACTAAGACATGCCCTCTGAAGGTGAATTTGTAGGTATTTTATAATCTCTTTTTCATTTGGAAGGCAGAGTGAGTGAGGGCATGAGAAAGAGAGAGGGATCTTCCAACTACTGGTTCACGCCCCCAAATGGCCACAATGAGCCAGACCAAAGCCAGGAGCCTGGAACTTCATCCTATCTCCCACATGGTTGGCAGGGGCCCAAGTACTTGAGCCATCTTCCATTGCTTTCCCAGGAAAATTAGCAGGGAGCTGGATGGGAAGTGGGGCAGCCGGGACTCAAACCAGCACTCAGATGTGGGATGCTGACATCTCAAGAGACAGCTTAACCGCTGAGCCACAATGCCCGCCCCTAAACACACACACACACACACACATACACACACACACATACACACACACACACGTATACATTCCACCATATGAACCGAAGACCAGAAATACTCTAGATGGCAGAATTTTAAAGATCAAAAGTATCTTTTATCTGCCAATATGTATTTAATTTTTGGAGATAGTGGTGGCTTTTATGTTTTATTTATGTTTAGTTTATTTATTTACTTGTTCAAAAGACAGAGTGACCCCAGGGAGCTGGGGGAGATCTTCCATCCACTGGTTCATCCCCCAACCACCTGCAACAGCCAGGGCTAGACCAGGCCCAAACCGGGAGCCGGTAACTCCATCCAGGTCTCCCATGTTGGGGGCAGGAACCCAGGCGCTCGGGTCCCCCTCTGCTGACTCCCAGGTGCGTCCGCAGGAAGCTGGATTGGAAGCAGAGGAACCAAGACGTGAAGGTTCTCACATTCCACATTCCAGCGTGAGATGTGGGCAGCCCATCCCTGCGGTGGCTTAGCACACGCTGTCCCAACACCTGCCCTGGTTTGTACTTTTTAAAGCAGGAATAAACTTCTCAGATGCTAAACAGCAGCAGACCAAAAGTGGCTCTGTGACCTGGGACTGCCTTTGATTGATTCATTCCGTGTGTATTTGGCGGCTTCCGTCACTGTCACAAATGCCTACTTGTGAAGGAAAGAGGCGGCCTTGGCTCCTGGAGGGTCACAGCCTGAGATCAGGGGACCCTGTTGGCTTGGCGTCCACTGAGGCCGGAGGGCAGCAACAGCAGAGTGCGTGCAGAGCCAGGGTCACAGGGAGAACCAGTGAGCACTCAGTCCCTGGGACCAGCACAGGCCTTTCTAGCGACCCTCTCATGAGAACTCCCTTCTGAAGGTGCCCCTGAGACCGCAGACCTCCTGCTGGGCCCACCTCCTGGACACCACCACTGGGCCAAGCCCCCAGCTTCCAGGACCAGCCAAGCCATGACTGTGAACTTCAACCGTCCACCTCCTGTTTAAACTGCAGTAGGCACCTGCTCCAGCCCCGGCACTGGGATCCCAGCAACAGAGGGGACCCGAGAGCCCCTGCCCTGGTGGGAGACTCACAGCTCACACAAGTCAGGGCAAAGAAGAAGTAGACGGTGTTCAAGGTTCGTGGCAGGATCCCGAGGGGAAGATGGACAAGGAGAACCAGACTGAACAATGGGCAGGCAGGGGTGGTTGCCCCAAACGAGAGATGAGGGTTAGTAAGGAGTTGGCCAGGCAAAGAGAAAGGAGGGACTCAGGCAGGACACCAAGGGTGGAGGCCTTAGGGAACCCTAGGGAGGCCTCAGAGCCGCAGTGGGCTGAGCTGGGCCGGGGGACATAGCAGGTGCCGGTTCACGCTACAGCAGGGTGATGGAGCAGGTGTGAGTCCACGCTGAATCTGTAGGAAGCAAGAGAGGGCTTGCCGTGGACACGGGGCAGGATCTCAGTTCTGTTTGGAAAACCTCGCTGTGGCTGTTGAAAGACCAACAAACCCGAATGATGCAAGACAGAACACGGGCATTGGCCTAGGTGATTGCAAAAGCTCGGGTGTGAGAGAATGGGCGCCCGCAGACTTACCAGCACGAAGAATTGCTTGCAGAATGCGGGCCAGACATGCACTGTGGGTCCCCGCGGGAGCTCAGATGCTCTGCCCAAGGTCCCCAAAGCTGAAAATGGCCGAGCCAGATTCTCCCTCACCTGCTGCTGCCACGCTGCCTTGCTGTGAGGAGGGTTTGGAAGGTAGATGTGTCTCCCGTCCGTGGTTTCATTACTTGGAAATATATGGACGGCAGCATTCCTTCCGGAGCCAGGACCTGGCTTCCAGGGGAACAGGAAAGACTCCGCCCAGCTCCTGTGGCATCTCAAGCCCTCACTTTAACCCCTTAGTAACCAGATGCAGTGTTCCGATCAGGTCGGAACTAAGAATTTAACTAAGAGTTTTTGCTGCACGGGAGCGGAAGGCTGGTTCTCCGTCTACAAGGGTCTGAGGCCGAGGGCTGGACGTGAGGTGTGCTCGTGTCCAACAGCCTCGGGCCTCTGCACTTCGGGGTGCAACCTCGAGCAAATTCCCTAAGCCTCCGTGCTTGCCTTTGCAAAACCGCCTTTTACCAACCCCTTGGTGCTCCTTTTTTGTGTTTTTAAGATTTATTTGTTCCGTGGCGGCCATTGGAGGGTGAACCAACGGCAAAAGGAAGACCTTTCTCTCTCTCTCTGTCCACTCTGCCTGTCAAAAAAAAAAAGATTTATTTATTATTTCAAAGACAGAGTTAAACACATAGAGAAAGACAGACAGAAAGTGATCTTTCATCCACTGGTTTGCTCCCCAAATGACTATGACAGCCAGAGCTGGGCCAACCTGTAGCCAGGAGCCTGGAGCTCCATCCAGGTCTCCCATGTGGGCGCAGGAGCCCAAGCACGTGGGCCGTCTTCTGCTGCCTCCGCAGGTCATACAGGGAACTAGATGGGAAGCAGAGGCTCCAAGGCTCGAAGCAGCACTCACATGGGATACTGGTGTTGCAGGCAGCAGCTGGACCTGACGTGCCCCAAGGCCAGGCCCAGCACTCAGTAGAGCCACTCATGGTCACATGTCCGTGGCCAGCCACACCGTGGATCTCAGGGACTGCTAAGTTGGAAGTGGCAGCCGCAGCCCAGGGCAAGGTGACCCCAAAGAACTTGAACTGCAGGCTGGCTTTGTTTCTGGTGCCAGGTCTGCTTGGTGATTCTCAGATAAGATAGCACCGGTGAGGGAGTACACACGGGCAAGCTTCTCCCTGCACCTTTGGGTGTGGAATAGCATCACCTTTACCATCCCGACGACACAGAAACAGCCACACGTGGGCAACTGTCCTCCAGGCGAGAGCCTCACAGAGCCATCGCTGTCCCTTTCACCTCATTGTCCTTTCACCGTTGACCCCGGCAACAAATGGGAAATGCAGCCACCCAACCCAAACAGCAAAATGAGTATGAGCCCTGAGGGCAAACTGCCTACCCAGTGCTAGCTGTGTGACCCTGTACAAGTTGGCTAACTTCTCTGTGCGTCTGGCTCTCGTCTCAAACACCTCCCTGACAAAGTAGTTGTAAAAGTTGAATTTAAGGATGCGCGAATGTGCTCGAATTTTGGCTGCTGGTGCTGTTGCTGCCGGCACAGCCAACTGTGGTTTTTAAAGAAAGCGAGACCCTTCAGGGGCACAGCTATTGCACCTGTGCCGGGCTGGTGGACAGCTCAGAGGAGGGCGCCAGGCCCGGCTCCTGATCCTGTGCTGTGGTCCCCTCTCTGAGACGTGGCTGTGGTGGGTGAGGTTTTCAACTTCTGTATCCACAGTCTTACTCTTTCCTTAAACTTGTATTGCTGAAACTTGGGTGGCTAGTGCACTGGGAGGACACCCAGATCCCCTCCAGCGCAGCCTAAAACAGCGTCTCAGTCCATGGTCAAGACTTCGAGCTGCCCGTGTTCCTGACATCAGGGACTAGGCAACCCAAAGCTGCAAGAACCTTGCGAGTGACGGCCCCGAGTGCTGCTGGGGCAGGAGCGCACCCCTGGCCTCCTGTGTTGATGGTTCTGCCGCAGAGGGTGGTGGACAGATCAGCACTGCTGTGCGTAGAGACCTCCCAAGTCTGCAGCCCTCAGAGGTGGCACGTGGGGCCCACAAAAAGCTCGTGGGAAATGGCTCTTAGGAAAACACTCTGCGTGGACTTCAAAAATGGGGGTGGGGCACCACTAGAAGCGTCTTTTTTAACTTCCTGTTTCCCACAAGCTTTCTGAGGACCCTCATGTGCGCCCCGGGCACTTGGTGAAGCGGTGGGGGCATCGGAACAACCCCAAAGGACAAACAGCGCACGGCATCTCACGGTCTGAGCTCCGTGACTTGACTGGGGCTCCGTGTGCTGGGAATTTCTACTGGGAGCAGGAGCCCAAGGAATTATTTTACAGGAAACCTGTTTGTTCCCTACAACTTCCAAAATGCTGTATCAACAGTTTTCTTTATTATACTTTGTGAAACCAAATGAAAAAGAGCTGGGCACAGGGAACATCCCCCTCTCTTTTCTTCTTAATCCATTCCATGGGAAAACAAAAGTTGTTTTGATCATGCTAAGTATTTTAGTAAAGAGAGAATAACAAAGAAGATGGAATGTAAATGCTCCATTGTTCTTACAGATGTACTGTTCCAAAGAGCGAGGATCCCAAAACGCTGAAATTCTAACCAAAAATAATTTGGATTATGTGACTAAGTTGAAATGAGTGTGAAGCAAAACAGCACGAGCCCCGTTTTCAAATGTTTGTCCCAGCGTTTTGGGGAAAAGAATATTCCAGAAAAACATGGCGTCTGGTTCTGCTGGTGCCTCTGTTTGGGTCTTCAGAGCCCCTGCGGGCATTTCTTCCTGGGAAGGCCGTGTAGGCCAGTGGGTAGGAAGGGACAGCCCTTGGAGTCCGGTCGAATCGAGTTCTTGACTCCTCTGGGCATTTCTGTTCTCAGCCTGGCTGAGAGCTGCCACCCGTGAGCTGCCACCCGTGGCCATCCGCAGGGTCTCTGTCTGTCGAGCTGCAAGGGGCAAAGGGCACAGAGGTGACAGCGGTGAGGCCTTGCTTCCCCCACCCCAAATCAAGAACCCAGAGTGTGGGCGACTGACCAGGCTGTGCCAGCCTTCTCCAGGAGAGCACGGAGCGCGGCTGTTTGCAATGACTGAGCAGGGCTGCCGTCTCAGCGTCCACCTCCCGGCACTGGATGTAGGGAGAGCATCCCACTGTCTGGTGCCTACGAAATAGCCAGAGGACCCGACAGCAGCTCCGCCTCCACGGCTCAGGCCAGCTCGCGTGTGGCGGGGTGTTCAGGGATCACGGGTCCTGCCTGTGCGCCCTGCTTGTCCTCCTGCTGTTTGCCATGCATCTGAGCTCTGGCTGAGGAGTGGTTCCGCTTCAGGGGGAGACAGTGCCCAGGGAAGCCTGGTCTTGACGCTGAATTCTGATGCCGGTTGTTTGAGGTGCGGTGCGGTGTGAAAGCTCTGGGACTTGATCGCGCGTGGGAAGGATTGGTAGCTGTGTTTCCACAGTTTTGTGATTAGTGCAGTAATCACTTGTGGTAAAGTCGATCTTTGGCAGAAAGCAGGGCAGATACTTTGAATATCAGAAGGGTCTCTGGGAGGGAGAACTTGAGGAGGCCCGCGTCACACGTGGGTTAATTGCCCCGAGTATCTGCTGTGTCTTCCTGTGCCCATTGACAGGCAAGGCTGCCTTGTGAGTCTCGCGTACGAATGCGTCACACGGAGTGATTCAGCCCCCAAGCTGTATGTGTGGCCTCAAAGAAATAGAGAAGCCTCGGCAGGGCCGTCGACTTCTTCACGGTCTCAATAAATGACACCGACCTCCTAACTCTTCCTTCCTGCTTCCCTGGTTTAAGGAGTTCTGAAACCATCGGCCACGTGGCAGCTGAGACACCGGGGCCAAAGCCACCCTTCCCCTGGGACACTGCCACAGACAGCCGCCCTGGGCAGGTCGCTGGCCTCCCTGCGTCTCCCTAACGTGGAGATGAACATCATCACCGACTCCCAGGGCGAGACGCTGCAATGATTAACCGGGGCACGGAGGGCCTGACTTGGGGCCTGCCCGGGTTCCTGCCCAGCCAACAGGGACCCATGTGGAAAGGAGGAAGGAACGGTGGGCTCTCTGATGGGTGGGGCAGCCTCCACCCTGGAGGGAAACAGAGGCAGAAGCAAAAAGGGCATTCACGGTGTCCCGGTACAGGCCTGGGGACCGGGGCGGCTCAGGCCCTCAGGGAAGCCGCTCTGGAAAACTCAGAGCAGAGGGTCGGAGGCGGTCAGCTGTCCCAAGGCCGCCCGGAGAAGCTTCTTATACGGGGCCCAGCCAACACGAAGGCCCTAAGTGGGGGAGGGTCTGGAATGTTCTGGATCCAGCCAGCGGCCAGCAGTGGCAAGGATAGCGTGAGCCAGCAGGAGCCTGGACCTGTGCCATGGGACTACAGCAGGACGAGGAGGGAGTGCCTAGGGACCTGGAAGGCACGGGGCTGCACCCCCGTGCAGCAGGAAGGCACCAAACGGTCTTTAGCAGGAGCTGGGGGAGGGGGAGCAGGTGCACAGTGCCACCGCAGGCTGGGCTCTGCCTCCGAGGTGTGGCTTCCGGTGACGCCTGTGCCTGGAGCCGGCACTATGGAAGCACTGCTTGTGCAAGAGAAAGCTAAAGGGCTTGGGAGCGCAGGCCCCCAGCTTTCCTCCTTGTCTGTTCAACCCGATCACAGGAGGGGTTTCCTGGGCACCTGCTCTGTGCTGAGATGGAGACCAGGCCTCAGGCTCGGGGCAGTGCAGGTCAGGGGTGAGAGAGGAAGCATAGCCCAGCGTGCGGCGGCCCGTGCAGGTCAGGGGCAGAGTCGGCCTGGGGAACGGAGGCGGCAGGTGGCGCACAGCAGAAGGCGCAGGCTTTGCTGAAGGAGCCAAGGCCTGCAGGCCCCAGCAGACGGAGCGGGAGTCGGCCGCAGGGCTGGCTGGAAGGAGTGAACCAGGGAATGTTGCACAGGAGATTCCAAAATGTTCTGAAGGCTGAATACAGTCTGCCATCTCCTTGTAGCCCGGGGAGATTACAAAGAGGTTTATCCCTTCTGCGCATCTTGGAAATGCAGCATGTCAATGCGTCCAGTATTGTCTGTCTGCACCTGGGATGTCCGTCCCTGTTTGTAGCATCTCTGCTGCTGTCCCCTGTCTTCTGTGACACCTCCGTGCTGTGGTTCCCTCCCCTTGGCGGGAGGGGGCCAGCAGGGCCAGCCCTCTCCAGCAAGCTGCCGCATCCTCTTTGGCTCTAGCCGTGCAAGCCGATGATGTCCCCAACTTGGAAATCTGCCTGCCCGAGCCACAGGGTGTGTGTGTGTGCGTGCTCACATGCACGTGTGTGGCCTGTGCCCGTGTGTGCACTCGGGTGGGCAGGGTGTAGGGGTCAGCAGAGAGATGGGTGCACAACGGGTCACGTGGGGGTTAAGCTACAAAACACACACCTGCCTGGGCTCCTCCCCTGTCCTGACCTGAACAGATCGAAGACCCCCCTGAGAGCTTCACCGGATGACCTGGGACCGGGGAGGGGGCCACAGCTTGCTGCCCATGGCCCAGGTGCTCCCAGGCACCACGTGGGGCGGTCCTGTGCCCCCATTCTTACACTGCTCTTATTTTTCCACAGAGGTCTCATTGCCAGCAACTTCATGGAAACCCATTACCTACAGGACGGTACCGACGTCTCGCTCGCTAGAAACTACACGGTAATTCCTGCGTGTCCGGGTCCTGGAGAACCACGCGTCGGGTCTCTGCCCGCATCTGTGGCTGCTTCGCTCTGAGCAAAGTCACACGCCCAGAGCTCGCACTTAAGCCTCAAGAAGTGCTGCCTGTACCTTGGCAGTTGGGTGTCCCGTTGTCTGTCAGTCCAGGAAACCAGCCTTGACCAGACACGTGCTGGGACAGCCCGTGGAGACGTGGCCTTCCTGCGTGGCTGACCCTGAGCCCACCTCCCGGGGACAACAGTCGGGGGTGGGGGGTGCCCACTGGACAAATCTTTCGAAGGGAAACAAACCAAAGTCAAAGAAGACTTGGAGCGCAGTCGTCCCGGGCTGAGCGTTGCTCTGTTACGTGTCCAAGTTCTTAACGAAATGGGAGCAAGTCTCCCTGCTGAGCCTATGATAAACATGACAGGAATGACACAGATAAGGCTTCAAAACCCCGGGTGGTGCAGGAACGTGACCTTGATCACCTGTGATCACTTGTCTGGGTTTGGGCTCTGAGATGTAACTTGGACAAAATGCTCTTTGTCTCTGTCCCTTTAAGACGTGTTTGCTGTACACTGTGGGTGATGGGCCCAGTGTGTGAACGTGGGGCTGCCAAGAGAGTGCGGCAGTGCTGCAGCGCTCTGAGGATGAGGAGGGGTCTTCCTGGTAGAGAGGGTGGGGCTTCGCATTCCAGGGCGAGCGTGGAGGCCGGCACCCACTCATCGCGGAAGCGCCCTCCCACGTCCTTGTCTGTGGCGATTTCTCCCCCACCGCAGGCCAACACGTCCCTTGATCACGCATGTGGCGTTGGCACTTACACGGGGCAGGCGCCCGGGGAGGTGGGCTGCAGGAGCCCTCCCAGCTGGGAGAAAACACGGTGGAATCCTGGATGAAACTCCAGGAATGTGTGTTGATGAAAGAACCAGAAAACCACCCGGAGGCAGAATCGTAGAGATGTGGTCCCTGGTGTTAGCAGGGGGCTGGGGCCAAGGGACCCGGAGAGGGGGCCTGGTGCTGGTGTGGGGGCACGAGAAGTGGGCACCGGCCGCTGAGAAGCTCACTGCCTCTGTGGAAAGGGGACGAGGAGAAGCAGTCCAGAGAAGGCGTAAGAAGAGGGGTGTGTGCCCAGCGCCCTGGACTGAAAACAGATCGCAGAACAATGCCAGCAAAGGGTCCTCCAGCCGGCCTCCCCTGCGCACGGCGAGTGGGCTGGGCTCCACTCCAGCGTCCAAATGAAGTCCTCCGTTAAGACGTTGACCTCAATACCGGTCCCCAGTGAATGACCCTGCCCCGCCGTGGGCTCAGGCTGAATGAAAGCCAACACAAAATCGTTCCGTGGGGAAATTTCTACTGCTCAGATTATACGGAATGCTCATTCCAGCAAAAAAGAAAATACTGAGGATGAGCACCAAGATCAAAATTACAACCCACGTAATGAGAAAAGCCGCGAGCGAGCGTTGCCAGATGAGAGAGACCAGAGCTAGGACCTCCAGGAACACGGTAACAGAAAAATCAGAAAAATGTAGACCAAGTCTGATAGAAACGGCGGCCTGAAAACACAGTAGAGAGCAGGCAGGAAGCAGTGTTTAGACTGAATTGAAGAGAGACGCGCTTCTTGAAGGAACATCGCAGAGAGGGAAGAGTAAGAGTGAACTCCTTCCAGGGAGGATTTAGGGAATTCAGGACCCTGAGGGGCGACCTCAGAGACCTGCACAAACTCCTGACCCTGGAGCAGAGCACGCGTTCTTAGCAACCCCGGACGAGGACGGGAGAGCCGAGGGGAAGTGGCTGTCCACCCAACTGGTGTACTCACCTTGTTTTAGCCAAACCAGGGTGAGATGGACGTTCTGCTACCCAGAGTCCACCCGAGAACAGCTAGCCGAGGGTCCCTGAAGGAAATGGAGGCCGGAGGCAGGGGCGAGCCCAGCCCCAGGGGAATAGCTCTGCATGGTCTGTGCAGAGCAGTAATCAGAGTGGTTTAGAACAATTTAAGGATTTGTATTGGACTAGAGAATTATCATAGCCCTGCTGATTGATGTTAGATGTTGAAAAGTGTGTACCCTGTGGTTTTAAGTAAGAATAGAAACATAGAATGTAAAATTCCAAATCATTGAGGATGAGTAAAAATAGCACGTCAACCCAGTAGAGTTCAGGAGATAGGAAAAATAAATAAGCTAGGGAAATATAAAATACAAAATAGATAAAGTCAGCGTATTATTCACATTGTATATAAATAGACTGAATCTGTTAAAACAGAATATCTATTTAGGATTTAAAATAAAATCCCAACTGAATCTGGTTGCATGGTTCCACCCAAAATACAAAATGCTTATGAAAAGAAAGTAATGGAAAAAGACATTCTAGATAAATCTTACCCCAAGGAAAGCTGCAGTCGCATCTGCATCAGAAAAGCTGGGGCTTGCAGGAGAGAGCCACCAGCAGAGGTGAAAGGGGCCACTTTCTGAGGGCATCCAGGTCATCGTCCACTGCTTTCCCAGGCCATAGCAGAGAGCTGGATCGGAAGTGGAGCAGCTGGGACTCGAACCAGCAACCGTTTGGGATGCAGGCTTTGCCTGCTGTGCCACAGAACCAGCTCCTGAAAGAACAATTTTTAAAGTAGCAGCAGCAGCAGCAGGGGAGGAGTTACCAGACTCTTTCCAATTATGAACGTGGTTGAAAAATCCTAAATAAATATTTAGAGACCCTCCCTGGCACCAGAATTTTACAAACATCTGTGATCAGATGACACTCATCTGCGGAATGCAAGGATGGCTCAGTGTTAGAACTGCTAATGCTGTCAGGACAGCAGTGTCTGCAGGCGGCTGACACATCCTCTGTCAGAGTCACAGCCCTCATGGGTGGGGAATGCTCACGGGACCCTCCCAGCGCCCCCAGCACCCGGCATCCTGCCAACACTAACGTCTCGGCCAGGGCACTGTCTTGGGAGATGCCATCCAGAATCCATTCATTGCCTTGGCAGATGTTTGGTGAGCAGCTTCAGGGTGCCCACTGTTGGGGCAGGGGTGTGAGGTTGAACAAAATCTATTCCGATGCATAGAAGCTGATGGGGTGAGGTGCAGCAGGTTAAGCCTCCACTTGCAACCCCAGCGTCCCGTATGGAGCACGGGTTTGAGTCCCAGCGACCCTGCTTCCAAACCAGATTCCTGCCGATGCACCTGGGAGGCAGCAGCAGATGAGCCAAGTCCCTGCCACACATGCGGGAGCTCCTGGCTCCAGGCTTCCAGCTGGCCCAAATCTGGCTCTAGTAGGCTTTTTGGGAGTGAACCAGCAGGTGGAAAATGGATCTCTCCCTCCCCCTTCCCCTCTCCCTTCCTTCCTCCCCCTTCCTCATTTCCTCCCTCTGTCACTCTGCCTTCCAAAATAACAGATCTTTTTTTAAAAATTACATAATAAAAGAGAGAGTGATGACAGAATGAAACGTTGGTAGAAACAGCAGCAGGCAGAGACCAGAGGATGCGTTAGGGGAAGCCTTTTCCTGCAGAAGCAGGTTGTCATGAACAGAATTGTCTGGAAAGAGGAGGGGGCAGAAGACACAAGAGCTGGTGGTGGGCAGGGGCAGGGGTCAGTGGGGCTGTGCCTTCCACGAGACGGACAGTTCACTCTTGCTGGCAGCATGAAGAGCAGTGGGCGGCGGGAAGGCAGGAGACGCAGTGGATTCTGGTTTGCTGAGTTCGTAGTGGGGCAGACAGGCCACGGGATTCAGAGGGCCGCTGGTGACCTCGAATCTGGATGACAGGAGAAAAATAGAGGCCGAAAACGACCTGAGGCTGCCCCTCGCACACAAACGGCAGTTAGCGCGCGGTCTCACGCTTGGCTTCCGTACCCCAAACCACTTGCCCTTAAGCTCGCATTTCAAAGGTCTGTCTGGATGTAGCACCAAGGCTGTCTCTATGGTGTAAATCAGTATTCCAAGAGGGAACGGAATGGAGACCCTGTGATGCTGTGACAGTAGCCAGCACCCTCCAAAAGCCCGTTGTCCGCGATGACAGTGGACACGCACATGGTCTGGAACGGGCCACACCTGCTCCCAGCGATTTCTGTTCCAGTCTCCCTTCCTCCTTAGCTTTTTCTTAGCCGTCGCTTCCCCTTTGCCTCACTGGGAAGGGGTGAAGTGATAAGAGCAGAGAAGAATAAACTCAGGACTAGGTAAGCGAGGGCCTAGGCAGACGGCTGCCAGGTCTGTCCTGGACTCGACCGTAGAAGCTGGAGGCTGCGACCAACTTAGGAAGTAGCTGGGATGGAAGCATCCGGGCACCCTGGGAGTCGTCTGGGATAGAAGTGTCCGGGGGTTCCTAGGCATGAGAAATTACCCGGCAGTATCCTGTTTTTCCTGATGGATGCTGAGGGGTGGGGGTCGGGGGTGGTCATTCCTTCTTGTTTTCCCGTGGAGTGCCTTCCTGGAAGGGTGAATACCTGCCCTGCTGCTCCCCGGGGGGCCAAGTGCTCCTGGGGGCCAGGCCTGAGGACCTCCCCCCTGCCACGTGGGGTGGGGCTGGAGCCCTTGCTTGGAAGGGGATGGGGCTGCTCCCGCTGTCTTCGCTCAGCCAGTGGTGGATGGAACCTGCCTCCCCCCTCCCACCCCGGCACCCGTCAGCCCCACCCTCCCCGGGATGAGCCAAGGCCTTGGCCTTGGCCGGCAGGAGAGAAAGGGAGACTGCAGGGAGCCCCTCGGGCCCAGGCCTGAGCTCGCAGCCGGGAGCCCAATGCTGGAGGTGATGAGGCTGCTGCTCCAGGGTCACCATCGGCTGATGCCGGGGCTCCGTCTGCAGCCGGCGAAGCCCCAAGCCTCCGGAAACAGCAGCGCACGCTGCTTTTATCATTCGAGCAGTAATGATTTTGCTGTACGTCCAGCAGCTGCCTTCTCCCCGTCCCTCGGGTGCCCTCCTTGTGAACTGTCAGCCGTGAGCCCAGAGAGAGAAGCAGCGGACATTCCCGTCCCGAGTGACGAAACCCACGGCCCCAGACAGCTGCTCCCCGCAGCCGGGACCCTGCAGAGCGGCCGCGGCCTCACCGCGCGTCTCTGGTGAAGGCACGGGGGCAGCTTTGGGCTTTTGTTTAAATTGAACCAGACGGGAAAACATGGAGAAATGTGCTGACTCAGCCCCCATCCTCAGAGCCAGCCCACAGAGTCGTCCTAAGTTTTAAAATCATACATGGAAGACGAAGCTCTTTTTGGCTATTGTGCCTTTTTTGTCTCTTCTTCGATTTCTCAACAATTAGTGCCCAAGTGCTTGGCTCCCAGGAGGGGCTGATCTTTCCTCCTGGCCGTCTGGACGGAATGCATGTTTGTGACTTGACCCTCCACAGGCCACTTAGAAGGGAGGGTTGCGTCTTACAATGTCGGTTTTAACAAGGTCTGCGGGAGACGGTACCCAGGACATCTGTGCCGTTTACGTCCCAAAGACAGCTCTAGGAAAGACCCACTAGTGTGGTTGGTGCAAATGCGTTGTCTGGGGTCTACTTGGTGGCAGAACCAGGCCCCAGGACCATCATGAGGGATGCAGTCAGGGTGGAAAGCAAACAGGAGACCCCACTGGGGCTGGGACGAGGAGGAGACTGGCATCATCCTGCTCATCACAAACACAGTGAAAATCTGTGTAAGTGCACCGAGAGGAAGTAGAGGGGGCAGATGTCTAATCCGGTGTGAGTGATCCTGGAAGGCTTCCTGGAGGAAGGAACATGTGGCCCAAGACTTGAAGGCTGGATGAACCAGGGGCTGGGAGAGGGAGGAACACTCCGGGTTGGTAGAGTGGAGAGGTCGACACGGGCCAGGGTGTGGTGGTGGTGGTGAACTTGGTGAGCACAGAGAAATATCGGTCTCAACCAAGGTGGGGTATCAGGACCAGTTTGGGCTCTGCAGAGTCCACTGGCTTCAGCGTGAAGCAGCAGTCGGGGGAGCAGGAGTGAGGCTTTGGGGGGACCAAGCAGGCAGCTCTCGGGCTCTCAGAGCAGGTGAGGGGGAGACGGGGAGGCACGTCTGGCCCGTTCGTGTGAGTGCTCCCCAGATAGCTTCCATTTGCTGCGTGTGTTTCTCGTTGGAGAAGGAAACAGTGAAAGCCCTGCTGGGACAGACGTCGAAGGGGCCCAGCGGCGCTGCCCGAGGCCGGCCCGTCAGGTGCAGTATGTTGGCCAAAAGTATTGTTCGGACGCCAGCCTAACATTTCCATGGCAGCTGTTCCCAGCTAAGGGCAGTAGGGTCTTGCACACTTGGCTTGGACTAAGGGACATTGGAGAGCCAAGCAGAACCCAGTTTAGGGAGCGCTGAGAGGTGTGGGCAGGCCCAGTGTCACAGACATACAAGGCTACGGAGCCCCCGCCTGCACCGCAGCCCCCACTCTCCAGCTCTCCCCGAGTGGCTGCCCTGTCCTTGCTGACCGAGGCTCTCAGCACCGACTCCCAGGCTCAGGCTGCGCCCACAGCCCACGCCGACTGCGGCCCCGCGCCCCTTCCACCCTGAGCTGCAGAGCCCAGGCCCTCCCCGCTGCGGCACTGGAGGTGTCTGGGCCCCGACTTCCTGTCCACTGCCAAGCTCACCTCCTTTTAATCCCACCTGATCGGTGAGCATTTTCTTTTATTTCTCCCATTCCTGTGACGTTTGTATTTTGATGGTCCCTGGTCTTCAGTACCTCCCCGCACTGCCCCCTCGATCAAGCCCTGATGCCTTGGACTGGTATTCAGCAGGGCGTAACCGGGATCCATTCATTCGTACGCTCAGCAAATGGGTACTTAGCGCCTGATACGACTACCACGGGGCAGCACCGGCGATACACCAGGCACCGTGAGAAGCACTGTTCGTATGTGTTGTTTGATCCTCACAATTCATTGATTTTTGCTATTTTTATAGCCAGACAAGACACCTGAGCCATCAAGGGGTTAAGTAGGCCAAGCCCCAGCTAATGAGGACTCAGACCCACGCAGGCTGATGCAGAATCTGAGCTCCTGACCACTGCACCACACTGCCTCTGGTCCACGTGGAACAAAACACCAAGTGTTGGTGTTACGTGGTTTTGGCCAAGGAGTTTGCCATCACAGCAATGCTGTTTTACAGATTGGAAACTGAGTCTCATGTCTCAGCTCCTGCTGGGATGTCAGTGACCTCACCATCGCAGCCGGGTTGTCCCCAGACCCCGTGAGCCAGCAGGGCCCAAAGCAAGCGTGAGTGATTCCTTAAGCGTGCGCAGAGCCGGAGAGTTTGAATGGCCCCTGACGTGCTTCCTGTCACAGCTGCGGGAGCCCTGAGTGGAGGAGTGGCCGCTTCTTCCTTCACCACCCTGTCCTGGGCCACGTAGCCCGGCTCTGGGGGACTCAGTTTGCCAAGTCACTTTTTCCTTTTGCATGATCGCCAGGTTTCAGTCTCCAGGAGACGCGCGGTGTGTTGGCGCTGATGTCCTGCACGAGGGAGTGGAGGCGTGACCACGGTCACACAGGCATCACGCATGCACGCACGTGCACACACACTGGCTCGCTCGGCCTCCTGCCTGCAGGCTTTGTTCTGGGTTTGCAAATGACTTCATTCCCTGCCTTCCCCTGAAGACACCCTGAGGAGGTTGTGCTCGGGAACAGCATTCCGTCAAGTCTGATGGCTTTTGAACACGACGGGGCAGCAGGGATGGAAGGAAGTGGTCGGCCTGGGGTCGAGAGGCCTGGGATTTGGTTCCTGCTCTGGGACCTTCGATGGCCTCGGTTTCCACGTCCGATCAGACAAGGGCTGCTGAGAGAGGAAGCTTGGCCTTAGGGGCCCCCAGAGCTTCCTTCCCGCGAGAGCTGCTTGATTCCTGCACGGAGTCAAGATGGTTTGCTGAGTCGCCTGGGGCAGGGGAGGGCAGGGGAGGGCAGGGGAGGGCAGGGGAGGGGCGGCAGAGTTCGCAAGGACGAGCGTGTTGGAGACTGACTGCGCCAGTGTCTGCCCCCAGAGCTTTGGAATCACAAGGTCAGGCAGTTTTTGTTACCACTTGAGCATATAAAATCCCTGTCTTTGCAGTCTCCTGAGAGTTGGGATCAGAGGTTTGATTTGGCTTCCCGCAGGGCACGGAGTTGAGGGCTACCAATTTTCAAGTTCAAGAGTTCTTATTCCATCTTGCTCTTACCCACCATTCTATTTGATTGATGGCATTAAACAGAAGGAAAATGTATCTTACTGGAGTGGGGAAATGCATTAGGTTAAGTAGTGGGTATATAAAGTACATGTTAGAGGTTTTGTAAAGAAGATGTAATTTTGTGGTTATGCATGTTTGGGTCTCCTCTGTGCTGTGTTTTGTTGGTAGAAATAGAATGCGTTGGATCAGCAAAGTCGGCAAAGCCAGCTGTCGTTGTAGGACAACATCTCGTTCAACAGCGTCTTTAGAGACGTGTGCCCGTGGTCTGTACAGTGTGACACGCTTGGGGCCATCAGAGAGAAGGCAAGGCACAGTGTGGGGAGGGGGCTGTGCAGGGGACCTTGGCCATGGCCCTCCAGCATTGCTCGGGGTGGTGATCCATGGGGTCAGGGGCCCTGGGCCGCAGCTCCCCTCTAGCGTCATGGCTGCCCACTGTGTCTCTCACTGGCATGTCATGTCCAGACCCACAAGGCCTAGCTGGTTACCACCATTCACGTCAGTGTGCCAGGCTCCCACCTGTAGGCTCCCTTGATGGGGCTGCCGCCTGCACTGCCCGTCCGGCCCCCAGTGGAGCCAGAGTCCATCTCAATTTCCCGACCAAACATGTGGCACACGGCGTCACAGCCATGTCTTTGGCAGTCATGAAATTCTCTGCACCGTGACTCGCTGGCTAAATCACGTTTGTATTTAATATTCAAGTATTTAGTGAGCCATACTGAGAAAACAGTGTACTCCATGAGATTGTCATTGTCCTAGAGATCTGGAATGTGCAGTTCTAGTGACGATTCCAGGGGCTGCAGAAGTGAATCGCTGTTGGGAGTGAGTGGTGGTAAGTTGAGGGTGGAGTGACAGTCGTGAATTCTAGAGGTGATGGAGAGAGATGGGGTTGTAGACTTCTAGGAATAGTCTATGAGAGCTAAAACCCACTGCCTCCTCTTATAAACAGTACTTCAGCTGAGTTGTTGAACTGGAAATTAATTGGATACTAATTTGTTCTCGGCTCATGCTTTAATGAGCTTGTAGTTCTGTGTATTTAATTTGAAAGTACATTTGATAAATAATCCATTAAAAACAAATTGAGACTGAGAATGAATGCATTGGAAATTTCAGAAGTCAGTAATTGAGATTATTGCCATCATATGGTTTTTGATTATTTTTTATTTATTTGAAAGGCGGAGAGACAGAGAAACAGACAAATCTCCCATTTGCAGGATCAGTCCCCAAATGCCTGCAGAGGCTGGGGCTGGGTTGGACCAAAGCCAGGAGCCTGGAACCTGATCCAGGCCTCCCGTGTGGGTGGCAGGGACCCAAGTGCTCCAGCCAGCATCTGCCGCCTCCCAGGGTGCGTGCTAGCAGGAAGCTGGAACTGGAAGCGGAGCCAGGTCTCAAACTCGGGCTCCCTGACGTGGCACGGGGGCCTCCCAAGCAGAATCTTAGCTGCTGCACTAAATGTCCATCCTTGGTTTTAATTCCTTAACCAGTGTTTAGATGCCCGTGGTAGCATTCCGCATTTCTCCAAAATGGGAGAGAGTCTAACGTATGGGACCCCACGATCTGTGTGCAGAGCCTGGTGACGTGGGTCCCCGGGACACCTGTACTGCAGTGGCCGCTGTCCTTTCCCTGAGCGTCCTCAGCTCAACACGCTGGCCACGAGCCCGAGGCTGAAACCTACCGTGTGCAGCAGGATCCCTCTGATGCCCTGGGGGTGACAGTGCAATCATGGGGTCCCTCACAGAGCAGTCCTCTTCCTGAGACCCTCGTGCCGGGCTCAGTTACCTGGGGGCAGGGCAGCAGAGCAGGCAGCCAGCAAATCATTTCACCCAGGGCAGGGACAGGCCTGCCAAGCCCACAGCATGGGTGGGTGTCTGGCATGGGGCTGGGCAGCCCACGTATCCGCTCCTAAGCCACGTGTCTGTCAAGGAGGATGGCCTCACTGGCAGCGGAGCTGGGCACTGTGAGAGCTATGCTCGCCCTGACCCTGAACTGCCACCGCCCCTGCTGTCCCCTGCCTTTGCAAGTGCCTGTCCCCTGTGGGCATGGCCCCTGGATCCCAGCCATCCCACCCCTAAATTGATGGAGAGACTTGGGTTTCAGGAAGGAGTCCACAGGACTTTAGTTGTTGGCAAGCGATAAGATCAATAACATAGAAAATCCAACTTAGGCTTCAAACTATTAAACTGAGAAGATGTTCCAGCAAAATGTCTACTATGAGACCAACTTATAAGACCCAAAGTTTCCCTTTACATTAGAAAATAACCATATATAAGACCTAATAGAAGAAACATGCTACTCATGATGTCAGTAAACCTACACAACACCTAGGCTTGAGCTTCAAGAAAACTTTCTAGAGGCCACATGGGAAGAAAAAAACTTAAACTGAACTGAAATTCTTGAAATATGACCTTATTAAAAGGAGAGACCTACCATGTACATGAATAGGAACGTTTTTATTGTGAAAACACAAGTTCATCCCAAATGGATCTGTGCCTTCAGTGTAGTCCAAGCTGAAGTCTCAGTGGATATTACACCATTCGGAAATTCATCTGAAAGAGAAAAGAGGCAATAACAGCCTAGACACTGCTGGAAAAAGAACAGTACCCAAGGAAAGCAGGCTATCGGCAAGGTTGCCAACACAATTAGACAGAGAAAGGGCAGCCCTGTTCACTAACGGTTCCGGGACAACCGGGCTTCCGCAGGGAGAGGAAGGAAGGGCCGCTCCTGCTTCAAGCTACACCCAGAAAGCAGTTCAAACTGGATTGGAGACCTCAGTGCGAGAGCTAAACCGACAGTTTTTGAAAGAAAACGTAGGTGTGGATCCTCACGCACTCAGGTTGGCCCGCGGTTTCTTAGATACAGCACCTAAAGCATAAACAACCGAAGGGCAGAAAACCCTGCAAACGGGAGTGCATCCAAGTGAAAACCACAAGGCCTCACTGGACACACAAGCAAGTGAAAACCCATGTAGACGGTGGTATGAATCATTCCCAACCACGGATCTCCTAAGAGCCTCGAACCCAGGACTTAGAGAGCGTTTCCAGCAGCAGGAAGACAGCAATGCTATCTGGAAGTGGAGAAAGATTTGCGCAGGCGTCTCTTCAGAGGACTTGGACACACGGCCAACTGCCCACGCAGAGGCGCTCGACGTCATTAGTCTGGTTTAGGGAAATGAAGGGAAAACACACCGAGATACGACTTCACATCTGCTGGGCCGGCTGTAACAGAGAAGCACTGCAAGGCGTCGGCGGGAACGTGGCGAGGGCGACTCCCTCAGCGCCGGCTCGTGTTGCTGCAACGCGGCCTGGCTGTTTAGGAAAGCAGTTTGGAAGCACTTCTAGAACCTTCCGTGCGATCTCGCAGTTCCGCTTGTTGGTTTATACCCACATTCCTACTCGCAGTAGGTACCCAGGCGAGTGAAAACTGCGTCCTCACAAAGACGCGTGCCCTCGCATGCCTGCAGCGTGCCTCGCTCTAGCCAAGAACTGGAAAAAGCCTGTACGCCCATCAGCCGATGGTAAGCAAAGCACTGAGTCTTCAATGGTAGGAAGGAGTGGCGCGTGACACCTGCCACACTACAAGTGACCCTTGGGAACGTTGTGCTGATGACGGAAGCCCGACCAAGCAGGCCGCTTGCTGTCTGACTCTATCCCAGGGCTCCCCTGGATCCTGCGGCTTCCGCTCCCGGCCACTGTGGTAAAGTGGAAGCTGCAGCAAAGCCGGTCGGTACATCCAAGAGTTCCATTCACAGCATGTGGTGGTCTGCTGAGTGTGCGACCGCCTTCTGTCTTCGAGAACAGGCGGGCATACACCTTAACCACAGAGAGCTTTATTCTTCACGACTGTGATGAACGTCTGAGCTGTGGGGAATGGCGCCAGGAGACACAGGATCACCACAAATCTGTTGCACAGTAAAACAAGGTCTGCCTGTTTGTGCAACGCACAGCACAGGCAGAGTTGCAGGGCTAGAAAGTGGAGTAGTGGGCGCCAGCCGCCAGGGGAGTGTGTAATTGTGAGCGAAGGTTTGGGGAGGGGCCATGATAGGGATGGCTTGGAATTAGATGGTCGTGATGGGTGCACAGCACTTGGGATGCACGAAAACCTGCTCATTGTGTGCCTTTAAAAGGTATTACGGCCGGCGCCGTGGCTCACTAGGCTAATCCTCTGCCTTGCGGTGCCGGCACACCTGGTTCTAGTCCCGGTCGGGGCGCCGGATTCTGTCCCGGTTGCCCCTCTTCCAGGCCAGCTCTCTGCTGTGGCCAGGGAGTGCAGTGGAGGATGGCCCGAGTGCTTGTGCCCTGCACCCCATGGGAGACCAGGAGAAGCACCTGGCTCCTGCCTTCGGATCAGCGCGGTACGCCAGCCGCGGTGGCCATTGGAGGGTGAACCAACGGTAAAAGAAGACCTTTCTCTCTGTCTCTCTCTCTCACTGTCCACTCTGCCTGTCAAAAAAAATAAATAAATAAAAGGTGTTATGATATGTGAGCTGTATCTTAACCAGAGAACTGGCTCTCTCTGATATCAAAATGTAGTGTAGAGCAATAGTCATCAAAACTGTGCGGTGTGACACAGAAACAGAGCAATGGAGATTTGTCAGTGGGCTAGCCACAGGGGGCAAAGGTGAAGCCACAGTGTTGTGGGTGCTGCGCGTGTGACGAGGGGACACCAAGACCAGGAGGAGGACAGATGGCGGGGAAGAACAACTGGCCCTTGGTCTGTAGGGGAAATTGGCTTCCAGCCTCACACTTGCACACACAATCGCACACATTGCAGACACGTGTGAGCGCTCACTGTGAGATGCTGGAAAGAGGAAAATGAAGAACTGATTGATGACGTTTCCCAAAGCTGCCTGCAGATGCACGCAATGCGGCAGGTAGCTAGTGTGCAACCACCAGAAACCCTGGGCGGAAGCCGTGATGAAGCAGAGCAGGTTACTGACAGAGGATGGCTCTCTTGCACCTGTCAAGCACTCCCAAATCAGCGAGAAGGCAAACAAAATGACAAATGCCGCTCTCCCATCCCCCGCGTCCGCCGTCTGTCACGTGACCTCACGCTGTTGTGTTCTGCCTCATGACAGAGGTCCCTTTTTCCCTCTTCCACTGCCTCCACCGCTCTGTGCCGGCTGGTCCCTTTTCTCGGCAGAGTCTTTGCCGGACAGAACAACTGCACACAGACCCTGCCTGGAGACAGGGTGTTCCTGCTGTGGGGGAGCGGCCTGGCACGTGGGGGAAGTCCGCTCTGTGTCCCCTGCGGGAGCTGCAGCCCCTCCCCCACAGGGACCCTACACACAGCAGCACCCAGGGGCCCTCAGTGAGGGGTGCTGAGTTCACCAGGCAGCCACCTACGTGGGGTTACAGCTGAGCCCCGCACAGATATCCATCCCCACTACGGACGTGTCCCTGCTGTGTTTTCTCTTGCAAGCAGTGAGGTTTGTAGAGGACGGAACGTGGGAGCTGCTGTCCACGCTGAGCGGAGCTTCCTGCCCTCCCCTACCGGGACTGACCTTCACCCCCAAATCGGTGACTCAGTTCCTCTCAGCTGCTTTGCTGCTGTTATAACCTCAGATTTAGGCCCCGCTGTGTCACGTTCCACGGTATGCTTCACTCCCGCCTCCAGTTCCCCGTGTCCTCACAAAAGGCAGTGGACATGAGGATAAAACAGCGACATCGCCATGACGGGCTCGTGGCTGGGTTTCACGGGACACTCTGCACCCGGGCTCTCCTGAAGGGGTCACGGACGCCAGAGTGGACCTGGGATGTGTTTGCAAAGCCCTCCTGATGACCCCAGGCAGAATCTGACACTCCTGCCGTGGAGCCTGGCCGATCAGGGTGGGCTTGGCGTCCACAGGAAGACCCCTGCTTATGTTACAAGGAAATCTCACGGGAGGGCTGGAGAGGGTTGGCTGAGTGCCAGTGGGCGTGAAGATGCTAATTACTGAACCTGCTCTCTCCTCCCCTTCAGGGTCACTGCTACTACCACGGCCATGTGCAGGGATACGCCGGCTCACTGGTCAGTCTCAGCACTTGCTCTGGTCTCAGGTAAGTGGCCATGACCGTCACAGCCCCAGCCTCAAGCGCACCAGCCACAGGCCACCTCTGGGTGTTCCCGGTCACTCTACCCCAGGAGTAAGGGATGGGCCCGCGGCACAGCCACGGCCACCCAGGCCCCGGGTTCCCCTTCCCGTGCTATCTTCCGCCCCTGTGGGCTGGGGACCCCGAGCTGGCGCAGACTCAGGTTCCGGATGTTCTGTGAGACCCACTCATGTGGAGCGCGTGCCTGAGGCTGCCAGTGACGGGACGCGCGGTGTCGGTGCTGAGGCCGCTGGCCTGGTAGACGCTTCAGAGGGTCTTGTTAGGAAGCAAAATACAGGAACTGCTCCGACCTTGGCCGGGGTGAGGAGAACACAGGCGGGGACGGGTCAGGGGCTTGCTGCAGGGCGGGGGTCACAAGGCTCCCTGGGGAAACTGCTTCCCGCACAGCCCCCCACCCCCACCCCAGTCCGCCGCCATCCTCAGGGCCCCCCGGGAAAGCCCTCTCCTGCCGCAGTCCCAGCTCCGCAGCGTTCCCACGGTTGAGGCCTCGAGTTCAGGTCCTCGGCGTCCAGGGAGGCTTGGGCGTCTGGTGCCAGAGCGCGATTCCGCGGGGAGAGGACCCGGGAGAAGGCGCGGCTCGAGTGGAAGGCAGGGCTGTGCACGTGCACCGGCAGTGGCAGCCCCACCCCTGGGCTCTGTGTGGGACCCTGGAGAAGGGGAATGCTCACCTGTGTGTAGCACACACACCATGACACCCGGGCACACACAGCATCATATGCCACCACACACCATGTATTACTCATACACACCACAACACACAAGGCAACACACCACACACGACACAATATACACCACTATACAACGTACCACACACATGACACAACACATACATGGCATCATACACCACACAACACACATAACACATATCACAACACACGACATATTACACATACACACGACAACACACACAACCTGTTACACATACATACCACAACACACGCACGCAACACAACACGATACACATACACACACGGTATCATACACCATAACACAACACACACACATAGCATCATATAGCACAACACGTGACATATCACATGACGTATGTTTCCCTCCCGCCGCTCACTCGAGTGCCCTCGGTGCCAGCACCAGTGGTTCTCCGTGTGGGGGCGCAGCGGTGCGTGGGACCTGTGCCCCAGAGCCCAGCCCAGCAGAGGGAGCAGGCGATGAGCGAGAGTGAGGCGCGTGATGGGTCGGGGAGGCTGAGCCAGGCAGAGGGAAGGCCAGTGGTGGAGGTCGGAGGTATGGGGGGGGTCACAAGGTGGGGAGGAGGGCACCCCAGACTCCTGCAGGAGGTGCACCCCCGGCAGAGGGAACAGCGCATGTAAACGCCCAGGTGCCCCTGGAGCAGCCGGCCAGGCTGGGGAGGCAGGGGAAGCAGCTGGGGTCAGAGGGGACTTGGAAATGCAGGTGGTGGTGGTGACCCCTGCCCTGCTGAGCAGAGGAGACAGGGCTGAGTGGACATTCCCACAGGGTCGCTCCAGCTGCCAGGCCTGGAGACAGGAACCCGGCCAGGTCCCTGCACGGCCGCTGAGGCCTCGGGAGGACCTGGAAGCCTTGCGGGTGGGGGTGGGGGTGGGGGTGGGGGTGGGGGTGGGGGAGGGGTGTTGGGGAGGCTGTGACTCCACGCTTGCTCCTGCCTGTGCCTGCCCCAGTGGTGGGGGGGCGTGGAGACGCAAGAGCCCCGAGCTCCAGTCCCTGTTAAGGTGCTGAGGAGGACATGGTGTGTGTGGGGGGGGGGGTCCCCGGGTGGGCTCTGCACAATGGCATGGCCCGCCGTACCCTGGGGGTCTCTCGGGAGCAGGTGGGGGAAGGGAGGGTGTGGAAGTGAGGTTTGGGAGGAACCCCGCCCCCCAGGTGTGAGGGAGGAAGTGTTGAGGTGGAATCAGCCAGGGGTCACAGTGGGATGCAGGGTGGGAGGAGGCTGTGGGAGAGCTGGGGGTGGGTGGGGGTGAGGGGCTGGACCCTGAGTCCCAGGAGCACAGCAGCAAGTGGGGGGGGGGAGTGAGAAGGTGGCAGCGTCGTGTGGGGGACAAGGGCCCAAGCTCTTGAGGGCGACAGAGATGGGGGTGGGGGTGAGGTCAGAACCAGAGGTGTCCAGGGTGACGGTGAGGGTGGGTAGTCTGGGACAGGGGACATGTTCTCATCCTGGGCCGTGATGGCCAGGCCGTCATCCAGCCGTGGGACAGTGGACAAGCCCGCAGCCCTCCCCGAGCCCCAGCATCCTGGGTTTAAAACAGATAAACTCTCCAGCTGGAGGGGGCGGGGATGTTTGGATGGTGCGTTCAGTGGCCTATAGGAGAGCTCGGTGATGAGCCCGCCTTGAGAGAGCGACCAATCACAGTCCCTCGGCCTCTGGAGGGAGTGCCACGGTGTGCCGGGCTGGGGCTGGGGCCGGGGCTGGGCAGCTCCGGGAGGTGTGCCTGCACGCTGCTCCTTGGCTCTGCCCATGCCCAGACCCAGACCCAGGCCAGGCCATGTGGCACGGCGGTCATGGCGACCTCGCTCCTGCGGCCAGTCGGTAGACACACGCGGAAAGGGGAGATCGACAGTTGACAGCCGTGCTTCTCAGAAGACCCGAGGAGGGACGTGTTTGTTCCGAAGGTTGTTCAGTCCAGGCTGGGCATTTCCATGTTACACGGTGCCCAAAGGAATGACAAGCGAATTCCAAGTGGCATGAAAAAGACAGAATGACCCGGGGACAGACCGCGCAGCTGAAAAGCCCAGCGACAGCCACAGGCGTGGCCGGGTCCAGGGTCCCGGTGCACCTGCCTGCGTCTGATTCCTCTCCACCTCTGCCTTCCTCCACGCTGGTGTCGTCCCCGGGCGTGGTCCCAGCCTGGGCTGCAGTCTCGGAGCACCATCAGCTGATTGATCCCGCAGTGACGTCCGAGACCGAGGTGCGGACGAGAGCACTTCCTCTTGAGGCCTCTTGGCTGAGCTTGCGCCGGCCAGCCCAGGGCGGTGCCCACTGCGCGCAGAGGAGGGAGCCCTGGTGTCTTCCTTGGGCCCCAGCCTCAGGGCCTCACCTAAACCCGCTCACCTGCTGTCACTGTTGAGGTAGGGACTAGGACCGCCGCTGGAACTTGGGGATGGACAGCAAAGCCACTTTCCGCCCCTGGTGGACGCCATTTGCTTATCTTTTATGCCAGCAGCACCAGGCTCCGTCCTGAGACGTGAGGAGGGTGGGGCCTGGCTGCGAGGTCAGCTCAGGTGCGCCACGTGCATCTCGTCGGCTCTGGCAGGACCATCGGGGTGGGGGGCTGAAATAATCGCAGGAGCAAGATGGGGAGAGCAGGCAGGGGCCCCACCCCAGGCACCTGAGGGGCAGCTGTGCCCAGCGCCGAAGGCGGGGAGCAGGGCACCGGGCCAGGCACTGAAGTAAGCAGTGAGCTTTGGCCAGGAGAACATACGAGAGCCAGGGACACCTGGGACCAAAGGGGCCTCCTCCAAGCGTGGCTGAGCTGTGGTCTCACATCACCAGAACCAGGGCTGCGGGGCAGGGGGGCTGCTCACTTCCGGGAGGTTTTCAGAGAGTGGCAAATTCCTAACAGGCAAAGAGAAAGGGACCGACTCCGAGGTGTTCCTGCTCTCCCCTTTTCTCGGTCGAGGAGACCAGTTATAGGCCAGGGACATCAACTAAGGAGGCAGAAGACTGGTCCTGATAGTAGCCACCTGCCCTCCTAATGGCTGTGCTGCTGGGCACAACTCCCCAGCCTTCCTGCCAGGCCTGCCCCGGCCCTGAGTTCCAGGCATGCTATCTCAGCCCTGCTGGCCACCCCGCAGGCCACAGGCAGTGACCAGGGTCCAGGCTCCTCGGCCTGGCAGCTCAGTGTCCCCCTCTGGTCTCCGGCACCTTGAGAAGACGCCCTCCCTGGGCCTGACGCTCAGCCCCAGTTTGACAAAGGGGAGCGTGCAGTGCCGTGGCCGGGCTCTGAGGGGAAGGCAGAGAGCAAGTGCTGGGCGTCTGGTGTGGACCTCAGGGCCGTGGGCACGGCAGCGGGGGCGCTGTGTGAGTCTGACAAGCCCCTTCCCCAGTGCCCCCGAGAACCTCCAGCTCCCTGGGCTGTGGTTCCAGACGCAGCAGACCATGCGTCAACAGAGAAATTCCCGAGTTATGCAGTCAGCTTCATGACCTCGCAAGTGCAGACTGAGACCCGAGCGGGGAAGCTGCCTTCGATCAGCTGCTCCCTGGGGGCGGGATCGATCAGGACTGGACGTGAAGAGGAGGAAGACGCAACCGCAGGGGCCCTCGCCTGGAAGACAAGAAGGAAGAAATCAGGGCTTAGACGCTGCGTTCAGCTGAGCGGGTTCCAGAAGCACGTGTCAGATCTAGCGATGTGGAAGCCGTCCCCGTGCCCCAGGGGACACTGCCGGTCCTTGGAGCCCAGCAGATCAGAGATGGGCAGGCAAAGACAGGCTCTGTCCTGGGCCAGCAAAGAGGGGAGGTGGGAACCCCTGAGTCAGCCGCCATCCCTTGAAGCTGAAAGGGAAAAAGATGAGGGGGAGCACAAAGATAGTGGTGGGACGGGGGTCCCGCCAGGGAGTCCGTTCTGACCTCCAGGTGGCTCCCAGTGCATGGGGGGGGCAATCCGGCCGTGGTTAGATTTGTCCTGGAGCCTGGGCTGCCCGCCATGGCCGTCCTGTGAGTGCACTGCCATCACAGTGTCTGGGATTCTTCTCCTATGGCTCTGTGCTCACATGCGCTCTCCCCATGGCTGGTGGGTAAGCATGCGGGCATCACCACACTCCATGCACAGCCAGCCAGCTGTCCCCCGTGGAGGCGAGCTAACTCCATGTGCTTTGTGCTCCGCCCCCATGTGGCTACTGCATGCCCACATGTCCACCCCTCCTGACCCTGCTTGTCAGCCTCCCGGCTGGGGCCGGATGGTCCACCTTTCCTCTGGTTCCCTTGTCCACCCCTCCTCAGCTCCTGGTTCCCCCTCTTGGAGGGAACCACATGTTTTTCCATCACTAGTAGGAGTCGTGGTGAAAATTACACTTAATTTCTTTTTGTGAAAAGGTTTATTCTATTTATTTGAAAGGCAGAGCTACAGAGAGAGTGAGAAAAGGAGAGAGAGATTCTCCATCCACTGGTTCACTAGAGGCAGGGCTGGGCCAGACCAAAGCCAGGAGCCTGGAACTCCATCCGGGTGTCCCATAAGGGTGCAGGGGCCCAAGCTCTCAGGCCATCTTCTGCTGCCTTCCCAGGTGCAGTAGCAGGAGTCGGATCAGAAACAGCAATTGGTACTCGATCCAGCACTCACATGGGATGCTGACATCACAGGTGGGGGCCTATCCACTGTACTGGAACACCTGCCCTTTGGCTTAACTTCCTCTTTTTTTAAGATTTATTTATCTTTATTTGAAAGGCAGAGTTACAGAGAAGGGGAGAGATAGAGAAAGATTTTTCCGTCCGCTGGTTCATTCCCTGAATGGCCACAATACCCACGGCTGGGCCAGGCCGGAACACAAGACTCCTGCTGGTCCCCCACATTGGTGGCAGCCACCCAAGCACTTGGGTCACTGTTTGCTGCTTTTCCAGAAACTGTAGCAAAGATCTGGGTCAGAAATTTGCTTTTAATTTATCCATTCATTTGAAAGAGCTACAGAGAAAGGGAGAGAGATCTGCTAGATCTCTAGCCCACTCCCACTAGGAGTCAGGAGCTCATTTGCATCTCACACATGGGTGCAGGAGCCCAAGCACCTGGGCTATATTCCGCTGCTTTTCCCAGACCATCAGCAGGGAACTGGATCAGAAGCGGAGCAGCCGGGACCCGAACCAACACCCCTGTGGGATGCTGGTATCCCAGGCAGCACTGTGCCCGCTAAGCCACCACGCCAGCCCCCGTTCTTAACATCCTGTACAGTCGTTCAACCTATCGCCTCTTCCATCGCACGCACCTCCCCGTCCTGGTTCCAGGTCTTTGTGTGTCCAGCCCAGAGCCTTGCACGTGGTAGGGAGATAATAAGGCTTTGTTTTGGCTGCCCCTGCGTGGTTCACTGGAACTTACTGACAGGCCCCGCCCTGTGGCGTCTGCAGTCACCGATTTTGCTGCCATCTCTGGTGATCACCATGTATGAAGTGGGCGGTTCCTTCTGCCACCGAGTTCCTCCAGCAGAGCACAGAAAGGCACGCTCAGAGCTAGCAGCTGCGTCTCTCACCATGTTGAGACCAGAATCTCTCCCTGGGAAATGCAATCAGCACCAGCCAGGATAATTTATATTTTCTAATCATTTCCTGCCATTCTCCTGCTTGCCTGGGAGTGGGGAGGTCATCGGAGCTGTGTTAGTGCCCGGTGCGGCGTTGCCCCCCAGATGAGACACCCCATTCCCGGAGGGCAGAGGCTTCTCTCGAGGAAATAGCAGTCTGCTGAGCTTTCATTCTGAAATCTAAAAAGCTGAGCTTAAAACTGTGGCCGAGCCTTCTCCGTTCCCTTGAGGGAGACGAGCGGAGCTTGGCGCAGCCGGGAAGGCTGTCGGGTCTCAACGCAGCAGCTCTGCTTCTCCAGCCCCTGACGTTGCTGCTTCTGCTTCCGCCGCGCTGCTCCCTGCGTTGGGCCCCTCCGTCCTCTCCAGGCACCCCCAGAGGAGGCAGGGGAGCGTGGGGGTCGGGAGCCCAAGCCATGGACACACAGGCCCAGGCCGGAGCCACCTGCCACTCGCACTGTGAACATGGCTGGAGCCGCAGGGCAAGCAGGTGGCCAGCGGGATCCGTGTCACAGGCCGAGCCCAGGCCTGGATCCTGGCAAAGCACCGGGAAGGGTGCTCTTGCCACCTGCAACAGCCCCTCACCTTCTGCCCAGAACGCGGCCTCGGCTCTCCCTGGCGGCTGCACCGGGGTCCTGTCCCCCTCCCCCTACTCAACCAAGGAGCCAAGAGCCCCACATTAAAAGCCTGCTGGGTTCCAGTTCCGAGCTTTGAGCGTCTTCCAAGTCTTAACTTTACAGCTAAATATCTATGACAGTCAACTTAAAACAAATTACATTCCCTTATCTAGCTCGGGGCCCTCGAGGGCTGTGAGAACATCAAAATTTTACATCTCGGAAACCCTGAATACTTGAATTGTGTATCCACGGTTGTTTCCAGCAGTCTTTAGAGCTAAATGATTAATTAGACCCAGGACGATCCCAAGCAATTATTTAATTACGCTGTCCTATAGGCTGCCAGCTGTTCGGAGCAAAGAAAAGGCCTTCACCCCAGTTTCTCAACATCTGGCCTTTGGATGACTCAGAAGATAAAAGGAGATATGAGAACATTTTTATGACTTAAGTAACAATTTCTAGAAAGTTTCCACGGCGTAGCAAAACTTTTTCAGTGGTTTGCTTCTCATGATTAGAATGTGGTGACATATTTTAGTCTCAGGCTTAGGCTTGTTTAAGTCAGACTTGCAAAATGCAGCGTGCCGTGTTCTTTTTAGGGTAGGAAAGCCTGTTTTTTAGCAAGTCTGCATTTCCAATTGCTGCCACTTTCCCCCTTGCCTGTTTTTTAAAGTTCTCTGTCTTAATTTAGGCTTTTTTTTAAAAAAAAAAAAAAGGTTAATTGATCGATTTGAAAGGCAGAGCAACTGGGGGAGGGGGGGGTAGGAGGAAGAATCTTCCATCCGCTCGTTCAGCTCCTCCCCACCCCCTGGGTTGCTCACCACCCAGGTCTGGGCCAGGATGAAGCCAGGAGCCCGGTCTCTCACACACATGGCGGGGCCCAAGCACTCGGCCACTCCATGAGCTCCGCTGGTGCAGGGCAGGAAGCAGAGCTGATGGGACACCAGCCTGCTCTCCAGCGAGACGCTGCTGTCGTGTGTCGCCTTAACTTGCTGCGTCGCAGTCCTGGCTCCTCAAGTCAGGCTCCTAAAAAGCAACTTTGATGAACACAAAGTGCCCACTACCCATCCTACACTTGGAAATGTCGGCTTTATTGCATAAAGGGTGGTCGAGGAAAGAGACACGCAGTTGCGGCCAGCGTCGTGCCAGAGGGACCTGGAGGTTTCTTTCGGATGCTGGTTTGGGGAAGGAAACAGCTTCACATGAAGACTTTGCATCAATGCGGGGGATTTAAAAATGCAACGGATCTTCACAACATTCGTGGACACTGCACGGTGAAACAATTCTGCCTGGATTTCAAGATGTTTCGGCACCAAAATCAGCCTATTTTTAAATTCCACAAGCTTTTTGAAGCGCTCTCACAGCCAAAGCCAGCGGGTCCACAGCACGCTGGACTGGCGCCTTCCTGCACAGTCGGGTGCTAGGACCCCGGGTGGCGGACAAGCACCGCTCAGACGTTTCCTGATCACCCAGGCGTCTTGGTGCTGTCTTCTCAGGGTACAAGCCCCAGACATGATCTTTCTGCTTCTCTCGCTGCCCGTTACAACTCATGAAACGGGAGTGGCGGAGTGGACTGTGGGTAATGAGCTGATGAGGCCTGTTCACAACAGTCACTGGCTCATCCGACCCTCTTCCCTCCCCGCCATTGAAATGCTGTCACTCTCCTGAAACGTAAAGAT
Organism: Oryctolagus cuniculus; assembly: GCF_051225735.1. NCBI lineage: Eukaryota > Metazoa > Chordata > Mammalia > Lagomorpha > Leporidae > Oryctolagus > Oryctolagus cuniculus. The sequence continues at coordinate 5,514,732 of NC_142881.1, forward strand.
GTTAAACAGTCGCATGCCCAGAGGCCATCACTAAGTGTAGGGTGAGTGAATGGCTGCACGCGGAGAGAGCCATGGTAGATGACACAGAAACATCTTCCAAGTTCAGGTCGTTGGCCAGGGCAAGCGAGTTCATAGCTGTTGGTGAAGAACTGAGATCTCTAACCCGCAGGGTGCTTGCTGCACCATACTTGTTTTTTTTTGTTTGTTTGTTTGTTTTTTCTTTTGACAGGCAGAGTGGACAGTGAGAGAGAGAGACAGAGATAAAGGTTTTCCTTTTTGCCGTTGGTTCACCCTCCAATGGCTGCCGCGGCTGACGCGCTGTGCTGATCCGAAGCCAGGAGCCAGGTGCTTCTCCTGGTCTCCCATGGGGTGCAGGGCCCAAGCACTTGGGCCATCCTCCACTGCACTCCCTGGCCACAGCAGAGAGCTGGCCTGGAAGAGGGGCAACCGGGACAGAATCCGGCGCCCCGACTGGGACTAGAACCCCGTGTGCCGGTGCCGCTAGGCGGAGGATTAGCCTAGTGAGCCGCGGCGCCGGCGCTGCACTATACTTGTAAGGTAACTTAGACCTAGTGCTCTAAACCTGGAGTCCCTCTGTCCCGAATCTGCTAAAATAATGTGAGTTATTCTAGGGAGAACCTGAGGTTTGTGTCTCAGAAAAGGCTGAGTCTGCCAGCAGTGTCTAACGATCAGGTGGACTTGGCGTGAGAATTGTGTGCATATCTGAAGTGGAGAGATTTTGATCACCTAGCAAGCAGTGTAAGGTGGTGGACAGGTGGGGACCCGTGGAGCAGACGGTTCCCCAAAGTGCGATTCCTCCAAAGGGAGTCTTTCAGTGTCAGGAAGCACCTTCTAAGAGAAAGGGTTTTACCGTCCCACTCAGCGATAGAGGAATGAAAATCAACATGCAGGCCAGTGACCCCTGTCACGTGGAAGAAGTGGACACCCCCAGCGGTGCTGCTCGTCCCTGGGAAGTGAGACACGGCCTTGGCTCCGAGCCCCAGGCAGGCAGTCAGGTTCGTGGGCCGCAGCTAACGGCCACATTTGCCTCTGCAAGTTACGTTTGTCCACTGGTTAAAAGAATCGATACTTTTACTCCCAGACTAAAAGTTGGCTCCGGGGACTCTCAGTCATTTTTCCCTGGTGTGTATTTATCTCAGGAATGCTGTGTCCATGTCAGGGAGCCACAGGTGCCAGCATCCCCTGGGAGGTGTTCACACAGGGGAGTACTCGCTGCCTGCTGTCCTCTGGAGTAAGATGTTAACCAAACCTGATCCCCATGGGTGTCCTTACCACTCTGAGGCGCGTCTTCAGGCCTCCCTGGTCTAACGTTCTAACAGGGCAGCGTGGCCACCTGGAGCAGGAGCTGCCACTCTCCCCAGGTGAGCGGGCCGAGGCCCAAAGAGATGAAAGAACTTAGTCAAGGTCATGCGGCTACCATTAGCAAAGCGGGAACGTGCACCTGAAGCTGCCGTCCTGTAGGGCCCCCACTTGTCCTTGGGCTGGGACATCTCCAGGTGGCCATCGCTGGTTCTACGGGGAGCTGCCCACTCAAGGGCACTAGCTCAGCCTGCAGGGAGCAGTTCTAAAGCTTTGAGAGGTTCTCCTGGTTCCCTCTTTTCCCTGATTTCCACATCTCCCCCCAAGTTAAATAAGCAAGACACAAAAGAATTAAAATTAATACTCATCCTTTTGTCCATCTGCTCAAAAATATAGAAAATAGGACTGGTCAGTCTACACACTCTAGATGTAGAAATGTCCTAAGACTTCTGGATTATTTCTGCTAATGAATGCAGATATAGTCACGGCAGACGAAGCATTCTTGTTTGTTCCTCCTGGCAGTGCGTCTTTGAGATACAAAAAGAAAAAAACAAACAACATAAAGACACAATGCAGTCTATTCTTTGGCACAAAATATTTCAAACAAAAAGAAAACCTCAGACTTGCTTTTCAAAAGATGTGAACAATGAATCAGTGTAACCATCTGATGAGACGCAGAACCTGAACGTGCCTTGGTGTTTCTCCTTCCATTCCCCCCCTCTCCTTGAGCCATAAACAAGAAGCTGTCCTTCAAAGGTTTCTACTCTTTCTCGCTTCTTTTTCAATAGGGGACTTATCATGTTTGACAATAAAACCTACATCCTGGAACCGGTGACGAATTCCACGCGTGGCTACAAGCTAACCCCAGCTCAGAGCCTGCAGAGCGTGGGAGGAACCTGTGGGTCGCATCAGAACTCGTCACACCTCGCTGCCCAGGGCTTGTTCCAGACGCCAGCAAGAAGGGTAGGAGGGAAACCCCCTTCCGTGTTTTCTGGGGGGCCTGGGGGCCTGAGTGGTGGACCCCTGATGCCACACACCTGGAGATCTTGTGTCATTTGCGTGCTGTGCCTGGGGATGAAACCCCTCTGATCAGGAAGGGGTGACACCCGGGCCAGCGAAGCCCCCTCACCGGCACCCTCAGGCTCAGAGGAGGACCGCGTCCTTTGTTCTGTCTTCAATGAGAACTTCCTAGGGGTCTCGCCAGAGGGTGGGCACCCCGCCACGCACGGGAGGGGAAGACGCACCCTGACCTCCCTGGTGGAGAAAGCCCATCCCGAGGGCTCTCCACCAGACAGTCGGCTCTGCCGTCCGGCTCCCGGCGTGAGCTGAGCTGCAGGACACCCAGTGTTTGCCACCTGCTTGTGCAGGGCTGGGTGGCAGCCTTGGGCACCAAAGTGAGGAGTGAGCCTTGCTTACCCCAGGCCACACTGCAGACACCCGTCCATGTCCTCTTGGGCTGACCACGCCATCCGTCTTCTCCATGTCCCCTCGGGCTGACCACTCCGTCTTCTCCATGTCCCCTCGGGCTGACCACTCCGTCTTCTCCATGTCCCCTCGGGCTGACCGCACCGTCTGTCTTCTCCCATGACCCCTCGGGCTGACTGCGCCGTCCGTCTTCTCCCGTGACCCATCTCGCAGCAGTAGTGCAGGTGTGGCTGCCTGGGGAGCCCTGGCTGCACACAGATTCCCTCCCTGCAGCACCACCCCCCCACCCAGCAGTGGTGAGACCCAGGAGCTGGACCAGCCGTGGTCCTCCCCGTGGTCGGAGGCCTTGAGATAGATGGGCACTGCCAGACAGGAAGTCATCAGATGTCTCCTGATTTATTTCCTCTCTTGATTTCCCATTCCTCTGTTGGCAAGGAAAAGCAAAGATGGGCTGTCACGCGTGCTCGCCTGGACCGTCTGCGGCGTGCTCTTCAGGGCTCCTCCGGGTTGTCTTTCTCAGCTTTCTAAGTAGACCACTGCTGGACATTCAGCTGGTCATGGATTTTATTCTTGGTTCACTTGAAATCATCTTCCTGGGCCAGCATGGTGGCGCAGCAGGTGAAGCAGCCCACGGGACGCTGGCATTGCATGTGGGTTAAGTCCCGGCTGCTCCGCTTTCAATCCAGCGCCTGCTAATGCACCTGGGAGAGCAGCAGAGGATGGCCCACGTGCTTGGGCCCCTGCACCTTTGTGGGAGACCTGTATGAAGCTTCTGGCTCCTGGCTTCAGTCTAGCCCATCCCTGGCCACTGTAGCGCCTTGGGGAAAGAACCAAAGGATGGAAGATTCTCCCTCCCTCCTCCCTCCCTCTCTCTCTCTCTCTCTCTTCCCTTTTCTCTCTCTTTGTAATTCTACCTTTCAAATAAAAAAAGAGTCTTTAAAAATAAATAAATAGGCCGGCGCCGCAGCTCACCAGGCTAATCCTCTGCCTTGCGGTGCCGGCACACCGGGTTCTAGTCCCGGTCAGGGTGCCGATTCTGTCCCAGTTGCCCCTCTTCCAGGCCAGCTCTCTGCTGTGGCCAGGGAGTGCAGTGGAGGATGGCCCAAGTGCTTGGGCCCTGCACCCCATGGGAGACCAGGAGAAGCACCTGGCTCCTGGCTTCAGATCAGTGTGCTGTGCCGGCCACAGCAGCCATTGTGGGGTGAACCAACGGCAAAGGAAGACCTTTCTCTCTCTCTCTCTCTCTCTCACTGTCCACTCTGCCTGTCAAAATAAATAAATAAATAAATAAATAAATAAATAATTTTCCTAAATTCAAATAACAAGGGTTATCCTAAAAAATGACTTCCCATTCTTAAAGTGTACTTCATCATCCCCTAAACTGCTGCTCTCTTTTTTTTTTTTTTTTTTTAAAGATTGATTGATTTCATAGAAAGGAGAGTTAGAGAGAGAGAGAGAGAGATCTTCCATCTACTAGTTCACTCCCCGGATGGCTGCAATGGTCAGGGGCTGGACCAGGTTAAAGTCAGGAACCTAGAACTACATCGAGGTCTCCCACAAGAGTGCAGGGGACCAAGCACCCAGGCCACCTTCCTCTGCGTTCCCAGGCACGTTAGCAGGGAGCTGGATCTGAAACAGCATCCGGGTCTCATGCTTGTGGAGGATGTGTAAGCCATGGCACCAGGACACGGGCCCTGCTGAGCCGCTCCTGACTGACCGGCCGAGGGCTCTTCCCTTCTGCTTGCACACTGGGTCCAGTGTGTGTGTTGGGGGAGGGGTGTGGGCTGCATTGTGCTTGCGTGGCCCTAGCTGCCCTGTTGGTTCAGATATTCCCAAGCCTCTCTTTGGCAAACACTGGCAACCTTTTTTCTTTTTCTGTCTCATCATGAGAGTAGGAAAAATTGTCCTGTAGGTACCGGGCTGACCTTGACATTGACACCGGTCGGGCAGGCTGATGCCTATCCCAATCCCGGGGCGCAGAAGTAGAAAAACACACACGTCTGTGGGCGCCACCAGCCCAGGAGGGTTTTCTCCCTGGGCCTCCAGCCCCGCGCCTCTGCAGTGACAGGTGGAAGAGCCAGTCAGGGTCACGGGGACTGTTAACTCCGCTCTGCAAAGACTTTTGCCCTGGGTGCCAGACCTCGATAAGACGTGATTAAGCTGTAACTTTTCCAGTCACAAACAAGCAGAACATTTGCATTTTGTTTGCCAGGCTCTCTGCGCTGTGCCCCTTGTCGGATGCAGGATACCCGCATCATGAGATTTATAACTTGACGGTTTAAATGATACTCGAATGTGTTTGCCATTTCATTTACAAGTAGGAACTTGATCTGTACGTGCCAAGCACATTTTAATTCTTTAAGCATATAGCTCTCTAGGGCTATGATTGTCACAGTAATTTCCAGTCATTTTTACTTGTAGAGAAATGCAGAGAGCCTGAATAACAATGTTGTTTTGTTAATAATGCATATTGACGTGTAAATGAAGCTTTAAATTGAAAAGGGAAGGCAGGATGCCATTCAGTTCCGTTCTGCACTTCTCTCTGGAAATAGCTGATTGTTTTATGGAAGAGAGAATGTCCTTGACTTAAAATGCATGTTTGTAATGAAAATGGCACCAAACATAATTTTCAAATAAGTGGAATACTTCAGAATTGGAGCTACACGGAAGATTGCTCTGGATAGCGCCATGATGGAAATGAGAGGCACACTTTGGAGGGAGACAGCACTCACCTGCCCTGCTTAGGCTGCTTTGATTTCATACCAAAAAAAAAAAAAAAAAAAAAAATCAGGTTGCCGCAGCTAATCAATCTTGTTTATGCAGCGTGGTTCCTCCCTGCGTCGTTCTGCCCCCACCAAGTGTTAACTATTGCAGAGATGGGATTGAGGCTGCGATTTTCTGCAGATGTTTGCATTTTTCCTCACAGAGGGATCCGGAGTAAATCTCCTCCCAGGGCACACAGCCGCTATAATCTAGACCTGCGCCACCGTTTGTCATTTTCACAAGGCTCTGCATTAGGCTTTAGCGACAGCCCCAGTAGTTCCTGGAAGGGCACGGAGACCAGAGTGACCCAGTCCACCTTCCGCTGCGTGCAGCACTCAGACCCGTAGCTTCACCTGGCACAGCCGCCTCCCCCGTCCACCCGCCTGCTGTGCGCCCAAGAATGCAAACTAATTTTTAGCCTCAGCAAGCCATGAGGAAGGCAAGCGACAAATGCGCTTCCGGAGAAAATCACCTAACGCATCCCAAAGGCGATTGTGAATTACTTCTGAATTACCCTCTCTTCAGGGACTACGGGCCGCACCATTGTTCCTCCCTTGGTCCGGATAATTAGAAGGCAGGCAGGAAAGTGGCTGTCTCCCTGCAAGGAAACCCTTGCTTGGTCATCTGCGTCCACCCAGGACCGGGAGGCAGGAGCCTGGTGAACCCCGCTGTTGGCTGCTGTGTCTCCAGACAGCTCATGGCATGCGGGTCTCCACAAAGTTCTTGGGAAATACATATTGCGGAGAAAAATACAAAAACAAACGAGGCATGCATTTCCAAATCGGGTTAGAAAAATAAACTTTTAATTCCGTTTGCATCAACTTGTTGAGGCCCAGCTTTCTTGGCCAAGGAAGCCCCGCTGCAGGGGCGGAGTCAGCAGTAACAGTGGTCTCCGTTGGGGCGGGGTCAGCAGTAACAGTGGTCTCCGTTGGGGCGGGGTCAGCAGTAACAGTGGTCTGGTGGGCCCTGGGTGGTCTGGTGCATTTTCAGTAGCGCCCCTTTGTCCCTGGTAGTGCCCAGCCCATCAGATTCAGCCCCGTGTTCCAGCATTTTCCCATTGTGGTTGATTCCGCCAGGCTGGCTGTTAGCAGGTGTCAGGGGCCGTGTGTCATGCGGTGTGCTCCGTGCACGTCGTGCACATGCAAGTCCCTGATGCGTGGTGTGCACCACACTGCTGTGTGAACAGGGTGCAGCTTCCAGGTACTCACAGCGGGACCTGGGAGCCCACGCGTGGAGCTGGAGCTGACCGTGACTGCTGGGCTGGGCAGAGGACGAGCCGAGCTGACCATGACTGCCGGGCTGGGCAGAGGACGAGCCAGACTTCTGATGCTGGTCCTGCAGCTGCCGAGCCAGGGGCCCGGGGCCCTGGGTCCTGGTTCTTGTGGTTGGACGGGGCCTGGCTACGTCTCACCTGGCTTGAATGTGTTTGCCACACCCACTGTCACAGCATGGCCCTAGCGAAGCCCCCCACTGCTCTCCCAGGTTCCAGTCCCCTGGCAGCCAGGGAGAGGTTTAGAAATCTCACCTTCAAGTGCTTCCAGGGCTCTCAGGAGATGAGCTGCTCATTCCGCCTCTAGCTGAGGGTGCCCCAGGGCCCCGGCCCCGTCTTCAGCTCACCCATTCTTCCCCTGCTCCTCCCAGCATCAGGACTTCCACTGTTGCTGTTCCACCGGCTACAATGCTCTTCCCACCACGTGTTCCACACGTACCTGCTCAGCCTTCAGCTGACATAACCCCTTCACCCCTCCCCCAATCTTTGTTCCGAATCCCGTCTGTCCGTTTCACAGGTGGCTTTGCTTCTGCTACCGCATCATCAGCCTTCTCCTAACCCCCAGGTGGAAATGTGGGCCTCCCCAGGGCAGTAACCTTGGGTTTTCGGTCCATCCCCAACATCCAACACAGCACGAACCACAGGGTGCACAGAGCTGAGCCAGGGGGTGCACAGAGCACGAGCCAGGGGGTGCACAGAGCAGAAGCCACGGGGTGCACAGAGCAGAAGCCACGGGGCTCGCTCGCTGCAGACGCATGGCTGCCCTGTCAGGAAATCACTGTGAGGAGAATGTGTCAGGACCCGGGTCTCAGCTGGCCTGGCCCAGTGCGACAGCTGTGCTCCCCCACGCCAGGCCCCTCCCTGCAGGCTGGCTGGGCGGCGGCCCTGCGCTGGGACCTGGGCCGGGATGACTTTAAGAGGCCCAGGAAGCGGCCTCCTGGCGGCAGCACTCTGAGCACGCCTCGGCTTCCCCCTGGAAGCAGAACCGTTGGGCCGTTCTCAGCGGCTTCGGTTGCTGTCTGGGAACGGGCTCTTGTTCCATAAGCCCGAGAAAGGAAAATCCAGTCCAGCAGCCAGTTTCAAACATTGGTTTCCATATCACAAATTGAAAATAATCATCTGTCACAGCTGGACAGCCCGGCTAGGTGGAAGTCACGTGGGGGTAACCGAAGCCTTTGCCTGTGCGGGCCGCCGGCGGAGAGTAGACCCCCTGGCCGGGAGCCGGCCGCTCCCCTGTGCCGCCTTATTATTCTGTGGTTAGCTTCTCTCTGAACGTGCACTGCTCCGGATTCAGGGGAAGATTCCGAGTGCTCTGGAACCGGCAGAGACAGGAAGCTCGTGCCTGTGTGTGTGTGTTTGCATTATCTGGAGTTGTGTGTTTTCTAAATGAGGATCGGAGGCCAACTGGAAGGATCCTGGGTTGTTTATTTCAGGCATGCGCAGTCCGAGCAGCCAGAGACCTCTCTGTATTTTTCAATGGGAGGTTGCACTTAGTTTTCCATTTCTGGAGCTGTATTTGTTTTTCTGCATAATTAGCCAGATTTGTTCGTGGTGAATCTGCGATTCCTGAGCCAGAGAGAGAGAGGTGCACGTCTTTCGGCCTTGGGCAAGGAGACAGGGCCAGGTCTCCACATCTGGGGGCGACTGGTATCCTGTATACCCGTGGGTCCAGGGTTAGGACCACGAAGCATCCTGACAGCGGAGCTTACAGAGTTCTGTTTCCCCTCGCAACGCCGTGGACGTGGGAGCAAGTGCGCCTTTCGGGGAACCTCGGCCCCCCGCCCCCAGGAGGCTCCAGGTTTCCTCTGGGACGCCTCAGTTCATGACTCAGGGCAGTCGGGCGGTGGACTGGTCGCCGGCCCGAAGACAAACACTGTTCTGTAAAAATCCGTTTGGAGGATCCCGGCCTGGCGGGGGTTGGTTTGGTAAAAGATGTTTCCCCCAGGATTCTGTGCCTGGAAACCTGATTCAGCGCCTGCGTCCGTCCTCGCGGCTTTTGTCCCAGAGAGAGCCTGGGAGACGCACGCACGCCAAGTTGCAAAGTCAAGCGTGTGTCAGCCGCTCGCTCTGAAAGCGAGGACCGAATCCAGGGACTCCTCCCTGTCCCGCCGCCCTGCACTGCAGACAGGAGCTTTGCCGCTTGTCTTTCATGGTTGCTTCCGGGGCCCACCCCCCATGGTGGCTTTATTTCTCCTTACAGTGCCTCTGGGACTCCCCCGGGTGTTCTCGGGACACGTGGACGCCTTTGGAGGCCGCTGGACGGAATGGCACCCAGTTCCTGGGCTGCGTGTCTGTCTGGGTGGCCAGCATCTTCTCTCCAGCCTGTTTCCTTCTCAGTCACTTCCCCCTCGCCGACGCCCCATTCTCCGGAGGCAGGGGCAGAGCCGGGCTATTCTCCTGCACTGTTCCTTCTGCCTCTTCCTCTTCTTCCTCTGAACACCCTTTCCCAGCCACTCCGTTCATCACCGGGCTGGGATCCTCCCTGCAGCCCGCAGCCCCCAATCGGCTGCCAGAAGCGGGCTCCCCGGCGCGGGCTCCGGAGGTCCCCATTCCCAGTGTATTCCCGCACCCTCTCTCAAGTCACTAAACGGTACGGTTGGGGCGCCAGGGCCCCGGCCACACTGTGACACGCTGCGTTCCGTCTTTAATGATCTTCA